>NW_024070212.1:108560655-108781633 GCF_014754425.2 Oryx dammah
GCCCGCCCGCCGCCGCAGCGCCCCCGGCCCGGGCCGCCGGCACCATGTAACCCGGCCGGAGCCCGAGCCGGGCCAGGTAAGCCGCGGGGAGGGGTGGGGACGGGCCGCGCGCGCCGCGCCCTCTGCAGCGCCCCCCAGCCTCGGCCTGGCTGCGGCCCCGGCGCCGCCCACGCCCCGGGCTCCGGCGGCCTCGGCTCCCGGTCCGGGGATGGGGGAAGGCAGGGCCTCCTCCACCGCCCCCGCCCGGGCCTGGCTGTCCGCGGGCCTGACCGGAGGGACGGGTGGGAGACCACGCGGAGCGGGGACCCGCTCTTGGGGTAGAGCCGCGGGGCCGCCAGCCCCGGCCCAGCCCCGGCCCGGCTGAGGCTTGGGTCTGAGCGGGAGTAGCCAGCAGGGTGGTGGGGGGAAGTGGAGGTTTCAGGGAGATCCGGAGAGAAGTTTTCCTCTGCAGGTGTGTGAGTGTGAGTGCATGTCACTGTGTGTCTGTGATGAGCGTGTGTGTCACGGTGTGGGTCTGTGGGTGGCTGTGTGTGCCAGTGAGTGTATGCAGCGAGAGTGTGCGTGTGTCATTGTGGGTGAGTGTGTGCGTGTTCGTGGGTGTATGCAGTGTGAGTATGGAGGGTGTTTCCGTGTATGTATCTGTGAACATGTGTGTGAATGAGTGTGCGTGTTGTCACCGTGTGTGCCTGGGGTGGGGGTGGGGGGTCCTCTGAGTGTGTATGTGAACGGATGTGTGTGTGCTGGTGTGACTGTTTCCGAGAGTGGGTTCGGGTATCTGTGGCCTGCCTGAACGTGTGTGTGTGTGGTTGGGGGGTGCGTGCTGTGTGAGAATGTATCTGAGCTGGGTTCATTCGTAATCACGCACACCTAGGCTTTGTCCCCTCCTCACCCAGCGGATGCCTGGTGAGGTGCTGGGGAGGGGACAGAGAGATGGGACTTTTCTGAGGTCAGATCAAACCCCTTCCCCAGGGACTCCTCACCCGACTCAGGCAAGAGCTGCATGGCACTTTCCACCTTGGTTCCCACCTTCACCTACCCCAGGGGGTACCCTCTGTGATGCTACTGACTGTGTCCTAGTTGGACACAGAGGCCCCTGGGGGTTATGGGGGCAGGGGGTGCAGCTGGAGTGTAAGTGCCTGTGTGTGCTTCTCCTTCCTGAGGTCTGGAACTTGTGTCACCCCAGTGATGTTTCACCAAGGGCCCTTTAGCGCCAGGGGCTCAGGAGGCCAGGTGGAGGCTACTGTCTTGTTCTTAGTCATCAGAGCAGGTGGCTGTCTCTAGACTTCCAAGTCCTCAATTTCTAAGTTCTGGGTCATTGGTTTAGCCCACTGACTCCAGGTGGGTCTGTGCAAAAGCTCTTTGAAGTAATAATAATTTAAGAGACAATGTCCTTGTATCAGTTCAGGGCTTTTGAAAAATGCTCCCCTCTCAATTCTTTCTCTTCTTCCTAACAGCCCCAGGAAACAGGCAGGGCAGGTTAAGTCATATGAAATTACCAATATTCAACTGTCTTTGCTTTTTACCTACAAAAACAGCAATTTCATGTGGTTCAACCTAATATAATGCCCACTTACAGATGAGGATGTTGAGGCTTGAGAGTTGAATTGCATTCCCCACAATCACACACTGCTAGTTAGTGGTTCAGAAAGACTCCAACCTGGGTCTTTTGCTGACCCGAAGAGCTGGGTTGGGCCAAGGCTAGAGAGGGGTGCTCCCTGGTCTGCTCTCTCTGACCCTGGTGGCACTGCCCTCCATCTCCACCCAGCATTCCCTGAGTGCTGGGGCTACTTCTGCACCCAGCTGCCAAAGCCTAGCTGGGAGAGAAGGGGAGAAGAGAGGAGGGGGGTGGGAGAGGCTTCGTGAGTTGGCAGTGAATCAGGGTCTAAACAGGGAGCTGGGAGGACTAGGGTGGCAGGTGTTTCTAAAAGGAGCACGGACATAGGACGATAGCCTCAGATACAACCCCCGCATCCCCACCCCCATGGCCCCCCGATCTGGCAGGCAGTGCCCACTGCATTTTATGCCAGGGGGCTCATGTCCAAGGATGAGCTTGTATGTAGTTACAGAATGATGGCCAGGGGAGGAAACTTAGAACTGACTTGGTCCAATCTCTTAATTACAAAGTGAGGAGATTGAAGCCCAGAGAAGGGAGAGGACTTGCCCAAGGTCACACAGCAAACTTGTGGGTTCCTAGCTATCTTAGCCCAGGAACTCTCCAACCTTCTGTGTTGCTTTCTATTCCTGGAAACCCCCATTCCCACCTTTTGCTCCTTAAAACAGAGCAGAGGGGATTTGGGAAAAAGAAGCAAAGACTCAATAATCCTAAGGCTATAGACCCTTTGACCTGGGACCCCTTTCCAAAGAGAAGGAGTTAACAGATGTTCCTGGGAATGGGGATTTCTAGCCATACCCACCACTGAGGTAGGCCATGGCATCTCTTAATTCTTGCCAGTGAGGGGCTGAAACTGCTGCAGGCCAGACTCCCAGACTTTCTTCTGTGGCAGCAGCTGGCTGCTACCTGGCAGCTCACATCATCTCTCTCCAGTTGATGTTGGAACCTGGGCTGGCTGAGCTCCATTTTGCTTCATACCATGCAGTTTCTGATGCATTTTGTTGGCCTGATAGTTCCTTAGTTTATAGGTTTATAGGTTCCAGTTAGGTAGAGAAGCTTCTGGGGCTTGTCTGATTTTGGAGGGGTTTGTGGTTACTCTTAAACTCTTTCTGATTAAACTTTCCCGGAGTCTCGGGTAAATGATAAAGATAAGTGTTCCCATTTTACAGGTGGGAAAATCAAAATTCATAGAAGAGCCTCCTATTTGTTCGGTTTTTCTAGTAATCTACTAAGATCAGTAGAAGAGATTCTTTTGAGTGAGGGGACAGAGGAGCAAATGACAACAGAAGCTTTTGTCTAGAGGGGTTTCTACAGACCCCTTCCAGTATCTTACCAGCCCCATGGTCAGGAAACCTTTCCAGAGTCTGATGTCATTCCCACTTGGTAGATTCAAAGCTTGGTCTCTCAGTGGGGGTTGGAAGAACAGCTGTGTACCCTCCACTCTACAAGCGATATGTCTTGATTCCCTCCCCTCCCCAACCCCCCAGTCTGAAGGCTGCTGGCTCAGCGGGCCTCCTGCTGTCTGGGGAGTCTGGGTTTGAGCTGGGGTGAGGTGATGGCAACATCGTTATGGTAACGAGCTGCCAGCTCATCGTTGCTAATAACTTGTCAAGTCCCTGGCCTCAAATGCAGCATGCCTTCCCACCATCCCTTCTCCCCATGTCACAGAAAGAAAAAGTGAGGCTTCGAGGAAGGGGACCATGAATAAGGGAGTCTGGGGAGGTGGGTGGCCTTGTCCTTGGGGCTGTAGCTGGGCAGCTGTGGGGAGGTTGCTTGGGGACTGGTTTACACATATGATTATATAAGTTTGCATATGATTGCAGGGGCTGTTACATGTGCATATACTGAAAACATACTTGTAGAAACCTGTACATGCTAGCTGACATGTTCATGTGCCTTTACACAGCAGCCCACGTGCAAACATGCCTCCAAGCATCAGAACATGCTTGTGCATGAATACTGCCTCTACCATCTGAACATAAGGCACCCAAGAAATCTGGGTTTGTGGGGGTGTCCAGGTATGTGGGTGGGGATCTGATCTTTTTCTGATGCTGTTTCAAAGTGTCTTGTTAACAAAGGGACAGAATGGTCCCAGAGTTCCTTCTTCCTTCCAGTCAAGAGCTCAGAATGGAAATGACCTGGGGATGGTGTGAGCACCCAGCTCTCCAAGGCTCCTGCCTCTATCCCCTTTGAGCTCAGGTATCCCCTGCCCCCCTCACTCTCTGTCCTTTCTCATCCTCTCCTCTTCCTGTGTGTAAATATTAAAGAGCTGAGCCTGCAGGGCTGATGTAGACATGGGGAGAGAATGAAATTAAAAAGGATTCCCTCGCCCCTATCCCGACATCCCCACCCTGCAGTCCCCCGCTCTTGCCTCCTCCCCTCTTCCTTCTTCCCTCCCCTCACTTAGTGCTTCCACATGTCTTTCCTCCCCCCAGTCCAGATGGGAGCTGGCTCTTTCAGAAAGGGGGCTCAGAACAGGGTGTGGGGAGCTACCTGTCTCTGCCTCCCCCCACCACATCTGCCTGCAGGGCTGGGAGCCCCCACGTGAGTATTTCTTTTATTTTTTGGGGTGGTGGTTAAGAAGGAAAGTGGTTTTAGAACCAGCTGTGAGTGCCGTTGAGAGGCTCAGGGCTGAAAGGAGGTGGGTGGGGTCCTCTCTCTAGGCTCACTCAGGGAAGTCTCGTGTCTGGGTTTCTTTTCTTTCTTTGGACACAGAGAGAAAGGAGGAGTACCAGGTGCCTCCGGTGGATGGGAGCGAGTGTAGGAGGGGCAGGGGAGAGGGGCTTCTGTACTAAAGAGGGTGTATAGTGGGGTAAGCCTTTCGTTTCTGGCATCCTGCCTTTCTGGCAGTGGGGCCGCAGGGTGGCTGGGAGCTGTCCCAGGTGCTGAATTTGACTAGATAGGATTTGCTGCTTTGGAACTGTCCTGAGTATTGAATGGGGCTGCATTGGGGGACCGGTGATGGGCAGAGCTGAGGGCTCACTAGAAAAATTCTTCCAAATGACCCACTTTCCAAGGACAGAGTCCTTGAATGGACAGATAGATTTTGGGGTCCTTCTTCTGGCCTTAGGCCTCACTGTTCTTAATAGTATTTGGGAAGGGACCCCTCTTTTCCTGTTTCAGTTCCTCCTCCCCTTTCTAAACTACCATATGGTTAGTGTGCAGGTATGGAAAGATGATGATGTTTCTGCTGTGAGCTCTCTTTTCTGGATAGTTTTAGCGCAATAAGCTTGGGGGTACTGGCATCAGCCTTTTTCCTACTGGGTCCCAGAAGTTCAGGCTCAAGGCACATCTGAATTAAGAGGGTTCAAGTTTTGCCAGTTTAGGCCTGGGTTGGGTAGAGCTCAGGAGTTCTGGGTAATTATACCATGTAGCATACCCCTGCCCGTCATACTTTTGAATTCAGGAAACAGGCAGTGAAATACTCTGCAAGCCTGTCTCATGTTTTGCCCAGCCCAGCCACAGCTCAGAGCAGCATTTGAGAGAGACTTTTGTTGGAGAGGTTTCCAAGCAAAGGACTCAAGGAGTGGGTGGGGTTGTTCAGTGCCGTGGAGCAGAGAAGGAGGAGGCTACTAGCAATGGGGCAATGGGAAAAGAGGAAAATATGGGGGAGAAAAAAAACTACTCAAATTGGGGGATTGGGGTTCTGGATTTCAATCCTCAGCTTCTTTGTAAATCTTTTCCCCACTAACTTAGGGTCAGGATCATCTCAGTTTTCTGGGTTCTTATGCTTCATCTTTGTAAATCTGAAGGGAATAGAGCAAAGATTTATTTCTCTGGGTCCCTTCTCTTGTCATCCCAGGGGGATGAGAGCCAAATGTCAGGACATGCAGATGAGACTGGGAGGGCGAACAACAGGCAAGAGTGGATGATGGCAGCTTCACCTCCCATCCCCAGGAGAACAATCAAATATTCAAATGGAATCCTTCTTGAGGGGAGAGGAAGGAGAAAGTTTCTGGATGCTGGGCAAAAAATGGATGTGGCAGGGAGTTCAAGAAAAAAGGGGAGGTAGTTAGGGACCCCAAATGGAACCAGTTCTAACCTTTCCAGATGTGACTTCTGGTTAATAAGCAGCCCCTCCCCCATCATGCTTTTCATGTAACTCGTCAAGATGATTCTTCTCTGTTGCTTGGGAGGAGCTGAGTTTTCCTGTGCTGTGGGTGCTGGGAGGTGGTGGGTGTGGGTGTGGGTGCCTGTTTGGGGAGGGGAGGTGTTTGTGCTCTACTCAGCTCTCTTGGTTACATAACAGCTTTGATAATACTTTACTTTGGAGCTGCTGCTACTGCCTGAAGCAGTCACCCCTCCACCCCCACATGGAATGTTGGATGTCCACCCCCTTCTCTGGGGCCCCTTGGAGAGTCTTGCTACATTCAGGATCTAGTGTTCCAGCAGCTGCTTTCCTGCTGGGAGGGGTCTACAGTTTGCTTCCCTGCTCCCTAACCAGCTACTCTGGTTGCTTCTTTTAGTCTTGTCAGCCCAAGTTACCCCCACTCTTTACATTTCTAAGCCTCCAGGGGTGGGAGGGTTTCACTGGACATCATGAAGCTGCCCTTTAGGGAAGAAGAGAGGCATCCCAAGAAGTTTTAGTGCCCAGAGACAATGTTTGTACTGTTCTTTTCTCTGCCCCAATAGCTGTTTTGGAATCTGGGAGCTGTGGGCCATACCTAGAGTGGGTGGGAGGAAGAATCCTGGCCTTAATACTTTCCCTTCATTTCCCCTTTTAGAATTAAAAAGTTTTAGATATATGGGAGTGGGGGCTGCCTTTTGGGTGGAAAAAGGTGCTCCTAGTCTGGGGTGCACTTGCTTCATGTTCCCTGCCTCCCAGGTTGTCTGTGGAAATACTGATTATTCCAGGCATGAGACAAGGGGATAACAAAGCCCTTTTTTGGAATGACATTTTTTTTTCCTCTGTGAGTGGGTAGAAATGGAGTATGTCCAGGAGTGGGGCATATCTTATTGATAATAGGAACAACTTTCCAGAAAGAACTGGGAGACTGGCAAGAGGCGAGAGCAAATGCAAGCTTGTGGTGTCACTTGGAGAGAAGATGGACTTCCGGCTTTGCGCATAGGGTAGAAAAGCCAGAGGAGAGGCTGGGTGTCTCCTCTTCCGGTACCTGTGCCTGTGTTTTTCTGCCTGTGAGTGTGTATGTGACTGTGTACGTGCCCATACATAAGTGTGAAAGTGCTGTATGAATGTGTACAAACACATTTGTGAGTTTGCATAGACACGTGTATAGATATGTAGGACTCTATGTCTGCATCTAGGTATTCATGTGAATATAAAGGCAATTACCTAATTAAACCTGTGGGGGGGTGGGGTGCTCACTCAAACATATGTATATGTGAATGTAAGTATGCATGTGAGCATGTACGTGGCAGCACATGAATTAACAGCATATGAATATATGTATATAAGTTGTCATCCGCGTAAATAAATGTGACAGAAAGGATGAAAGAGATTCTGACTAAACACTGGGGCCATTCAAAAGTTGTTTTCACACAGGCTTGAACTCGATCCACTCTGATGCCTGTAGCTCTTCTCCAAAAATCAGGCTTCTTGAGGTCTCTCAAATTATCTTTCATGGGGCCTCACTCTTCCCCACACCATCCATATGAAGGGAGTTTGCAGAGGAGAAACCTGTTTAGGCCTTGGGGACAGCTAAGTAAGGGAGCTGAGTTCAAGGCTGATCAAATGCTATGGTGCCCAGCAGTGTATATGGGGAAAGAGTTTGAGAGCTTGAACATTAACATTACTACTGAGGTTTCAAGAATCAAACAGGACAATCTGGGCTCAGTGGATGAAAGGGGCAGGGATTTTATGGAGGTCCACGTGTGTGTTTCAGCCTGTGCACACATGTACATGTGTTTGTGTAGACATATATGTGCACATCACTTGTCTTTGCCTTAATATGCATAACTCAACATAAATGCACCTTCTGATGTGTACATATGAAAAAATCTACAGGAATATACCTACCCAAAGAGGGATTTGTTGATGTAAACATACATGCTAACGCTCATATGTATATAGACAGAGTATGCAAAGTATGTATGCGTTTACTAAATATGTAGGCATTTGCTACAGTTGGGCTTCCCAGGTGGTGCTAGTAATAAAGAATTCAGGTGATATAAGAGATGCAGGTTCGATCCCTGGGTCAGGAAGATTCCCTGGACAAGGGCATGGCAACTTACTTCAGTACTCTTGCCTGGGGAATACCATGGACAGAGGAGCCTGGTGGGCTGCAGTCCATTGGGTCGCAGACAGTAAAGCATGATTGAAGCAAATTAACATGCACGTGTGTCCTAATATTGGCCTGATGGCAACCCATGACCTCACTCACCCAGGTTAACAACAGCTTACGAAGAGTTCCTCTTCTATCACATGTGCCTCCCCTGATTCACCCACTCATTCAGCCAGTGTCTATCTCATGCCATGTACTGTGCTGGACACTGGGGATGGTCCTCGACCTCAGGTAACTTACAATCTAGACCTGGATCCAAGTAAGGAGAGTGTTCAGGAAAGCAGGAGGACAGATGTATTCATGGGGGCTAAGGGGGGCCGTCTGTGGTATTTCAGTGATAGGAAATGTCCCAACTGGTCTCCCTACCTCCTCCCTTGCCAGCCCCTCCTCCAGAGAGCTTTCCCATGAAAGCAGCCAGCCTAAGATAGTGTTAGTTGCTCATTAATGTTGGATTCTTTACGACCCCATAGACTGTAGCCCGCCAGGCTCCTCTGTCCATGGAATTCTCCAGGCAAGAGTACTGGAGTGGATAGCTCTTCCCTTCTCCAGGGGATCTTCCTGACCCAGGGACTGAACCCAGGTCTCCTGCATTGCAGGCAGATTCTTCACCGTCTGAGCCAGTGGGGAAGCAGATTCATGCCTTTCCCATGGCTTTCCATCTCACTCAGAGTGAAATCCTGAGTGCTTGCTTAGTAGGCCCTGAGTGACAGAAGTGCTGTGTGTAAAGTAGCCTCCAGTGACCTCCCTGATTTCAAGTTCCTTCCCTGCAAGCGCTTCCTTTCAGTTCCACAAAGATGCTGAGCTGAGCACAGCCTCATCTCTGGGCTGCTGCTTTCCCCTCAGCCTGAAGTGCTCTCCCCCCAGGTACCCGCGTGACTTACTCCTTCACTTGATTCAAGTCTTCGCTCAAAAGTCACTTTTTTGGAGAGGCCTCCCCCACAGTCTATCTTAAATAGCCCCCTTGTCATGCTGTCCTCTCACCTCAAAAAAAAAAAAAATTTCAGCACTTACCACCTCCATTATTTCATGCATTTGCTCAGCATCTCCTTTTCCACTAGGATATAAACTTCATGAAAATGGAGCATGAAGAAATCTGGTGTTGCTCTGGCACGCACTGTGTTCTGAGAAGTGCCTGGCTCAGAGGCACTCACTACATACAGATCTTAGGTACATCACAGTGGCAGGCAGTGAGGAGAGTGGATCGGGCTGGGCCAAGATACAAGGTGGGGAGACCAGTTAGGAACCCCCTGGAAGAGCTTTGATGGAAATTTAGGATGAGGGTGGCCTGATGGAAAACATCAGGAGTGGAGGTGGCGAAAGGGAGATACAGTGTAGACAACACATGCATGGATGCACACACAGGCCCACGTGTGCACACGTATTCATGTTTAGCCAGTCACATCTACTGTCTTAGTCAAAGAAAGCTAAGGAAGAAAGTAAAAATGTCTTTATATGTTAATATGGTATGGATGCCATGAGCACCAAGTGACAAGCTGGACATCCTCCAGCTAACCCTGGCTGATGCTCTCCACACATCCGCCTACCTTTGTCAACCAGGCTCAAAGGACTGCCAGGCAGGTTCCATTTGGTCAGTGAGGCAGGGCTTCTGCCTCAGGAAGCAAGGGTAGGGTCCTGGGTCCTGAGCAGTGGAAAGGGTCTTCAAAAGTCAGAGTCACAGACCTAGAGACACGTGGGGGAGGCCCATGGACCCTGAGAGGGGTGCTCAGAGGCAGCGACCTTTGGCCGGGCCCAGACTTCCTGAGGCCAGATGTGGTGGCAGGCAGTACAGCATCTTCAGAGGGCATCCACTGGGTAGCCCCCATCTTCTCCCGCCCCTCCTCCTCTCCCTTGCTCCTCTCTGGTCCTTCTTCCTAGTAGGCTGGCAGCCGTGACCGGAGAGATGGACTCCGGAGTGAGCGGTTCCTCCCTGCCCCAGGGTGTGCGAGTTCAGGGATTTGGGGACACCCAAGGAATGGAGACCCAATTTCTAGGACAGACTGGGGGTTTGGTGGTAGGGGAGGAGTCTCTCTGAGAGTCTCAGCTTGGTCTGATTTCCTCCCTAAGGAGAGAGCACGGAGACTTGAGCTTGCGTTGCAGAAAGAGGCACTGAGGTTAGCCCTCAGGCAGGACCATTCAGCGTCTAGGCTGAAGCGTCGGAAACAGAACCTGGGGGAAACTTGGAGGCCGGCGGGTGAGAAACGGAGGAAGTGGTGGGGGCCGTGAGTCAGCCCCTCCGGCGCTGCCCCTTGACTCCGAGGGGCCGGGGATGGGCGGGGATGAAGGCCTCAAGTCCTCTTTGAGAGCTCCTCCCCGAGACCCCCAAGCCTGCATCTGGGTTGCTTCCTTTCCAAGAGCTAGAGACCCGTCGGGCTTCTGGGGTGTGTGACAGGGGCCTTCTGCCAATCTCTGCTCGCCGCTGGACTAGGGGCGGGGGCGCTGCCGCCGCTCCCCTCCCACCTGGGCTCTGAGCGTGGGGGTTGGGCCGAGACAGCAGCCAGAGCCGCCCACCTGCCCGCGGTGTCATGGCAACGACTCTGCCCACGTGGACGTTGAAGAAAGGGAGAAGAGAGGCGAGGAGGCACCACACAGACAGGAGGATGGGAGGGGGCTCCTCTTGGTCCTGCGTGCCTGAGGCCCCCCCCCCCCACCTCCAGTTGGGCCCAAGGCCCCCAGGGCAGGGTGAGACTTGTGCTCTCCGCTTGGCCTCAGGGGGTGCATGTCCTTGGGCGTCCTGAGTGATGATGACCTTGGCCTCCTGTACCGGGGGCCCCAGTGGGGTCCTGGGGGAGACGGGGGGCTTTGGCAGGTGCCGACCTCTCCTTCTTGCCCAACCCCACAAGGGATGGTGCCTGGGGCTGAGGGGCTGAGAGCCCGACCTACTTCTCCATTTTCTCCCTATTTTTCAAAAGGAAAATGACCCACTTTTCAGCCAATCAGACTGGGGCCTGTTCCCAGGCTCGTTCCCTGAGCCCCCCTGCCCAGGCCTCTGCTTCTTCCTCAGCCTGTTAGTCACATGCTGGCCCCTCTTCCTGAGGGAAGCAGGCCGCACCTGTGTGGAGGGCCCTTCCCCGCCCTCTGCGCCAGGCTGGGGAAGGGCCTCTTCCAGGGGTGGCTGGGGCCTGACTGATTCTGCATCAGTGCCCCTTTGGGCAGTTGATCGCCATGGATGACGCTGGTCCTGGGCACTTTGAATGTTCTGCCCCCCATCCCCTTACTCTCCTAAGACCCACACCCTGGAGAGACAGGAAGGGCTCTGGGGCTGGTGGAAGGAGGACCGTACCCCACCTCTCATTCTGTATGAGTGGGTGCTGGTGGGGCATCTTCCCAAGCTGCTCCATTTTCACATGGAAAGGGAGGGCTGGCAGCCCTGGAGAGCCATGGCTGCTTGTCTGCCTTCCAAAGAACCCTCCTAGAGGGTTCTGTCTAGGCCTCTCTTCCCAAGCCCCTCCTCCTCTCTAGGATATTGGTCTGGGCCTGAGAGCCCCCTCCCTCCCTCAGCTATATTGGCTTGGGCTGGCTTGGGGGGTGATTAGGGATTTAATTATTTAGTTTCTCCAGCTCAGTAGATTAATTCCATCCATCACAGGCAGGCTGAGCCATCTCCCCATCTTAGGGCTGCCTGGCCAACCCCAGAGGGAGGCAGCACCATTGCTCACCTGGGCCCAGTATTAGATCTGGGAACAATGGATAAAGTTCTTGTTGGGGGAGGATTTGATGTATGACATTGAGCAGACATGGGTGCTTAAGCGATGTGAGATGAACATGGGTATCTGTTGTATGGGGATAAACATGTGAAGATGTATGTGAGGTTTTGTGTCTGTAGCTTCTGTGTGCACAAGCATCCATGTCCTTTGGGTGAAAATGCACATGTGGGAACCCTTGTGGGAACAAGTCTGTATGTGTGTGTGCACATTATGTGACAGTGACTAGTTAATGCCTTGTGAGTTGTGTTGGATGAGTCTGCGTGGCTGTGTAAGCTGCCTCTGGAGAACACACGTGTTAAATTGTGAATAAACATTCTTGGGACCATGGATGCCCATGTGCAAGGGGAGGGATGGCGAGGGTGGAGATTTCCTGAGGCTGAGTGATGAGTCAGGGCACACTGGGAGTCCACTTGGTGATCTCATCAGACCAGTTTGGTCAGAGAAATGCTCCTTCAGACGTGCCAGGGCTTGATCTCCTAGTGGTTGAGAGTGTCAGGCCAGGACCAGACCCATATTCAAATCCTCTATCACTTGTGTGACTTTGGGCAGTTTTTACATTTCTCAGCCTCAATCTCCTCATCTGTAAAATGGGAGTAATAATGGCACATACTGTAAAGGATGGTTTTGAGGACTACACGAAAAAGTACACTTCGCACTTGACATGGTGCCTGCTCAGTTGCAGGCATTCAGTGAGCTGAGCCTTAGGCTTTGGAGTTGAAAGGCTCCAGAGGTTGTGAGATCTGAAATGCGTTCTGTGCTTCGATGCATCCTATACCATCCTCCAAGGTGGTTCTCCAATCTCCGCTTACATGCCTCCCTGGACAGGATACTCCCAGCTCTTCAGGAAACCCACATCACACTGGACCAGCCCTGCCTGCTGCAGAGTTCTGGTCCAGCTGCAGGGAGTCATTTCCCTCATGCCTTCTCCCATTTTTCACCCTATTTCTATGCTAGCAGATGGGTACTACTTCTCGATGGCTCAATTACTAACCTGAACTTACTGAGCATCTAGTCTATGCCAGGTTTTGTTTATACAGAGATAAAGCAGATGGATCCTGGTTTTTAAGGAGCTCAGACCCTGCAAACACATTTTTATCCTACTGTGTTGAAGTATGGGACCTTAGAGAAGGTATGCCCTGGGGTTGATGAGGTGGGCAAGCTTAGGTGAGGTTTCTTGGAAGAGAGGATGCCTGAACTGCATCGGAGGCAAAGGTGGGGGGACAGGCTTCCAATATGGAAGAATCCTACAGTCTGTGCTGACTCCTGTCCCCATTCTCTCTCCTGCTGTGGTCCTGGCTCTGCTAAGCCCAGAAATCTAGAGAAGAGAGCAGGGGGTTAAGATACCCTGGATGCTGGGGGAGGAGCAGACAGAGCTGAGGGGTGAGAGGTGCCACCACATGAACCTGGCTGTTAACCAACCAGCCAGCCCTCACGGGGCCCAGCTCTGTGCTTGACTCCTCTGTGGGAGAGGCCTGGAGAAGACAGCAGGCAGCCCGTGTCCCAACCCACATAGAGAGCCTGCAGGGCAGTGTGCTAGCCCAGGAGGCGGGCTTCATGAGGGAACAAGACCCGTGGGCCAGGGAGTAGGACAGGCCACAGGCCTGACCTGGCTGAGAAACTGCTGCCCTGTGGACCCTTGCCATAGATGGGGGATTCTGCCTGTCGTTTTCTGATAGCAGGCTCAAGGCTGGCAGCATTCTGGAGTCCAGGGCAGCAACAGCCCAAGTCCCACCAAACACATACAAATAAAAGAAGACACTAAGGTGCTAAAGTCAGAAGTAGCCAACATTTGGAAACATACGTGCTAGTTGCCTTGGACAGATCAACTTGGGTACTCACTGCTGCAACCTAGGAGGTAGGTTTGTTAGCCCTGCTTTATAGATGACAGAATTGAGACGCATGGTCATGCAGGTAGGCTGAGAGAAAATGGTTGGAAGCAGATGGTTGTCTTTGCAGTACCCAGCAAAATGTCACTCTGGACTTGCCCTCCCAGATCCTTGGAGCTGGAAGAGAGACCACCAGCCCTGGCTGCAGGGATTGCTGGGGTCTACAGATCAAGGGCCTCTAGTTCCCTCAGATGCCATCATCTTTGACCACTGGGGCTGCTCTGCTGTCGTTAGCATCTCCAGGGGTGGGAGGTCTTCAAAAAGAAGCCAGGCAAGCAGAAGGTCCTGGGTGAAACGTGAAACAAGTGAGCTTTCAGTTTTGGACCTCTGACCCAGATCTGAGTCAGGTGTGGCTCCAGCCTCTGCCAGAGACTGAGAAGTCCTCTCAAAGGCCCTGCTTCCAGATCTCTCTGGTTCTTGCAGTTTCTCCCTGGTTGTCAGGAGCTAACCCTCAGCGCTGCGCTGTTTCACCTGCATGACCTTAATACTCATGACATCGTGGTGAGAAGGGACCCATGCTTGCTCGCATTTGAAAAGTGAAGACACTGAACTAGAGAGAGAGGTCCAGAGACTTAAGGCTTCACGTCCAGTAACCAGTGGACCCGGGAGGCCCAGGACCCACAGGCTCTCTCACTAGCTATCCCTGACCAGGGTCCTGTAGGATTCTAATCCTGGTGGTCTGTCTTTCAGTGGTGGACTGGGATGTCTTCCCCAAAACAGGCAGGTAGAAGGGGGAGCATGGGCAGGCAGACCCTCCTGAGGACTGATCAGTTGACAAAAAGGAAAGAATGGGTCCAAAGCAGTTGACCATGGCTGCAGCTAGGGGGTGAGGCGTGAGACTGAGCAGCCTGAACTGTATCGCTTATTGCCTTTGACAGCCCTGAAGAAGCCTGAACTTTGCTTCTGGCTCCTCTTGGCCACATGGCCTCTGCTGGGAGAGAAGCTGGAGCCCAGATTGTCTGGAGGAAGAGAGCTATTTGGGGCTGGGAGATTCCCCTCCTTGTGGTCTCTCCTCCTGCTCTGCAGCGTTGGGAGGGTAACTTCCCCACCCCATTCCTCTTCCCCCTCACTGCCTTCCTTGAAGGCAAAAGGGGCACATCTGGAGAGCCCCAGATGTGGCTGAAAAAGGACTATCCTTACCTGCCAGTTGAGAAGGGCTAGATAAACATGATGAGCAGGGCTGGATTTGGTGGTGGGATTTCTAATACCACACCCTCCAGAGGCTCTCCAGAGCCCTTAGGGGGAAAGGAGTGGAGGTCCTGTCTGTGGGCTGTTGGGCACAGGAGTGGAGTGGAAAGTGAAGACATGCAGCCATACCCTTGATACTTTCTGAACACCTGTGCATGCTAGGCGTTGTTCCAGACACTCAGAGTACCACAGCACATGACAGACATAGGCCCCGCCCCCCTGGGGCTTATATTCTGCCATGGGGAGACATGCTATCAACATGGGCTAGATAAAGAAAATAATTTCAAAGAGTGATAGCCCTGTGAAGGCAATGAAAACAGGTGATGTAGAGCGTTCCTGGGGGAGGGAGCTCGACTTCAGCTAGTGAGTGGTCAGGGAAGGCTTCTCTGAGCTGAGACCTGAAAGATCAGACAGAGGAAGCCATGGGAATATCTGGGGCAGAGTGTTCCAGCAGAGAGAACATCAAGTATAAAGCCCCCTGAGGTGGGATTTTCAAAGAGATTATAGGTAGTATGGGTTATTCACAGGCTGAGCACCGTCCAGTGGGTCAGGAGATGGATTTAGCCTTTGGGTCTTCCTGTGACACCAGTGTTTTGGAGCAGTAAGCCCATTTTCTGTACAATTCCTACCCTAAACCCCCAGGAGGAGTTCATTAAATAAAGTAATAAAAGTGAATGAAAAGATCCCAACCCTCCCTCCTATTCTGTTCACCCTTCCTTCTTTCCACTTTTTGGGGCAGTGAGGGGAAGAGAACGTTTTTCTCGGGTCCGAAGGGTGGAGGTTGGGCAGAAGGCATGCCGAGTCTTCAGCGACAAGTCTGGGTAGCGAGGTGAAGAGAGGCCAGGGGTGAGGAAAGCTGACCAGCGGCAGAGATCCTGCCCAAGAGAGCTGAACAAAGCCAGTGCTGAAATGGTCAAGGGGGCTCAGACAACCCTGCATGCAGGAGAAGGTGGGGGCCAGAGGAGGCAGACCCATCAGTGAGCATGGGATACAGGTCAGAGGCTCTGTGTCAGGGCTCCCCAGTAGCTGGCCCCTTCACAGTGGACAAAACAGCCTCAGCCTCCAAGCTGCTGTCAGGATATGGGGGAGGAGGACTGGAAAGGGAAACTGAGGCAGAATCCTGGCCACTCTGGTTAGGCTGACCCAGGGAAGGGGAATAGGAAGGGAAAGCCTGAAGCCCTGAGGTCCTCCACCCACAACCATGGCAAAGCCCAGGCCTACAGCAGCGAGATGAGCTCCAGGCCTAAGTTGCTATAAGTTCTGCTGTATTGGAACTGGTATGGGGATGATCTCAGAGGCTCAGTGTGAGGGGACTAGAGAAGGCTGATCCCCAGCCAGAGAGCAACTGTACCCTTTGCTGCCATCTGGACCATCATGTCCAGTGTGTACCTCTTCCAGACAGCTTCTTGGGGGAAGGCATGAAGCAGTTAATACTTGCTTTTTTGAAATCTTTAACCCAAATCATCACGTTGTGTTCACCTCTGAGACAATGGCCTTTGGCAAAGGCTCCTTGATCCTTGAGTGTACAGGTGTGGATGATTTTGAGTAAGAACTGCCTTTTTCTTTTTTAATATGTATTTATTTATTTGACTGCAAGAGGTCTTACTTGCGGCATGCGGAGCTTTTTTAGTTGCAGCATGCGAACTCTTAATTGTGGCATGTGGGATCTAGTTCCCTGACCAGGGATCAAACCTGGGCCACCTGCATTGAAAGTGAGGAATCTTAGTCACTGGACCACCAGGGAAGTCTCAGAATTGTTTTTTTTTTTTTTTTTTCTTTTCCTGTAGAATACCTCTGGTCTTATACCGTTGTCCCAGAGAGATTAAGTGACCTACTCAAGGTCACACTGTAAACCCATGGAGAAAGTCATAAAAATGAAAATACAAATACCTATTGCTCCTTTATTGAGGATTCACCACGTCCCAGGCACAGTATTATATGCTTTACCTGGTTGACCCTCACAGCCTTCATAGCTTTCTGATAACTCTAATTGTACAAAGAGAAAATAGGCTGAGCGAGGTGAACCACCTTCCCAGGTACATACAGCTAGCAAGTGAACGGAAAAGGATTTGAACTCAGAGAGTCTGACAGCAGAGGCTATACCAGGAACTACTTTGATGCAGGGAATCTGGGAGTCACCTAGGTCTCAAGAAAGGAAAATCAGCTGTCTTGACCAAGCAGGGCCCTGGGGGAGAGGAAAAGAAAGCACCGTGACTCTTTTCCTCTGCAGCCCTTTTCCTTCCTCCATTTTCCATTCTTTTTCTGGAAGGTAATTGCTTGGGGCAGTGACAACCTCCTGGCGAATTACACAGCTGGTTTCCCAGTGAGATTTGTAACAACAACCCCGCCAGCCTGGCAGCCCCAGCAAGTTCCGGTTTAAGAAACTAATTGCTGGATTGTGTAGTTGGTGCTAAATTGGGTAATTTCTTGGTGACGGCATGTGTGCCACTTCTTCCAATGCCAGAAAGATGTGAGTTGCATCAGAGAGTGTGTCACACGCGGCACCCTCCTAGCCTCCTTCACCCCCCTATTTCCCAGCCAGTCATAGGTGATCGCAAGAGTGGCTGCTTCCCTGGGCCCAGAGGTTCACCCCTTGGGCAGCTCGGTGTGTCCTGGGGAAGTAGGTAGATGCCTTGGTGCCATATAACAGGGGAAAGTAACACCAGCGCCCAGAGTTGTCCGAGGGCTTCAAGGAGCCTCCTCTATTCTCTACTCTTCTGATCTTGGACTTGGGACAAATTCAGTACTCACCACACAAGGGAAAGGGCTAAACCACACTCTGGTTACCTCTGAAGTGTGTGGTATGTGTGAAGTTCTTAGTTTTGTGTTTCTCTTTAAAAAAAAAAAAAAAAAAAACAAATGCATTACTGCGTTCCTTCAGAACGGTGTTTAATCAGTTTGGCTTCCCTGGGCAGCAGCATGGGAAGGAGAAAAGCTAAGGCCTTGGAGTGAGGCTACGCTGGCTTTCACTTCTGGGTTTGCCACTGGCTGTGTAGCCTTGGGACTGTCTGCCAGACCCTCCCAGCCTCAGTGTCTTCTCCTGCAAATTGCGGTGGCGGGGGGGGGGTGGTGGTGGTAATATCTATCCCTTGGCATTTCTGTTGCTGTTCAGTCGCTCAGTCACTTCCTCCTCTTTGTGACCCCATGGACTGCAGTGCACCAGGCTCCCCTGTCCTCCTCCATCTTCTGGAGTTTGCTCAAATTTGTGCCTATTGAATTGGTGATCCCGTCTAACCCATCTCATCCTCTGCTGCCCCCTTCTCCTTTTGCCTGCAGTCTTTCCCAGCATCAGGGACTTTTCCAAGGAGGCAGTTAAAATGTCATAAGTGAAGGGATCTTGTTCTTTGTAGGTCTGCATCCACTTTTCCAACACATGCCATCTGCCAAGCATTGTTCTAGGAATGGGGGAGATAATACCGTGAATAAGGTGGATGGAATTCCTGCACTTTCATGGAGCTTACCTTCTAATGGGAGAGACAGACAATTTCTGAATCACACAAATTGAAAATGGTAATGATAGAAGAGCTGTAGAGGTACACAGTGCCTTGAGAGCAAACAGCAGGGGGATCTGACCTAGTCAGGGAGGCCAGAGAAAGCTTCCCTGAGGAAGCAACAACTGGGCTGAGATCTGAAGGGTGTGTAGGAGTTAGCAAGGCAGAGGTAGGTGGGAAAAGCTTTCCAGATGGGAGGGAAATAGGCCCCTTGATGGGAGGGATTGTGGGACTGCAAAAGACCAGCCTGGCTGGAGCAGAGGAAGCAAGGAGGGAGCGTGTTGTGAGAGGATTTTGGAAGCCCAGGAAGGGCCAGAGCCTGCAGGCCTTGTTGGATGGGTTAAGGCATTTTATCCTAAGAACATCAATAAGCCAGTGAAGAGTTTTAAGCAGGGAAGTGACATGATCAGATTTGTGTTTTCAAATGACCATTTGGAGGGGAACTGGGTAAGAATGGAGGCAGGGAGACCATTTAGGAGGCTTATGCAGACATCCAGGCAGGAGATGCTGTTCTGAGGTAGTTGGATTAGTTAGCAGCACTTTCTGCTGCAAATACAGAAAATCTGGCCAACAGTGGTTTAAATAAAGAGGACTTTATTCCTTCCTGCGTTTAGGCCTGGAGGAAGGCAACTGCTTCTGTTGGTTCCCTGGCTCAGTGACTCCAGGGCCGGCGTTTCTGTGATTCTCTATGCCTTGCTCTCATGGTGGCAAGACAGCTGCCCTGGCTCCAGGCATTGTGATTGTATTCAAGCTGAAAAGAAAGGAAGGATGGTACTGGCAAGTCCTGCCCCTTTATTATAAAGGCAAAATCTTTCCCAGAGACCCTCATCAGATTTTTTAATGTATATATTATTATCTAAATGTGAATCATGTGACTTCTAGGTACAAGGGAGTCTGGGAAAGGGGAAAGGAGGTTGAGAATGAGTTTTGGCCAGTCAGCCGACAGTGATTTGGTAGATATGGAAATAAGTGGGCAGATCTATTTTTAGGAAACAAAATCCATAGGACATGGTGATAGATTGAATTATTAGTCCCCTCCTTGCTTGTTTTTCCTTCTTATTGATTATGTTTAGTAATGGGGAGGCAGCAGAAGGAATGTGATGGTAATCATGAGATATACGAGGAAGTTTATATAATTAAATCTATATCAATTAAATTGTCTCTTTAAGAAATCCAGAAATTGGATAGCTTCCTTTTCTCCCAGTAATCTGAATTTGATTGTATTGTGTAGTATTTGGACATTGGGGATTTTGCAAATCCAGAATGAGGGCTTCACATGGGGGACTATATTGCATAATCTTTAGAGTTTATAGTGTGGTTTCATGTATGTTGTATCACTTGATACTAAAATCCTTGGAGATAGGTGAGCAGGTATCATTAGGCTTCAAGAGGGTGGGTCACCAGGTCTCAGGGTGGCCTGAGGGTTTGGGGTGTCGGGGTTTGTGCTTTTTTCCACTAGCAAATACTACCCTGTAGGACAAGGGAAAGGGAGTTGGGAGTGCTTTATCTGGAGAGGAATAAACACAGGGGCACATCTCCTCTGAGACTAAAGCTGGGGGAGCATGGTGCATGCGGATGTGCTAAGTCGCTTCAGTTGTGTTCAACTCTTTGCAACCCTATGGACTAGAGCCTGCCAGGCTCCTCTGTCCATGGGATTCTCCAGCAGAAATACTGGAGTAGGTTGCCATGCCCTCCTCCAGGATTGATGCTAGAGAGACTGAGTTTGATAAGATCTTGATGAAGGCTCAGTGGCTGGCAGCAGCACCTGTGTAGTGGGGGGATGTGGGAAAACCTGGGGATGTCCAAACCATTGGTGTGGACATTCCCAGGCTTGATGTGGTCACAGATGAAGCAAACCAGGTGGTCTGGGTTTCTGCCAAACTGGCCTTTTGTGCTGTGAGTCTCAGACAAGGGTCCTGCTTGGGGCAGGAAGAGGAGGACTGTGCCATGGATGAAAGACCAAGCTATCAAAGCATCTTTCCAAGGTGGAGAGATGCTTCTAGGTGCTTTTCCCATAACTATTTGAGAGGCCATTTTGGTCTGAAGTCCCCTCTGCTTCCCCAGAGAGGGGTAAAGGTGGAGAAGAATTGTCATCTGGAGATAGGCAGTTGATATCTATAAGGTTACCCCAGTTCCCCTCCAGGCAGGGTAACCAACAGCCTCTCCAGCTCAGGCCATAGGGTGGGCCAGAGGCTGGACAGGTCCTACCCTCCCCTCTATGGAAGATTCCCAGGAGACTTCACAATCTTCCTCATTGTCTCACATCCCTCAGGGTCAGGAAGTTCTTCTTGTGGTCTGACTGTGTCTCTTCCACTACTATTAATCATGCCCGCAAAGCTAGCTCTTCTTCCTGACATCCCTGTGTCTAATAATGGCATCATTAGTCTTCCAGTCACGGCTGCTGCAAACTTCAGAGTCGTCTTCCTTTCTGACTCTCTCTCCCCCATCTCTTCCTAGTGTTTTCCAAACCCCAAATGTCTGCTGGAACTCTCTCATCCCACCCCTCAAAATTGCTTATTTGCCCACCTCTTCTGCCTTTGTGCATGCTCTTGCCTTCGCTGGGAATTCCATCTCCCTTACACACAGCCATCTTGTTCTCCATCTCAAGCACACTCTTCTCTGGGAAGTCGTCCTCAGTTTCCTTCTATTGGATCTGCTCTTGCCCTCATCTTAACTGGCCTAACATTTTGGAACCTCTTTCCTGCACAGTCATTTATTCATCTACTTAGTGAACATTTGTTAAGTACCATCTCTGGGCAAAGCCCCGAGCTGAGTGCTGGAGATCCAGTGATAAATAGAATTTGGTTCCTACTCTGCAGAAGACCGGATTCTACTTGGGGAGACAGAAACTGAAACAGATGATTTCAGTGCAATGTGATAGTTGCTTTCATGGGGGAACCCAGGGTATTCTAAAAACGCAATAGAGAGGCATAACCCAGAAAAGTCTTCAAAGGAAGGTGGAGCTTAATCTGAATAAGTGTTAGCCAGGGGAATGTGTGGGGGGTGGATGAAAGTAGATTCTAGGAGGAGGGAGCAGCTTATGCAAAAATACAGGGACCTAAAATAACCCTCTCATGTGAAAGGTTGGTCCCCCTGTTAGACTATAAGCCTCTTAATGACAGGGACCACTCTAAAATCACCTCTATTCATGTCTCACTCTGAGTCTTGGTATGGTAGCTGCTCAACAAATATTTGTGGAATGGAATCATATTTGAGGGCAATGAAAATGCAGAGGCTCAGCACCACAGACAGATCACACAGACACCTGCAGTTGGAGGTAGTCCAACCTGTAAGCTTATTTGCATGCATTTGCATAATTAAGCCAACTTCATTTCCCTTGGGGTCCAGAGGCTCTGCATCATGGGGGATCCAATCAGTCCTGGCTTGGGGGGTTGGGCAGGGAAACTGTCAAGGCCAGAGACCAGTCCTCTGAGGACTCCGGGAGAATCTCTTTTCCTCTTTGCTTACCACCCTTTTCTTTCCGTTTAGGAGCCAGTGGTCCTGAGCCTTCTGAAGTTAGGATTCTGCCTGGCGGTGGAGATCCTGACACCAAGGATGGGACACCCCAGATGGTGAGTGGTAGGAGAGTCTGGGGGATAGGGTTCTCAAATCAAAATAACCTGGGTTTGAATCTTGATGCAAAGTGACTCACCCACTTACCGGCTTTGTGACCTTACCATTTTGAGCTGTTTTCTCATGGGTAGATGTGGCTAACATCTACACATAGGATTTCAGGGGGATTAGAGAACATTGAGTATGCACAGTACCCAGTACATGGCAAGTGCTCAGAGATGAACTGTGAGCGGGATCTGGAAGAAGCTTGAACCGTGGTGGGTATGGGGAGGCCGTGGTGGGGAGGAAGGGCGGGTGAACCTTGGAGGTGCTGCTGTCTGGAGTCTTTGAGGCTGTCATCTCACAGTCAGCAGATGGCCCAGGAGCCTGGTCTGGGATGAGGGAGGGCGCCGTCTGCCAGCTCCTTGGTCCCCGTCCCTCCTGCTGGCACTCCCTCCTGCTGCAGCTCCTGTCCTGGCAGCTCTGGAGTCCTGATTGGAGGCAGTTCTTGCTGAGAGCTGACCTCTCTGTCCTGTAGCCTTGGCAAGCCTGGGATGGAGGCCAGGGCCACTGGTTCCAACGCTTTCCCTCCATCACCTCCTTGCCCTGCCAGCCCACTGTTCCTGGGAGGAGGAACTCCTGGGTTCTAACCCCAGTTTAGGATTCAGATGCTGCCTAAACAGCCAGCATTCCTCTTTTATGTTTCTCCTCTCTTCATGACCTCTCCTCCACTGGAATGGGGGTGGCGGTAAAAGGCACGGGGGGGGGGCGGGGGGGAATTTAATCAGCGAGTATTTGGAACCCAGAAGAGGAGGGAGGAGTCATCTCAGGTTATCCCTTCCTGTCTCAGCCCTGGAGGGGAGGGAGAATGAGCCTCCAGCCAGATGGAAGGAACTGGGTGTGGAAGGAAGGGGAGGGGTTATCCTACAGAATCGTGATGGATATGTAGATTTGGGTCCAATGTTCTCTATGGTTATTGCTTCTGGGAGCTGTGACCCAGAGCCCTGGCTCTTCATAGCAGGGGAATTGGGTAGGGATGGGACACAGGTGTGGCGCTGGCTCAATTTGCCTCACATCAGCTTGTTAGAAGCTAGTTCACATAATGGCTTGTATGTTTGACTATTGTTTTTATGTCTGTATTGGTATGTTTTTACTTCTGGTTACCTAAGATTTTTTAAAAAACCGTTTGGTTGAGGACATTTTCTCTTGGGAATAAGTATTTATCATCTTTGCAGCATTTGATGAATGGTGATATTATTTTGTGCCCTTGTGAGTGTCTTTGTCTAGTACGACTTTTAAGCCCGTAAGGACAGTACAATTAACCACAATGAACTGATATGCATTACCTAAGCAGTTCTAAGAACACCTGATAAAAGTTTCAGGTCAAGTGGCCTGTTGTTCAATCCTAATCCCATTGCTCCCTATTTTCCCAGGAGGTTCCTGGGGCCTGGCCCCCAGCGCTATGAAGAGCCCTTGCTGAGGCCATGAGGGGTTACCATGGCGACCGAGGCAGCCATCCCCGCCCAGCCCGCTTTGCCGACCAGCAGCATATGGACGTGGGCCCTGCTGCCAGGGCCCCGTACCTGGTGGGCTCCGGGGAGGCCTTCTCCACCGAGCCCCGCTTCTGTGCCCCAAGAGCTGGCCTGGGACACCTTTCTCCTGAAGGGCCCCTGAGCCTGAGTGAGGGGCCATCCATAGGCCCTGAGGGAGGGCCAGGAGGGGCCGGGGTTGGGGGGGGTAGCAGCACCTTCCCCAGGATGTACCCCGGCCAGGGCCCCTTCGACACCTGTGAAGACTGTGTGGGCCATCCGCAGGGCAAGGGTGCCCCCCGCCTGCCTCCCACACTGCTGGACCAGTTTGAAAAGCAGCTGCCAGTTCAACAGGATGGCTTCCACACGCTGCCATACCAGCGGGGTCCGGCAGGGGCCGGGCCCGGGCCCGGGCCGGGGTCTGGCGCGGCCCCCGAGGCCCGCAGCGAGAGCCCCAGCCGCATCCGGCACCTGGTCCACTCCGTGCAGAAGCTGTTCGCCAAGTCCCACTCTCTGGAGGCCCCAGGGAAGCGGGACTACAACGGGCCCAAGGCCGAGGGGAGAGGTGGCTCCGGGGGAGACAGCTACCCAGGCCCGAGCTCTGGGGGCCCCCACGCCTCCCACCACCACCACCACCACCACCACCACCACCACCAGTCCCGGCATGGCAAGAGGAGTAAGAGCAAGGACCGCAAGGGGGATGGCCGGCACCAGGCCAAGGCCGCGGGCTGGTGGAGCTCCGATGACAACTTGGACAGTGACAGCGGCTTCCTGGCCGGTGGGCGGCCCCCTGGGGAGCCCGGGGGTCCCTTCTGCCTAGAGGCTCCGGATGGGTCCTACCGGGACTTGAGCTTCAAGGGGCGCTCGGGGGGGTCTGAAGGCCGCTGTCTTGCCTGCACTGGCATGTCCATGTCACTGGATGGACAATCGGTCAAGCGAAGTGCCTGGCATACCATGATGGTCAGCCAGGGCCGGGATGGATACCCAGGGGCCGGGCCCAGCAAGGGGCTCCTGGGGCCGGAGGCTAAGGCCAAAGCCAGGACTTATCACTATCTGCAGGTGAGGCTTTGGTGGGGGTGGGGAACAGGATCCTCAGCCCTCACCAGTGTTGTCGCCCCGGGGGCTTTGGAAGGGGTTGGATGGGAGCCAGCTCTTCCCACGATGACGACGGGTCTGGAGGCAGTGGGTTCTTCCCTGCCTCACTGTTTTGTAACACCTTGAACCCCTTGGGGGACCTCAGTTTCCCCATTTGTGCAGTGAAGGGGCCCTTCTATTTTAATGTTGTATGTCAGTGTTAGGAAGACTTTTCCTGCTGTTTAGGACAAGCTGTGCCGGCCTCTGTCTTGTGAGGCTGCAGGCAGAATGAGGTTGAGGGTGAGCAGTGAACAGGACAGAGCGGGGCTGCCTGCCTGTGCTTCCCCAAGATTGGAGGTCAGCAGTTGGAAAGCAGCTGTCTTGCCCCCAGGCCTTCTCCAGACCTCTTTTCAGCCCAAATCTGGGTGGTCCAGGTAGTGTTTGGATATGAAGGTCAGTTATTTCCAGAATGTGCCTCTGATGGTATTGTCATTCTGGGGAACCTGCGGTGGGACACCCACGAGGCTGTGGAAGAGGCAGGGAACCTGTCCTGTGGGTTTTGCTGGGCTGGGGTGCACACTGAAGTCTGAGCTCCAGACCCAGCAACGGGCTAGGGCTTCCTGGGAGTGGATGGTGCAGCTGATAGCTGGCACACTGCCCCTGTCCTCTTTCACCACCTCCATGGGGTCTGCAAGTGAGGCTAGGAGCTCTGACCCCTTCTTCTTAGGGAGCCTTGGTCCATCCCTCACTGTCCTCTCTCCATCATCCTACAGAGATGGGGTTAGGGGCTCTTCCTGCCATCCACCTTCTTCTCTGTCTCATGCTCCTCTCCCACATCCCCTGATGTGGGAGCCCTCCTATAGTTGGAGGAGAAAGAGTCTAGACAAGTTCTAGAAGTCCAGTAGACTTAGGGTTAGCCCCCAAACCCACATTTCACATAGTTAATCGACATCCATTCATGCTATGAGTGCGCCCTGGGTGCTGTGAATGCAAACATGCAGACACAGATGCTGCCTGGAGGAGTTCACAGTTTAGCAGTGGGACAGACAAGGCAGCTTCCCTGGCGGCTCAGATGGTAAAGAATCTTCCTGCAATGAAGGAGACCCGGGTTCAGTCCCTGGGTCGGGAAGATCCCCTGGAGGAGGGCATGGCAACCCACTCCAGTATTCTTGCCTGGAGAATCCCCATGAACAGAGGAGCCTAGCAGGCTACAGTCCATGGGGTGGCAAAGAGTCGGGCATGACTGAGCGACTAAGCACAGCACGCACAGAATAGAGTGCAGGGAGGCGGCGAGAGGAGAGAGCCTTGGGAAGCTTGGGAGCCCAGAGGAGACACCTCACCCACTTGGGTGGTGGTGGCCAGGGGCTGCTCAGAGCAGCTTCTAGGAAGAATGTCCCCTGAACAGAGGCGCAGTGGACAAGTTGGCGTTAGTCGCGTGCAGTGTTTCCAGGACTGAGTGTTCCAGGAAGAGGCTGCACCGTGTTCAGAGGCATGGAGAATTGAGCTTGCACGTGTCCTTTGGGTATCACTGGCCTTTTTGGTAAGTTGTTCACATGTTAGGGCTCTCCTGGGTGGGGAACTTGCTAAAGCTCAAGGGCCATAGTGGAAGCAGAAAGGGGCGAGAGACAGAAGGGGAGACTGGAGACTTCGAGGATTCAGGATTGGTCTTGCACTGCCCTCTCCCTGGGTAGGAAGGTTCTCTAAACTGAGAATTGAAGGGTCCAGAAGAAAGGGTTCAGGAGAGAACATCAACCCTTCTTCTGCCATCCCTGGAGCCTTGCCTCCACTTCGCTGCTCCCTGCTGTTTCTCCAGGGCTGCCCTGACCTCCCTGGGGGCTTCCTTTTTAACATGCACCTCACAGCGTCCTGCGGAGGAGCCGGCAGCTCTGCAGCGGCCGTGGAGTGGGAACCCTGCAGTGTGGCAGAGCGTGCCCTGGCTGGCCTGCCAGCTCCTTCTGCCTGCCTGCGGCTGCTCTCCGTAGAGTATGGGGAAGGGGAGGCCCTATCAGTCAGGGGCTGGGGTTCCAGGGGATCTGAGGACTGGGAAGTCTGAGCCTGTTTGGCAGAGAACAAAGGGCTGTAGAAACTCTCCAGACAACCTGTACTCCCCTGGCACAAAAGCAGGGGAAGCTGGCCGCATCAGCCCAGGGGTCTTGGTTGGTTGCCCAGCCCTTTTGTTGAGATTCTATTTTCCCACTGGATTCAGGTCTCCCGCAAACTTCTTCCAGAACCCCGCTTCTCACTCGGAGCCCTTGTTCCTTATGGAGCCTCATCTCCTCCCTGTGTTCCCATTTGATTGAGCCCCGCCCCTCACTCAGCCCTGTCCTCCCACCGAGGGCTCCTTCATGGGGCCCACCCATCCCTGAGTCCCTGTTCTTACACTGATCTCTAGCTTCTCAACTAGCCTCACCCTAGAGTCTCTGTTCCTCTCCAGAACCCTATGCTCTCCCCGAGCCCTGACCCCCACCCCCACTTAGCCTTTTCAACAGGCATAGGCCAACCATTACCGACTCCCTCACCCACCTGCAGACTCATCAAGATCCCCAGCCCCCATCATCCCCTTCCTTCTTGGCTCAGAGATGAAACTAGGACCACGCATCCCACAGTGACCCCTCCATAGGGCTTGAGCCCATCTCCACAGGATCCCTTCCATCCATAAACTGCCCCTGCTTCCTCCCCACATTTAAAGATTATCTTTCTCTTTACTGACTTTCCCTCATCCTGCAAGCATGGCCAGATCGCTCTCATCCTAAAAAAAAAAAAAAAAAAAACCAACTTTCCTTAACCCCATACCTTCTTCCATCTCCTTCCTGTCTCCCATTCATTTCCAAGTTCTTAGAGCATAGACTCCACCATTTCCTTTCATTCTCCCCTTTACTGGACTGACTTCCACACTTCTGAGCTCTGAAATGTCCTGGCAGTGGTCACCAATGGCCTCTTGAGAGCCCTCCTTGAAAGGTATCTCTCAATGCTCACCGTTATGATAGTTAACTTTGAACCCTTACTCTCTGTTGGTTCATTTATTGTTTCCACCAGTGCTGTGATGCAGGCGTAATTATCATTACCAGTTCACAGATGAGGAAACTGTGGCAGAGTTTAACCAACTTTGCTCACATTTACACAGCTAGCAAGTGATGGGGCCAGAATTTGAATATGGTTCTAACTCCCCATCCCAAACTGCTAACCTTAGCGTGCACTGTGGCATTTGACATTATCAACTCCTCTATTCTGGAAATGTCTCCTGTTTCCGTGACAGGGCGTTCTCCTGACTTCTGTCCCACCCATCTGCCCACTCCTTTTCAGGTGACTTCATAGGCTCCTCTCCCTTTCTTCGCAGTCCCCCTTTTAAATGTCAGTGGATTCCTGCCCACCTCTCTTTCTTCTTTCCTCTGGGCTGTTTCATTCACTCCTATGGATTCAGCTGCCACCCATGACTCCCCCATGTCTGCCTCCAGCTCAGATCTCTCCACTGAACTCCAGAACCAAACACTCAACCACCTGCTCCACAGTTCTTTGCCAGCTCAAGATGCTCAACCCTGAACCTATCACCTTTCCCCCAAATCTGTTTCTCTGGGATTCTGTGGCTCAGTGAGCAATGCCACCATCCCCCAGGTCCTCAGCCGGCAGCCTCCTGGTCCTCCACGACTCCTCCCCGCCCCCTCACCCCCCATGTCTAATCAAGCTCACTGATGCTCCCGAACACCTCTCATTTCCATCTTCTCTTCCCCCTCATTGTCATTGTCTTAATTTAGGGCTCATCATCTCTTGCCTGGATAACAGCATCAGCCTCTTAATTGGTCTCCCTCTCACCACTTGAGCCCCTGCCCTGCTCCTGGCTCTCCACAATCCAACCTCTGTTTGGACTGTTGAAGTGCTCTTTCTGAAACACAAACTGATGTCACTCCTCCTGTGGCTCTTCACAGAAGGGAGGGGGACATCAGAGGATTTGGGATGCAAGCACATTAAGAGGATGAAGGAGAAGGAGGGGTGAAAGGTGACTGATGTCAGGGGCTGCCTTACTGTTAGGGGTGAGATTGACATAGGTCACTTTGGCCTCTGAGCTTCAACCTCTTGGTACCTATCGTGGGAGCCCTTAGACTCTTTAGATGGCCCTCAGTTGCGTAGCAGAAGGCCCATGGAGGATGAAGAGGCATGTCCTGTAGGGGAAACCTCACCTGATCTGGCTTGACATACTCCTGAGCGTGGTTTGCTTGAGCCAGGGCTGTGCATCTCCCACTGGCAGTGAAGAAAGAGGGTCCCGGCTTCCCGATTTAGTAGGTACTTGAGGCCCCTTGTCCCTGCAGGTGCCGCAAGATGACTGGGGGGGTTACCCCACCGGGGGCAAGGACGGGGAGATTCCCTGCCGCAGGATGCGGAGCGGCAGCTACATCAAAGCCATGGGGGATGAGGAGAGCGGAGACTCCGACGGCAGCCCCAAGACATCTCCCAAAGCGGTCGCCCGGCGCTTCACCACTCGCCGCTCCTCCAGTGTGGACCAAGCCCGGATCAAGTAAGGACAAGGGAGAGCTGGAGGATGGGGAGGGGGCAGGAAGCTGATGCTGGCTGCCTGCAGGAGGTGTGCATTGCGTGGGTACCAGTCAGGCTCCGTGCTTAGGGTTCAACTGGGCAGGCTCGCTCTGGCCCATATGAAGAGGGGGTGCCTGTGAAAGCCCCTATCTGAATGCCTCTTTAGCACAGTCCTTTTACTCAGGAGTCTCCTCCTGGAGATTCTGGGGGTTTCTGAGGAACAGAACCCACTCAGGGACCCCATTGCTCTCATTCCCCTCCCCCACCTCCTAGCAGACCCCCATTCTGAATCTGGAATTTTGACCTTTCCCAGCTGCTGTGTCCCACCCCGGATCCACCCGCGGAGCTCCATTCCTGGCTACAGCCGTTCCCTCACCACCGGACAGGTAGGAAGCAGCCCAGCATGCCAGGGGGAAAGGGTGGGGAGGAGGACTCGCTCCCATGCTCAGCCTTGGTCTTAAAAATCAGGAATCTGCCCCTGGAGAGAGCACAGGTCTGGTCCTGGGGAGCTGGGAAGCATGCCCTGGGATTCTCAGAGCTGAATCAGACTGAGGATCTCAGAGAGTCACATCCTTAAAAATCAGCAAGCATCCTCCAAGTGACGAACTTGGAAGGGCAGTGTCAGTTCTCTGAGCTTCCCTAGCCCTGTCCTGGTCTGACTGCTCCAGCTCCCCCGCCCCATGTAAAAGGCAGGACTGTCTGCACAGACTGAAGAGGGCAGAGCTTCAGTCTCAGGGATGATCAGGGCTTGAGCTCTCTCCCCTCCACTCCACCCTGGGGACCACTGGCAAGATACTTTCCTCTCAACGCCTCTGTTTTCTCATGGTGGAAATGATAATTGTAGTGATGCTTATCTCACAGGGGTTTGGGGAGTTCTGTGAGAAAATATATGCAAACACAAGGAAGCTGGCCCCAAACTGGTATTTTATAAGTGTGAGTTCTATACCTAAGTATAGACCTTCCCCTTAACTAAAGAAGGCAGTGCAGTTTAGTAATTAAATGCTTGAGGTGGGTTTGAATTCCAGCTCCACTCCTTACCAGCTGAGTGACCTGGGGCAAGTTACTTGACTTTTTTGAGCCCCACTCTCCCTATTTAAAAATAGGCATCATAATAGTGTTCTTGGCACAGAGCCAGCACTCGATAAAGGTTAGCTATTTTTACTGTTTGCTGGGGGAAAAAAAAGCAATGCAAAAAGCAATGCAAAAGTCTCCCCTCCTTGGCTTTCATTGTTTGTTGCCGCTGCTGTCTCTCAGCATTTCTTTGTTACATTTCCTGAATCAGGGAATCTTGACTGGCACAGTCATCTTTTCACATAAGACCAGCCTGTGTTGCTAAACTTACTTGTTAATGCTCCGTCTTTGTCTCACTTGATCCATCAGCAACATCTAACACAGCTGATGATTCTCTCCTTCCTGAAACACTTTTCTCAGTTGGCCTTGAGGATGCCACATCTTTAGATTCTTCTAGATTCTCTCTCTAGCTGCCTATTCTCAGTCTGTGTCACTGGGGCCCAGAAACTCTTCAGGATCTAAACACCGGAGCTTTCCAGGGCTTAGTTCCTGGACTTCTTCTTACACCCACTCATTGGGTAAGCTCATCCAGGCTCATGGCTTTCAAGCTTATTGAGAGCCTGATGACTTCCAAATGTTTATCATCAGCCCACATTCTCCCATAAATACTGGGCATGTATATCTAACTGTGTATTGAAATCTTGCTTGGATGCTGAGTAGACATCTCAAAATTAAAATGTCCAAAACCAAACTGCTGGTGCATTTTTCCTTCCTCTCCAGGTTACTTGCTCCATCCACTGTCTCCTCCATTTACTTTTGATCTCCGCCTCCTTTCTCACATGTGCTTGTGGCAGTATTTTAGTTTGTACTTTAGTACTTCAGCATGTACACTATTTTAGTTGCCTCTCACTATACCTTCTTACATTTCCTTCCTTCCTTTTATTTTTCTCTGTGCCATGTGGCTTGTGGGATCTTAGTTCCCTGACCAGGGGTTGAACCTGGGCTCCAGGCAGTGAGAGCACCACATCCTAACCACTGGACCATCAGGGAATTCTCTCATTCCTTCCTTTTAAAGTAAATTCTTTAGTAATTTTTTTCAGTACATGTCAGCGGCAAATTCTGCCTTTAACCAAAAATATAGTTTAGCTTATTACAGAACATAATTTAGCTTATTACAGAATTCTAGGTCAACATTTATTTTCTCTGTGTTTTGAAAATATTCCCCGTCATCTGTTCTGTTGTTGCTGTTGAGAAGGCTGCTATTAACCCAACTGTCTTTGTTGGTAATTTTCACTTCTCTCTGATTGCTGTCAAGATCTTGCCTTTGATTTCGGTTTCCTGCAGTTTCACAATGATGTGTATGTGTGTGCGCGCACACACACACACACACACACACACACATGTGTTTCCAGAATCTGAGGATTCATGTCTTTCATCAAATCTGGAACATTCTTTCATGTTCCTGTTTGCTGACCTCCTTTTACTTTCAATCTCTGTGCTTTTTGATCCAGTCTGACAATCTCTGCCTTTTGAATGAGTTGTTTTGTCTGTCCACGTTTCATGTGATTACTGATTTGGCTGGATTGTCTCATGTCATTTTTGTTCCTCTGCTCTTCCTTTATGCCTTTTGTATTAAATATTTTGTGTACAGTTTTATTTCCTTTTGTTAATTCCCTTTACTATATTATTTAGTGCATTAGTGATTGCACTAAGACTTACACGTGTAACTAATTAAAACCTAGTTTATTCTGATAAAATATAGAAGCATTGCTCTAATATATCTCCTTTTCCTCTCCCTTCTTGGTGCTGTTATTGTCATATATATTTTCTATATGTGTGTTATAAGCTAAAACTTATTATAAACTTATAATAGTAATGGAATAATTACTTTGCACACTCTTCTGTCTTTTTTTAACCTTTTTAAAATCTTATGTCTTTTAAAGAATAGAGAATTCTATTCTTTAAAGAGAGAATTGAGAGAAAAAGTGTGAAACATATTTATATTTACTCACATATTTACCATTTCTGGTGCTCTTCATTTCTTCCTGTGGATTTGAGTTACCATTGGGTGTCACTTCCTTTTAACCTGAAGAACTTGCATTAGTATTTCTTATAAGATAACTCTGCTGGCAATACTTTCTTCAGTCTGTATTTATTTGGAAATGTCTTTATTTTTCCTTCATTTTTTGAAGGATGGTTTTGCTGAATATAGAATTCCTGGTTGATAGTTTTTTTCTTTTAGCACTTTGGCTATACACTGTGTGCTATACACTTTGAACATCACTGCTTTTGGTGTTCATGATTTCTGATGAAAAGTCAATTAATAATTTTTTTTGGCATGCAATGAATTGTTTTTTCTCTTGTTGTTATTAAGATTTTCTTAAAAAATATGTTCTCTTTGTCTTTAGAAAGTTGATTGTACTGTGTCTGGGTATAGATCTCTTTGTATTTAGCCTACTTTGGATTCATTGAGTTTCTTTGACCTGTGGATTAATGTTTCTAAGCAAATTTGGAAAGTTTGGGGCCATTATTTCTTCAGATATTTTTTCTTCCTCTCTCTCATCTTTTTTCTGGGACTCCCATTACATGCATACTGGTATACTTGATGTTGCCCATAGGTCTCTGAGACACTGCTCATTTCTATTAAATCTTCCACCCTTTATATTGGATAATCTATGCTGATTATCTTAAGTTTTACTGATAACTTTTTATGCTGAGCCTTTCTAGCCAATTTTAAATTTCAGTTATTGTACTTTTCAGGTCTAGAATTTCCATTTGATTCTTTTCTTCTTTTTAAAAAATTTTTTCTTTATTGTGATTTTCTATTAAAGCCATCACTGTGGTCATACTTTCTTTAGATATTTAAATATGATTTCCTTTAGTTCTTTGAACATTCTTATAATACCTGCCTTATTCAGGGACATTCACATTTTCTTGTTTATTTACATGTGTCATAAAATTTTTGGTTGAATACTGAACCTTTATTTAACATATTGTGGCAACTCTGGATTCTTATTTTACCTCTTGAAGATTGCTATTGCTTTGTTTATTTGTTAATTCCTGGTCTAAATCTGTGAAATCTATCTACCTTGCCAGATGTAGCCTCTGATGTCTCCACTAATTTTTTTCTTTCTTGATTTTATTTTAAAGCCTGGTTTCCTGGGGGTTGACCCTGTCTCTGCATAGCTTAGTGTCCAGCCAGAGATTGATCAGAGGTTGTGCTCAAAAACTACAAGCCAGTAAGGCTTCTTTTCTCTCCTTTTATGGTTCTATGTGTGAGCTGAGGAACATTGCTGTTTTCAAGCCTGCTCTGGCTTTTATTTTTCACAGGCTCTCCTACATTTCTTCTGTACATATGCATAGCCTCTATTGGCCAGGGATATGTGGGTGGGCTCAAGGCCTTTCTGATTTTTGTGGTACATGCACCCAGCCTCTAGTTAACCCTGATTATGTGAAGTGCTTATCACACTCTCTGTGGCTATCTTTCTCCTCTAGAATTCATCAAGTTCCTGTCTAGTCTGCCAGTCCCATTGCTTCGCCCCAAACAGTGCTGAAACCTCAACCTGTTAGTGCAGCTGGTTATTCTTATTCTTGACACTATAATGGACAGTGCTCAAAATAAAGTGAGCTCCCTTTGTTAGTTGCAGTTAAGCAGCTGGTTTTCATAGCCTGGTTCACCCTAGTTGAACTAATGCAACTTATAGAGCTGGGAACTTGTGTTATGGCATCAACTCCAGGTGAGGACACTACAGACTCATTGTTCTTACCCAAAGTTCAGCAATTTTCATGAATGTGTTTCTTTGTTGTATAACTTTGATTGATTTTCAGAGTGATAAAATGGTTGTTTTGGAGAGCTTTGTGCAGCTTTATAGTTGTCTTAGGGCATAGGGTTTGGTATCCTCACTCTTGTGTCTGAAGTCAGAAGTCTGGAAAATTCTTAATGACTAGACTATTATTATCAACCCACTCCAGTATTCTTGCCTGGAGAATCCCATGGACAGAGGAGCCTGACAGGCTACAGTCCATGGGGTCACAAGAGTTGGGCATGAGTTCACAACTAAACCACCATTATTATCTCTTAAAATATCGCTTCTTCTACGTTTTATCTGGGCTTCCCTGGAGAGTCCACCTGCAATGCAGAAAACCCAGGTTCGATCCATGGGTCGGGAAGACCCCTGGAGAAGGGCCTGGCTACCCACTCCAGTATTCTTGCCTGGAGAATTCCATGGAAAGAGGAGCCTGGCAAGCTACAGTCCATGGGGTAACACAGAGTCGGACACAACTAAGTCACTAACACAGACATATTTTATCTAGTCCCTCCTCTAGAACTTCTATTAGTTGTATTTGGGGGTATTTTTATCATTTCCTTTGTATATCTTAACCTCTCCTTCATATTTTCCATTTCTTTACCTCTCTTTGCTGCTTTTGGAGTAAGTTCCTCAGATATATTTTCTGGTTCTCTATTTTTCTCTTCTGTTGTGTTTCATTTACTACTTAACTTATTACTTGTGTTTTAATTTTCCCCTCCCCTCTCTCCACCTAGAAATCTGAATTGGTTTCTTTGGAAATCTTTCTGCTTTTTTTCTTTCAAAGCTTTTATTCTATCCTTAGCTTTATTTATCTTTTAAGTTTTAGAAAATTTAAACATAGTTTAAAAGCTAATCTGCTTTAGCTAAGGTAATACTAGCTGCTATAACAGATAAACCTTGAATTCTCAATAGCTTAACTCAATAAAACTTTAGTTCTTATTTATGTCAGTGTTTATATTCGTTACCTATTGTGCTAAGTTGCTTCAGTCATGTCTGACTCTTTCTTATCCTTTGGACTGTAGCCTACCAGGCTCCTCTGTCCCATGGGGTTCTCTAGGCAAGAATACTGGAGTGGGTTTTCCTGACCCAAGGATTGAACCTGTGTCTCTTATGTCTCATGCATTGACAGGCAGGCTCTTTTCTGCTAGCATTACTTGGGAGGCCCAGTTACCTATTGCTGCATAAAAAATTACCCCAAAACATAGTGTCTTGGAACTCTCCTGATGGTCCAGTGGTTAAGAATCTGCCTTCCAGTGCAGGAGACGCAGGTTTGATCCCTCGACCAGGAACTGAACCTGCACAGCACAACAAAGACCCAATGTAGCCAAAACCAAACCAATGAAAACATGAGTCTTAAAACAAAAAATGTTTATTATTTCACAGTTTCTATAGGTCATGAATCTGAGCACAGTTTAGCTGGTGCCACCTGGGTCAGATGTCCTACAGGCTTTATCAAGGTGTTGGCCAAGGCTGCAGTCATCTCAAGGTTTGACTAGAGGAAGATCTCTTTCCATGCTCACCTACGGTCAGTAGGCTTCATATCCGTAATGTGTGGGACTCACCGTATGGCTCACAATATAACACAGCTCACAGCACAGCAACTTGCTTCCCCCAGAGCAAAGGCTCTGAGAGAGTGAGAGAATGTGTCCGAGATGGAAGCCCTAGTATTTCTGTGATCTAATCTCAGAAGTGACATGCCATTGTATCTGCCATATTCTTTTCATTAGAAGTGGACAAATAGGTCTAATCTGTGCTCGAGAGGAGGGGACTGTGCAAGAGTGTGAATGCCAGGAGGTGAAGATTTAGGGGCCACGTCAGAGCACACTTTCTAATATGAGTTCATCTTCACTGGAGCTTTATTTGTGATCATCTTCATCAGCTTGGCTTTAGAGTGGGTCCCCCAGATTTTTAGATTGCTCTGTTAGACTGTTCTTGGTCTGGGACCATTTTATGTTAATTTTTAATCTGGGGAGGGATCTGGCCCATGTAGATACAAAATCCTGTGTCTGTATGAAAACTACCTTGTGAGTGTAAATCCTTAGGGAATTTATCTTCTGTCCCCCCTCCTCAGTGCCTAGACTGCTGACTAGCTCCTTTGTCATCAGTCTGTGCTGATAATTGATTTTTTTTCTGATTTATCATTTTATCAAAGCTTTCTCCTTTTCTACTTGTATGCAGGTTCCCATTTCCAATTCCATGCTTCATGTGGGCCCAGAGCCTTACTCCTACACCCAAGTGGGTGTTAAAATCTAAGTCCTTTGGTTACGGAGACCAGCTTCCCCTTCCCCCTACCTCCCACCTCCACTGGGCTGTTTGCAGCATTGGCTCACACAGTTAATATTCTGATTTTCCAATCTCCTCTTTGTTTTTGTCCCCTGGGGATTTATCTCGCTTTCTTGTGAGCTCAGCTATGCATATAAAACGTTTGTTATATTTTATCCAGTGTTTTAGAATGTTTTTAAATGAGAGAGTTTTCCAAAGTTATCTAAGCCAAATGCTATATGTAAAGTATACAGGATGTTGCCTCGCCCCCAACTGGACCCACTAGCACCAGTACAGACAGTTTTCAATTAGACCCAAACAAAATATTTTCTTTTAAATATCCCACAGCCTTGGAAATACTGACTCTGAGTCTGGATTGCAGAAAGGTTAAGCTTCTTTTTTCCCAAGAGGATTTTTTGATTTTGACTCACCTGAAAGTAAGTGCCAGGGGGAGCAGGATGGAAGGCTGTACAGGGAAAACAGGAGAATTCACAGCATAATGTTACAATTTCATACTTGTAATGCAGTAAAGATCAGCTCAGATGCAATATTCCTCTGAGAGTCTATAAAAGTCTGCATTTCTCTTGGGTCCTGGTCCCTTGTTGGAACTCTAGAAGTTCCTCTTGGCTAGTAGAGATGGAAGACATGTGGCCCTGGGGAGTTTCTCACCCCACTTCTGTCTGCCTTAGATAGAGTTGGTCATGGTACTAACATATGGTTGGGATTTCAAGAGCTTGAGAACCTTTGGGAAAGAGGGGCCTCTGAGAAGTATTGTCATCGTGATTTAAGAACCTCTTGCTACTAATAATAGTAGCAATGTAAATTTATTTATTTTTATTATATACATAAGTATTTTAAAATTTTGGAGAAAGAAATGGCAACCCACTCCAGTACTCTTGCTTGAAAAAGTCCATGGACAGAGGAGCCTAGGGTGCTACAGCCCACGGGGTTGCAAAGAGTCGGACACGCCTGAGCAACTTCAGTTTCTTTCTTTCTATTTAAAAATGTATTTATTTTATTATTTATTTTTGGCTGCACTGGGTCTTCATTGCTGGTGCAGGCTTTCTCTAGTTGCAGTGCATGGGCTTTTCATTGTGGTAGCTTCTCTTGTTGCAGAGCATAGGTTCTAGGTGCATGGGCTCAGTGGATGCAGCTTTGGGGCTTAGTTTTCCCATGGCATGTGGAATCTTCCTGGACCAGGGATTGAACCCGTGTCTCCTGCATTGGCAGGTGGATTTTTAACCACTGGACCACCAGAGAAGTCTGCTAATGTTTATTAAGCATCTGCTATATGCCAGATATTATACCTAGTGCTTTACACACAGAAGAGGGCTAGAGATACAGAGATAAGCCACAGAGTGAGATTCCTTCTATCCTTGGTGTTCCGACTTGAGGCCAAAATGCTCTCTGCTGGGTTTGGGTCAACTTTCTTGTGCTTCAGAGGGACCCTCTGGGTTGGATTGGTTCTGGTTGGGGAGTATCTTGAGCCTAGCCTAGAAATAGCAGGAGTTAGGTTATCTCTTGGGAGAAGGCAATGGCATGGCACCCCACTCCAGTACTCTTGCCTGGAAAATCCCATGGATGGAGGAGCCTGGTGGGCTGCAGTCCATGGGGTTGCTAAGAGTTGGACACGACTGAGCGACTTCACTTTCACTTTTCTCTTTCATGCATTGGAGAAGGAAATGGCAACCCACTCCAGTGTTCTTGCCTGGAGAATCCCATGGACGGGGGAGCTTCTGGTGGGCTGCCGTCTGTGGGGTCGCAGAGTCGGACACGACTGAAGCGACTTAGCAGCAGCAGCAGCAGGTTATCTCTTGAGCTTTAGGAAATAGCCTGGCACCACTGGTGCTTGGTACTCCAGAGGTCAAGAGATAGGAAACTGAGAGGTAGACTCACAAGGAGCTGTGACTTGTCCATTGGCTTCCCTTGTACCTCAGATGGTAAAGAATCTGCCTGTAATGCAAGAGACCTGGGCTTGATCCCTGGGTTGGGAAGATCCCCTGGAGAAGGGAATGGCTACCCACTCCAGTATTCTTATCTGGAGAATTCCACGGGCAAAGGAGCCTGATAGGCTACAGTCCATGGGGTCACAAAGAGTTGGACACGAATGAGCGACTAACACTTTTTTTGTAATTTCTGTACACTTGTAATGAAGTTTGTTTAGAAAAAAGCTGAAGACAGTCTTCTTTTTTAATTACTGGGCCAATATTGGAATTACTGAACCTGAATCTCCAGAAAATTTGGCTCTGACCTTCAAAGCAGTCAAAATGAAGAGAGGCTTAGAGTTAGAGAACTCTGGGTTCAGATCCTTAGGGTGGTGCCCAAGTTAATGTAAGTTTAACAAGTTCTCCAGGAAATTCTGATTCTCAGTCAGCCTGGCAGGAGAGTCAGGAAACAGCACTTTGGCTTTCTCACGTACCTACTGGGCCACCTTTGGATAATTCATCTACCCTCTCTGAGCCTTGGTTTGCCTATCGGTAGAATAGGATGGAAATTCTTGCTCAATTTGAGGTAGACTGTAGTGTTATAATATCATATATACTTTGGAGGCCGAGTTTGGAAATGTTGAGCTATATTTTACACATGGATCAAGCCACTCCTTTCTCTGTTGACTGCACGTAAATAGGATGCCATGACTCTTTCCTGGGAGATGTCACAAGATGCAGCCACGGGATGCTTGCTGTCGTATTCATCCTCTGGTTGCTACTGAGGACCTTGTCCATGGCTTCATCCAGTGGCCTCTGCATAATCACCTCTGGGGGAATTTCTCTGGGACTCAGTGACCATTGTCATGACTGGTGGCCTGTGTTTGCCAGGAAGGCCCTGACACCATCACATAGCACAGAGGGAGGGCTTACCTGCACGAAGTGCCTCCCATGTTTTCCTTTGAGTTCCCTAAATAGCCCTACGAGTATGGTACCATTATCTTTCCTATTTGACTGGTGATTAAACTGGGGCCCCAAAACTTTAAATGACTTTCTCAGGCCACATTGCTAGGAAGTAGCAGAGCCAGCATTTGAGTCCAGCTGAGTCTTACAACATAGCCCTTGCAGACAGCCCCCAGCCTATACTCAAAGCGTTGGCTGTTCTGAAACTCAGGGTCAAAGATGCAACCGTCCTGTCCCCTGAGTGTTGAGTTTACCACTAACCCACCTTCTTCCGTACCTTTCTATTTTCTTTTTGCCAGTTTTCTCCTTCCAAGGAAATGAAGCAACAGCCTCTGGTGTATTTCGTCTTAGTGCAGTGTTATGCAACATGGTTCCATGGACAAAATTCTTGTTTTGCTTTTTCTTAGTTGCTTAAATTCTTTTTTAACACATCACAAAATGATTCTGCGTCACAAACTATCAAAACCAAAAACAAGAATCTTGATCATCAATGACTGAACTTCCCTCAGAGGAGGAGGGCAGGGTAGGAACCTGCAGGCTAAACCAGGCTGAGTCCCTCCTTAGTTAGTGGGCAGAAGGTGGGGGAGGGCTTGAAACACTACAAGGTTGATAATTTTTGCTCCATTATGTACTCATTAATTTCCTTCCTTCCACATGATTGTATCTCTATAGGTTGCTTTCGAGCATTTTTGTAATGCAGTAGGTCATAAACGGGCTTCTCTGGTGGCTCAGACAGTAAAGAACCTGCCTGAAATGCAGGAGAACTGAGTTCAGTCCCTGGTTGGGGAAGATCCCCTGGAGAAGGAAATGGCAACCCACTCCAGTATTCTTGCCTTGACAACTCCATGGACAGAAGAGTCTGGTGGACTGTAGTCCTTGGAGTCGCAAAGAGTTGGACAAGACTGAGCGACTTTCACTTTTTCGGGTCGTAAATAGTAAAAGTTGTTCTTCCCTGCAGTACCCACCCTCCATACTTGGCTGTCAGCTCCCTTGTTCTCTCCCCCAGGGGTCAGGTGAGAGAACCCTGAGGGGATGGGATCAGGTGGAGAGGAAGATGGCGCCGTCTGGAAGAGGTATAGCTGGGGCAGTTGAGTTCAGTTCAGTCGCTCAGTTGTGTCCGACTCTTTGCAACCCCATGAATCGCAGCACACCAGGCCTCCCTGTTCATCACCACCTCCTGGAGTTCACTCAGATTCACGTCCATCGAGTCCGTGATGCCATCCAGCCATCTCATCCTCTGTCGTCCCCTTCTCCTCCTGCCGCCAACCCCTCCCAGCATCAAAGTCTTTTCCAATGAGTCAACTCTTCGCATGAGGTGGCCAAAGTACTGGAGTTTCAGCTTTAGCATCATTCCTTCCAAAGAAATCCCAGGGTTGATCTCCCTCAGAATGGACTGGTTGGATCTCCTTGCAGTCCAAGGGACTCTCAAGAGTCTTCTCCAACACCACAGTTCAAAAGCATCAATTCTTTGGTGCTCAGCTTTCTTCACAGTCCAACTCTCACATCCATACATGACCACAGGAAAAACCATAGCCTTGACTAGACGGACCTTAGTCGGCAAAGTAATGTCTCTGCTTAGCTGGGGCAGAGGGAGGAGTATTTAGAGGAAAGATTAGACACCAAGGTTGATCCCAAAGCAGGCCCCGGGACCAGCACAGGGCAGAGGTGCCTCCATCTTTCTCTGCATGGGCTCAAGGTTTCTTTTAGTGCAAATGCTTAAGTCTCACGCTGAGACCCCGCCTCGGCAGAACTAGAGATGTTCCTAAGGCAAAGTGCCTCAGACACGCCCCCATGCGAGCACAACGGTAACTGTCCTCTGGTCCCTGCACCCAGCTCAGCGAGGAGCTGAACCAGCAGCTGGAGGCCATGTGCGGGTCGGTATTTGGGGAACTGGAGTCCCAGGCCGTGGACGCTTTGGATCTGCCCGGCTGTTTCCGCATGCGGAGCCACAGCTACCTCCGGGCCATCCAGGCTGGCTGCTCTCAAGACGACGACTGCCTGCCCCTCCTTGCTGCCCCTGCCTCTGTCTCAGGGAGGCCCGGCTCCTGTGAGTATGCCCTCTCTGCCCCTGGTCCAGCCCTAGGTTGGAGAGTGATCTGGGTTCCAGCTCCGGCCCTGGTCGCGGACTTTGGGCGGTTCGCTCGCCTCTCTGGGCCGGTGAAGGAATGACCCGTGGTTCTTTATGTAGCGGCACGTGGGTTAGGCGTGGCTGCTGGGTCCTGTGCTACCGCGTGGGTATGGGGGGTGGTCGGCCACAGACTTACCGGGACGGCGTTTCTCATCCGCTGTGTCTCTGGGTTCCCGGGCCACAGCCTTCAACTTCAGAAAGGCCCCGCCCCCCATCCCGCCGGGAAGCCAGGCCCCGCCCCGCATCTCCATCACCGCCCAGAGCAGCACCGACTCCGCCCACGAGAGCTTCACCGCGGCGGAGGGCCCAGCCCGGCGCTGCAGCTCCGCGGACGGGCTGGACGGCCCGGCCATGGGCGCGCGCACCCTGGAGTTGGCGCCGGTGCCACCCCGGGCCAGCCCCAAGCCCCCCACACTCATCATCAAGACCATTCCTGGCAGAGAGGAGCTGCGGAGCCTGGCGCGGCAGCGGAAGTGGCGGCCGTCCATCGGGGTTCAGGTATGGCAGGAGGAGGCGCCAACGAAAGTTTGCTTTTTCTTGGTTGCTTAAATTTTTAACACCATGGATTCTGGATGGCCTTGGCCATGTTGAGGATGGGTTGAGAGGGTCAGTGGGGCCTTCTGGATACACAGACCTTTTCCTTGCTTGCTCTTAGCCTGATCATCGACGGGGCGTGGGGTGGGGTTGCTGCTTCAAACAGCCGGGCCCACATCGTTGTCCCTCATCCTGGCACCATCACCCCTGGCAAGCGGAGAGCAGTGCCCAGAAGTTGTAACCTTAATGCATCTAACCTCCTGGGTCTGCCGTCCTGTTCAGGCAGGTCATATTTGCAGGATCTGCCCTCTGGCTTGAGGCTCAGGCATCGCTTGCCCTTCTCCCTTGGCCCTCAAGCTTGAGGGCCTTGGTCTAGCCCTGCCTACTGACTCCCCAACCTTGCCACCAGGTGGAGACTATCTCGGACTCAGACACAGAGAATAGGAGTCGAAGAGAGTTCCATTCCATCGGTGTACAGGTGGAAGAAGACAAGAGGTAGGTCCCAGTGGGGATATCTCAGGCCTTGTGGGCAGGGGGAGAAGAGGAGAGAGGGCTACATAAGGACCTCACAGGCCTGGTCTCCCTGTAACCCTTTCCTCCTGGTCCTGGGGAACAAGTCCTTTTATTGGGGAGGCGTCAGAGCAGCCACAGAGGTTCTTCACAGAGATGCCCCACCCGGGGCAGTCATCAGATCTGAAGTGAATTCTCTTAGTTCCTGTGCCTGTCCCAGGTGCTGAGCAGTGGACAGGAGATATACAGAGGTCCAGGGAAGGGGGTGGTAGGGAGCAGTAGCAGGTGGGTGCAGAGTAGGCCTCCAGCAGTTGTGCTTTACAGAGGATCACAGGATTTTTCCAGTCCCTGCTGACTTCCTGTGGTGTACAAGTATGTGAGCTCAAAAAGAAACAAATAAACATGAAGATTGCCTCTCAGGGACCCCTGGTCGATATAACACTCCTCCTCCTTCGGCTCACACAAGCATTTAACCAGTCGGGAGTACCTATTATATGCTTGAGTCTGTGTTGTACCCAAGAAATCAACAGCCACTCTCTGGCATGAGATGGCCTCAGAAAGATTGTTTTCTTAATTTCCAACTGAAAAATTAGCACTGAGAGCTCTGGAGGGAACACTGGAAGGAATCCCTCTGTTGTTGGGTTCCTGTGGAAGATGCTTTCTTTCCCTTATGACCAGGTAGCAGTGCCACAGTGGCCCATCTGCCTTCTGGGCTGCCCTGCTCCCCGGCCAGTGGCCCTAAGTGTGGTGTCTGGGAACCTGCCTGGGGCTGGCGGTAAGAGTTTCCTGGTAATCGGTGTGGCCCAGGCCGTACCCGCTGAAGGAGTAAAACTAGAGTGCCCGTAGCAGTCCCTAGCAGCTCTGTTTCCGGTTGCCATAGTTGGGCTTTTAGACCTTTCCTAAATTCCCCCAGCTATTCTGGGAACCCCTGGGAGCATCTTGTGTGTGTGTGATCAAGACTTCTTGAGGTTCCTGTGGGGATTCACCATTTTCCTCCTCTTCATGTTAGCTCCCTGCAGCTGCAAATGCTCCTAAGGCTGTGAACGTCTCTGTCGAGGACAGCAAAAAGACACCCTTGCTGCCCCCGTTATTCCTGAAAGCTCCTGTCCTCCAAATTCTTTTTATTTATTTACCTTCACCGGGTCTTAGTTACAGCATGTAGGATCTAGTTCCTAACCAAGGATCGAACCCAGGCCCCCTGCATTGCGAGTGTGGAGTCTTTAGCCACTGGGCCATCAGGAAGGTCCCCTTTGAATTCTTAATATACCATAAAGAGCTCAGAAAAGTTGTACTTTATGGCAAACCGAATCCTGCAAGTCCATGACTTGAGTTCTTGAGAGGTGGGGTAGGACTCAGAGCTAGGTGCAGCTCTGTGTTCAGAACCCTGCCGCCAACTCTACTGCTGAACCATGGACCATAAACCAAGCCCAAGAGGCCCCGTTTGCCTCTTGATGAGGCTTCTTGGTCCCTCAGCCAGATAGACCCCCAGAGGTCCCCCATTCCTCAAAACAAACCTGAATCCTGGGAAGAATACAGCAGGCATGCTGCTGAGACTTGAGCTAAATCAGCAAACTCTGTCATTCATTCCTGGATTGATTCATTTAGAAAATACTTATTAAGCATCTGTTATATGACAGCTTCTGTTAAATGCTCCAGGAAGCATGAAAGACGTGACTTTTGCCCTCATAGGAGTTATGGCCTAGAAGGGAATCAAGGCAATGAGTAAACAATCCATGAGTGGGATTTCCTTGGAGGTCTAGTGGTTAAAACTGCTTCCAATGCAGGGGGTGTGGGTTTGATCCCTGTCAGGGAACTGAGATCCCACAGGCTGTGTGGTTCAGCCAATAAATAAATACATTAAATAAAGTTTAAAAAGAAAATAATACATGAGTAAAAATATGATTACACACTATGGTATAACAAGTAATGGGATATTATTACACATTACAGTGGTCATATGAAAGAAAAAAGCAGGCGCTAAGAGAGAAGGGACTTTATTCAGATTAAGCAGGTGACATTTAAGCTGAGACTTGCGGGCTGACTGGGAACACTCAGGTGATAGCGGGCGGGAGGCTGGTGGGCTTGCAGGAAGCATCCCAGAAAGAGGGAATAGCACTGTGTGGGAGCACTGGAAGAGGAAAGAGTGACACGCTTCAGGAACTGAAAGTTCATATGGCTGGTGTGGAACAGGATGGGGTGGTTGTGAGGCAGTGGATTGGAGAATAGATGGGGCCGGGTCATGTAGAGCATGGGCGTGATAAAGAACTGGAATTTAATTCTTTTTTAAAAGCCTTTTTATTTTATATTTGAGTACAGTACCTTAGATGGCAAAGAATCTGCCTGCAGTGCAGGAGACCCAGGTTCGATCCTGGGTTGGGAAGATCCCGTGACAAGGGGAATGGCTACCCACTCCAGTATTCTTACCTGGAGAATTCTGTGGACAGAGGGGCCTGACGGGATTGCAAAGAGTCAGACACGACTGAGTGACTAACACTTGGACACTTGGATAGCTGGATTAACAGTATTGTGATAGTTTCAGGTGGATAGCAAAGGGACTCAGCCATGCATATACATGTATCCATTCTTCCCTAAACTCCCCTTGGAATTTAATTCTAACTAATGAGTGGCCTTTGAAAGGTTAAAGAAGGGGTGTGGTATGATTTAATTTATGCTTACAAAAGATCACTAGCTGCTAAGTGAAGAATTAATTTGAGGGAAGTAAGGGCAGACATGGGGAAGCTAGGAAGCAGGATTTTTTCATGATCCAGAAGGAAGGCATTGTGGACAATCTCAAGTTGAGGATCTTTTTTCCCTGTTAGATATATCCTTGGGTACTACTAATGTATGGGAACACTATTAGGTTTTACATGTTGATTTTGTATTCAGCAACCTTGCTGCTCTGTCTTAGTAAGACCCAAAGTTTGTCTGAAAATCATGATGGTTTTTTTTTTAATGTAGTCAGTTCTGCAAATGAGAATATTTCTTTTAAATCTATATTTTAAAAATTTCTTGGAATTCCCTAGCTGTCTAATGGTTAGGACTCCACATTTCCACTGCTGAGGGTGTGGGTTCAATCCGTGGTCAGGGAACTAGGATCCCACAAGCTGCATGGCACAGTCAAATAAGTAAATAAATAGATAAAAGTAAAATCTCTTTTTCTTGTAATAGTGTATCAACTAGGACTTCTAGTTCACTGTTGAGTGTAGCATTCTTGTGTCATTCCTGATATTAGTGAATATCTTCTAAGTCCCACTTAGAAGTATGATGATGTTGGCTGCAGATTTTGATGGAAATCGTTTACCAGTTAAGGAAATTCCTTTCTATTTCTAGTTGGCTAAGAGTTTTTATTTTTCAATAAAAAATGAGAGTGGAATTTTATTGAGTGCTTTTCCAGAATCTACTGAGATATGATCCTAAATTTTCTCCTTTCATCTGTAATGTGCTGAATTATATCAATAGATTTTCCATGTTGACCCATTCCTTCATTCCTGGGTTAAACCTCAATGGATCCTGTTATCAATTTGGATTAAGTTTGGCTAAACAGGGCCTACTCACTCCAGTGTTCTTGGGCTTCCCTTGTGGCTCAGCTGGTAAAGAATCTGCCCACAATGCGGGAGACCTGAGTCTGATCCCTGGGTTGGGAAGATCCCTTGGAGAAGGGAAAGGCTACCCACTCCAGTATTCTGGCCTGGAGAATTCCATGGACTATATAGTCCATGGGGTAGCAAAGAGTCAGACATGACTGAGCGACTTTCACTTTCAGCAGACAGGGACTCAGTAGTGTCTTCAGTATATTTCTCTCTCACTAAAGCTGCAGGAAGATGCAGGTTCCATTCCTGGGTTGGAAAGATGCCTTGGAGAAGGGCATGGCAACCTACTCCAGTATTCTTGCCTGGAGAATCCCATGGATAGATGAGCCTGGCAGGCTACAGTCCATGGGGTCACAAAGAGTTGGATATGACTGAAGTGACTTAGCATGCACACAAACAAGTAAAAAGCCTGGATGTAGAAGTTGTGTTAGGACCTCAGACTCCGCTTATCTTGCTAATCTTCCACCCTTTGTATAGCACTCATATCCAAGAAGCTGATGATTAAACCCTAGCTATCCTGTCTGCATTCTGAGCTGTACCAAGGAGGAAGAGAGGAGGAGGATGCAGTCCCTCCTTTTTAAGAGAGTTCCTAAAAGTTACAGACAGCACTTTCACACATCACATTGGCTAAAGCTTCATTCCATGGTGGCATCTGGCTGCAAGGTTGGCTGTGGAATAGTCTTTTATTGGGAAGCAAAGTGCAATGAGCAGAGCTGAAAATTAGGGTTCTTATTGCTACAGACAAAGAGAAAATGAGTATATGGAAGTATGAGTATATGGAATGAGTATATGGAACTCTTGTTTGTCACAGTCTTGTATTATTTTCATAGACATTGCTGGATTTTTGAATAGCTGTTACTGTATTTAAGATTTTTATATTTATGTTCATAAATGATATTGGCCTACAATTTTGTTTTGATTGTTGTTATTTAGTTCAGGCATTAAGGTTATGCTCGACTCTGAAAATGAGCTTGGTAGTGTTCTCTGTGTTTCTGTTCTTTGAAACAATTTGTGTAAAATAAGGGTTATCTCTTCCTTAAAGTTTTGGTAAAGGCTGCCTATAAAGCTGTCTGGGCCTGATGCCTCTCTAGGATAGGAGAAACTTCAAACTACAGCTTCAGTTTCTTTAGCGGTTATTGATCTATTCTGGTTTCATTTTTCTTCTTGAGTCAATTTTGGTGACTCATGTATTTCTAAAACATGGGCCATATAACAAAAATTTATAGTTTTCAAAATTTTTGGTATAAGTATTCTGATAGTATTATAATTTTATAAAATTTTAACATATTTATAAGCTGTGCCTCATTTTTATTCCTAATACCACATATTTATACCCTACCTCTCTTTCTTGACTCATTTTGCCCAAGGTTTGTATATTTTATTATTTTTAATATATTTTTAAAAATTGTTCTTTATTAGTCTTAAAAAAAAACTAGCTTTTGGTTTGGATAAGTATCTCTATTGTTTCTCTTTTACCTTTAATATTTCCTTTCGAAACTACTACTTTTGTGTTATTATTTTCTTTCTTTTACCATATTTGTTTATTTTCAGCCTCTCAACATTATTTCTTATTTTCTAATGTGTTTTTAAGGCTATCCATTCGCTTCTAACTACATTGCTGTATCTGTATCTCATCAGTTTTGGGATGCAGTGTTTTCATTGTTCAGTTCTAACTAGTTTGTAACTTTCATCATAATTTCTTTTTTAACTTGTAAATTATTTAGAAGAATTTTTTAAAGATTTCCAAATGTATTTTGTGTGTGTGTGTGTGTGTGTGTGCAGGGCTCCTTTTCATTCTCAATTTCTAGATTTGCTACATTGTGGTTATAGAATGCATTCTGTACGATATTTATTCCTTAGAGTTTGTCAGGGCTTCTTCATCATATACGTATATGTAGTCAGACTTATAAACTACATTTTCAAATGTTTACCTTTGTCTTTTGGATGTTTAACAGTTATGAGACAGGTGTGTTAAAAATGTCTTACCATGATGATGAATGTGCTGTTTCCCCTGGGAATTTCATTAATCATTTTCTTTAATTTGAAAGAATGCTATTTAGTATTGTCGACCACAAGTTGGCACTTGCCGTGGGTGCTTGCCATCCACCTCTAGGAGGACTACATCATGTGCTGTTGCTGCAACAGCACCTCCGACACCCATGAAGGAGCTCAGGATGGAGAGCAGAAAGGGGGCATTCTGCGGGAAAGCTGGCAGGACGGGTCTTCAGATAGTCAGATACTCTCAGAAGCTGTTTCTATGAGCCCAGTTCTCGTATCTCATCATATCTAGAAAAGCACTAAAATCCTTCTCGGTGACAGTTGTTTCTCAGCAGAAACTTTCTACAAAAGAATGTGCTTGATTGCACGTACTCCCCTTTACCAAAATCACGTGTATACTATCCTGCCCCCTTACCTCTCTGGAGCAGTTTCTCAAAGCTGTTTGAGATTGTATCTCCCAGGCTGCAGTCCTCATTTTGCCCCAAATAAAACTTAACTGGCAGTTCTTACATTGTGCATTTTTTTAAGTCAGTAGTATTCAGGCTTATGATTATTGTATCTTCTTGATGGGTTGGCCCTTTTATCATTAAATAGGATGCTTTTCATCCTTATTGCTGGTTTTTGCCTTGAAGTTGCTTTTGCCTGGTTTAAATGCCATGTCTGCTTTCTTTTGATTAATTTTCCACTGCATCTTTTTTCATCCTTTGTCTCCTCATGTCTCTGTATCCTTACGTTTTAGATATGCTGCTCATAAGCAGTATGGGGCTAGAGTTTAGTAGACCTATTTAATCCATTTATAAATTTTTGATTACTGATTTATTTGGCCTTATTTCTGTCATCTCTTTGAAAATTTTCTTCTGGACATGCTTTTTCTTTGTTTTTATCCTCCCCTACTTTTCTGCCATCTATTGAACTGATCAAGGTGACTTTATTTCTCCTGTTCCCTCCATCTCTCCACTGGTTTGGAAGTATATGTTTTAGTAGTGATTTCCCTCAGATTTCAAACAAATATACTTAATTTCACATTTCTCTAATAGAGTCTGAAATTAGTATTTCTATCTTGAAATAGGTACTAAATAAGAACCTTGAAACACTTTAATTTCCTTCTTAGTTCCCATTTTCCATGTTATGTTTTTCTAGTATTCTGATTATACCTCTTTAAAAAACCCTGCCAAATCAGTTGTTGTTATGTCTTTTATGGTTTAATAGTTTGGATTTACAAACATGTTTTAACAATTTATGTGCTCACCATTGCTTGTTACTGCCCACTGCTTCCTCCTGGGTTCAATTCCCTTTATGCCGAAGTACTGCTTGAACTTGGGACCAGTTTTAGAGTTAATATCTCAGCTTGAGGTTTCTGTATTTCACTGGTGCTACTCATTCAGACCCCACACCCACACACAGAGCAGGCTTGATATTCTGATTTTTCAGCATCCTGCTTCCAGGCCACATACCTGAATCATGACATGAGTTTTTTAGTCTGCATTTGTAAATGAAACAGCCTTTTTTTTTTCTGGCTGCTGGCTTTATTCATGGGGTCTCCTTCCAGGTCCCCAGGATGCACAGGCTCAGGGTGTCTCCTTTTATCCTCCCTGGGCATTACCATCTAGCCTCTAGCATATGTCTGGCCCGTATTCCTGTGGCTCACTTGGCTTAGATTCCTGTTCACCACTCAGATTTTGAATCTCTTCTTTGTTTCTGATACTTGAAGTCGTCTCTTTCCTATTTTCAAGCTTGGCATTGTAGCAAAACCACCTTTAGGGCTTTGCTTGATCCAGTATTTCTATGTGAATGGGGGTGGTGGGTGGGAACTTCTTAAGTTGGTTCAGTCCACTACATCAATCAGTCGTCTGGACTAGGCCATGAACAGCAGATAGAGAAGTGGACTGATTTTGGAAGCATTTGGAGTGAAGTCAGGAAGGGTGGGGACAGTTAGAGACTGAGGTCTTCCTTGTCCTCATGTAGGTGCTCAGGGATGTTTGGAAGGATGGGTTGGGGAGGGGAGATGGTGTTGGATCAGTGTCTAAGGAACTGAATTGCTTGGGACAGGTGATCACACTGGGAATCCAGAGGGGGTGACAGGTGGGGAGAGAAGAAATCTGGCGCATCTTTCTGGCCAGGTTCCTTGCATGTCTGCTGGAGGCATCCTTAGTTATGCGCCTGCGCCGTCCTTTCTGTCCCTTATGTCCCTGGCACTCGAAGTCTCACTTACCACACACCATGTCCCAACTGGTACGTAAAAGTGAGCCATGAGTACCAGCAGCCTTTCTAGGCATGCATCCAGGCTTAGCTCCCCCCCACCCGCTGCCACCAAATTTTCTTGGACTCTCTTGTCCTTGCTCCTGTCTCACTGGTCCCAGTATTTCTCTCTTTCTCTGTCTGTACTTTGGTTTTAAAAATGGCAGGGGAGGAAAAGTTTCTCCTTTTCTGCTATGTAGGGGTTCTCTGCTAACCTGTTGGGTGAAAAATTCAGATTTATTGCCCGTAACACCTGAGAGTTGCCTGTGGGTCTTTGCTGTTGTTCATCAGCAGTGGTGGCCTGGCTTAGAGATAGACAGGAGTTGGGGTTGGTGACCCTTCAGTTCCATCTCCACCATGCCTCCACCTAAGATTCCTTTGTCCACAGGCATTAGTTGTATCCCTGGTATCTGTGTCATGTTTTGTGCTGGGCACCAAGGACACAAAGAGGGACCCAGCCAGACACAACCCTGCACTGTGAAGCTTGCTACTGCGTTAATCTAAGAACCTCCTAAGCGATGGAGAAGTGTAACCGCAGGAGCCTCGGAGGAGAGGCATATACACTGTGAGAGTGTGTGATACGGGGCTTGGACCCATCGGGGGGCCAGGCATGGACTCCCCGTTGCGGAGAAGGTGACATTTGAGTGAAGACCTGAAGGATGAGCAAAAATCAACAAAAAGTGGGAGCTGAGCATTCCCGGCAGAAGGACCAGCAGGTGCTAAGACTCTGTGGTGGGAGAGAGGGAGGGAGCATAGTTAAGAAACAGTTACCAGCCGTGTTTCAGAGCATCCCATGGCACCTGTCTTTCCAGACCCAGCACACTTTGGGCCTTGATAAAAGAATGCATCAAATGTCCTTGCTGAATATCAGAAGAATGTTCCTAGGGCCTTCTGAGAACATCGAAACCACGTGATTTTTACTTCTGACTCTCTCCAATCATGAGATCCCCTTGTAGCTTCCACTTCTAGATCTCTCCCACTAAGATCTTATCTTAAAATCTCAAATTTAGCAAAAACAAAACAAAAAACATGAGTAGAAAACACTATACTAGCCAATTAAATTTGATTATCAGATAAGCAATGACTTATTTTTAGTAAAAGTATTTCCCAAAGAGTACTTGAGACATATACTAAAAAATTAGCTGTTATCTATTTGAAATTAAAATTTAACTGAGAGTCCTGTAGTATTTTACCTGACAACCCTGCTTAGATGCAAATGCCCACTTAGGGATACCTGGAGGACTCTGTGCAGGCAGTCCACCCCTTCCTTAGCATCGTGGTCATTTCTGGCACTGGGGCTTGAGAAGGGAATATGCTGAAAGAACAGGATGCATCCGTCCTCAGGATGTTATAGGCCAAGAGCAGTCCTGCAAAAGCAGTGAGTTGCTGACTGGCCGCAAGACTGGGGGGTGGACACCACCTCTAGTCCTCTGCCATCAGCTCCAAGATGGTCATGATTCTTCCTCAGTCTCCCATCCTAGCCCCACTTGGGTGGGGGTAGGGGGACAGCCCCCAGGCTAGGGATGGTGGACCTGGGAATCCCTGATTGATTATATGTTTAACCTCTTTCTCAGAGAGGGAGCTGGTACAATGGCTGAGCCTTGCTGAAATCTCCAGGCCCATTTTCCCTCCCACCCCTGCCAGTCTGCTGCCAAATACTCCTAGCCAAACCACTTGACAACTCCTAGAATGTTGAGCATTCCTTGGACAATGCATCTCTTGGGATAAGCCAGTTTCTTCCCAGAGCCTTTTGTTATCCCTTAGAGAATCACAGTAGAAACATCTCCCAGAAGTAACCATGATAACAACTTCCAGAAGCATCAGGAATGTGAGCATTGTCATTCTAAAGGACTTGAGGGGAGAAGGCCTCCTCAACCTTGTTAAAAGGCTTGGGGAGAAAATATTGTGAAAGGCATTGTTATGAGTTAATGGTGATTCATAACTGAAGCCAATTTCTATCCTGTGTTTGCAGCTGTTGATGAAGACTGCAGCAAATACTGCCAGATCCAAAACTAAATAGGGGCATAAGCCCTGCACTTCAGTGCCCTGAAAATGAATCTGTTCGAGTTAGGATTAGGTTTGGCTGTGAGTTACAGAAAATCCCTAAATGACAGTGACTCAAATATGACAGAAGTTTATTTCTCTCGTGCCTAGAAGTCCAGAGAGTCAGTTGAGGGCTGGCAGGTGCTACACAGTGTCAGGACCCAGTCTTCTTTTACCTTATTGCTCCTCCGTCCTCAGTCCTTGGCTTCCATCCCATGGTCCAAAATGGCTGCTTGGGGTCCGGCCATCGTGTCTGCATTCTGGGCAGCAGGGAGGAGAAAGGAACAAAGAAAGGCATACCCTTTCCCTTTAGGAACATTTTCTGAAAGTTGCACATTCTACTTCTGCTTATATCCCCTGAGCTACAGCTTAACCACATGCTGTACCTGGCTGCAAGGGGGAATTGGTAAAAGAACCTTTATTTGAAGTGGCCATGTGTCTAACTTAAAACTGTGGGATTCTATAATTAAGGGAGAAGGGCAATGGATGTTGAAGGATGATTCGTAGTCTCTGCCATCCTTCCTTCCAACCAACCAACCAACCAATCTACCACTCAAGCAACATTTATTTGAGGAACTGCCCAATTTAATAAGGGAGACAGATAGACAAATACGCAACTATAATGCAGTGTGATATGGAGTATAAAAGAGGTTTTATTCAGAGTGCTGTGGGAGAACAGATGGAAATGATCAAAAGCAATCATGATAATCAGTAACTACAATGGTCTTGCTGGGTTCTCAGTGCTACACTCCCATTATTTTATTTGTTCACCTCCCTTTCTTTTCAGTGAAAGCTACAAGTCTTCCTGCCTTACCATATAATAGCTAACATTTGCAATGGGCAGGCCAGGTGTGGTTAAGTTTTTTAGATTTATCATAACAGTACTGTTATCATTCTCATTTACAGATAAGGAAACTGAGGCACAAACCATAGAGCTGGGCTTTGGACCCAGGCCGTCTGGCTCCAGAACATACATGCTTAACCACTCTGCTAGCCTGCCTCCTCAAAAGCTGTTCATTCTCATTTCCTTGCCCAGCCTCCTTACCCCCTAATCTCCAGCAGACAACTGCCCTGCTTACTTTATTATTTTTTTAATTTATATTTTATTTTTTGGCCATGCCTTGCAGCAAGTGGGATCTTAGTTCCCTGACCAGGGGTCAAACCCGTGCCATCTATAGTTAAAGTGTGGAGTCTTAACCACTGGACCATCAGTGAAGTCCCCTCCCAGCATATTTTATTGTAACAATTGAGGTCATCTGGTGGGATCTCTTTCCGCTTCTGGACCAATCTCTAGCTTGCATCTCTTCCCTTGACTCCTCCCACAGTCTGGCCTCAGAGGTTGAGGTATCTGCCTTTCTGGTTAAGGCTGCCCTCTCCCTCAGTCCTAGGGAGGCAGTGGAGTGTCATGGTTTAAGAGTTGGCCACTGTGGACAGACTGCCCTAAATTGATACTATCAGGTCTTAGGAAGTCACTAAGCTTCTGTAAGTCTTAGTTTTCTCACCTGTAAGTAGGGGTGATACTAATGTGATGATTGAGCATATTGATTAAAGCATATAAAGTGCTTTAGCACATGCTAACTGCTTAGAGGATGTTCGTTTTTATTTATTCGCCTCATATCTGGTCCTTGGATTACTGCCTTTCTCTCCTCTAGCTTCAGTTGACTTCTCTTTACAAATTGCATTGTTACCTGTTGCTGATACGATATATAGTCACAAATTTAGCAGCATCAATACTCCATATTTATGATTTTACATTTCTAGAGGTTGGAAGTCTGAACTGGGTTTCACTGGGCTAAAATCAAGGTGTTGGCAGGACTGATCCCTTCTGGAGTCTCTGGCAAGCATCTATTTTGTCACCTTTTGCAGTTTAGAGAGGCTGTCTGCATTCCTTGGCTTGTAGCCCATTTCTGGTTTCAGAGCCAACAGTGGTGGACAGAGTCCTCACATGATGTCATTCCAGCCTTGATCCTGTTGCCCCATTGCCTTCTCTGATCCTGACTTTCCTGCTCCCCTCTTTCACTGATAAGGACTCTTTTGACTAAAATGTACACAACTGGATGGTGTAGGATCTCAAGATCCTTGATGTGGTCTTTTATGCAAAGTCTTTTTTGCTGTGGAAGGTAACATATTCACAGGTTGTGGGAATTGGGACATGGACTTCTTTGGGGGGCCATTATTCTGCCTGCCCCTTAGGGATATAACATGTGAGAACCATCCTCAACAAAATGTCCCTCCTCCCAGTCCTATTGAGATATAATTGCCAGATAATCATATTATCCCTTCCTTAAAAGTACTTTGCCTTCTCTCTTCCTCCCTTCTCTACCAGGCTCTTTGGAAGAGCTGTCTTGCCTGATGGTGGTGGTGGTGGTTTAGTCGCTAAGTCCTGTCTGACTCTTTGCGACCCCATGGATTATAGCCCATCAGGCTCCTCTGTCCATGGGATTTCCCAGGCAAGAATACTGGAGTGGGTTACCATGTCCTTCTCCAGGGGATCTTCCTGACCTGGGAATGGAACCGTGTCTCCTGAATTGCAGACGGATTCTTTACTGCTGAGCCACCGGGGAAGCCCATTGTCTCACCTAGTTTTCTCCACCTCCTGCCTGGGGAATCCCAGGGACAGAGGAGCCTGGTGGGCTACAGTCCTTAGGGTCGCAAAGAGTCGGACGTGAGTGAGCACTCAAGCACACACTCCTCACAGCCCCTGCCTCTGCATCTTGCTCATACTCCACCAAACTGGCTCTCGCCTTGATCACAAGTGGCTTCCATGTTGCCAAGTCAGTGGACACCTTTTATTCTCAGTTGGTTGCATTTTCCAGTTGGCTGCTCATTCCCTCTTGAGACCCTTTTTTGGGGGACTCCCCACTTTTTTTGGTCTCCTATCTGCTTTTAGGTGACTTTTTCTTGATTTTCTTCCTTTTCCTCTTTGGCTTAGACACATCGGGGGCTACACTGTCTCTACCAGTCCCTGAAATGTCTGTGTTCCCAGGACTTTGCATCTTTGTTCCATTGCTCTTTTCTTGGGTAGTCTTATCCCATATTGCTAGTTTTATTTATTTTTAAAATCATTTATTTATTTTTGGCTACGCTGGGTCTTTGTTGCTGCAAGCAGGTTTTCTCTAGTTGCGGCACGTGGGGGCGACTCTCTGGTTGATGTGCCCGGGGTTCTCATCGCGGTGGCTCCTCTTGTTTCGGAGCACAGGTTCTAGGCACCCGGGCTCAGTAGTTGTGGTGCATGGGCTTAGCTGTCCCATGGCATGTGGAATCTTTCTGGACCAGGGATCAAACACCTGCACTGGCAGGCAAATTCTTAACCATCAGACCACCAGGGAAGTCTGACACTGCTAGTTTTAAGTGCCACTTGCTCAAGGATGACCAATTCCTGCTTACGCTGTGCAAATCTCTGGCTCCTGGCTGTAAGTGTTGGTAAAGATTGTGTTTCCAGTAATCCTATAAGCTCCTCAATTTCTTTGGTCTTCCTTCAAGTAGACACGATGAGAGAGCTCCTTGAGGTACTGACTTGAGAACCATGAAGCCTGGAGCACTCAGGCTTCTGAAGTTCCAGACTATGTGGCCTATTTCCATCAAGACACAGAGTGATCTTCTCAGGACCTCTCAGAGGAGAGTGAAAGGCACAGAACCAGTGATACCAAAGGGCAGGTCCATGCTTCGTGGGGGTAACAGGAAAGCAAATAGGGGAGGCATATCTTCACTAATGTATTTACTGGGGCAAGCCCCACATTCCCAGCACGGTTTGCAATTGCTGGAGCACTGAAGGAGCCAGAGACTAACTGGAGCTCAAAGCACAAAAATATTCAAAGGAAGCCAAAGGGCATCCTAACAGTTCAGTTAGACACACAAAACTCTCACCAGAAACAGAAACATGTAACCAAACAGTGGAATGCATGGGTGCTCAGGCCTGTCTGACTCCTTGCCACCCCATGGACTATAGCCCAGCAAGCTCCTCTGTCCATGGGATTCCCCAGGCAAGAATACTGAAGTGAGTTACCATGCCTTTCTCCAGGGCATTTTCCTGACCCAGGGATGGAACCTGTGTCTCCTGCTCTGCAGGCGGATTCTTTGCCCACTGAGCCACCTGGGAAGCGCTAAAAAGTGGGACTGCCTCCATGTGCAAGAAGACCGCTGAGGGAGAAATGGTTCTGCGGATGGTCTAGGGAAGGCTCACAGAAGAGGGCACTTGAGCAAGGAACCAACAGGCAGTGAGGAGGAGGAAGGCCCTTTCAAGTGGGGGAATAGCAAGCACAGGGGCTAAAGTCAGGGCCCCGAGAATCTACTCAGGGAGCAAAGAGGGTGCAAGCTGGATGAGATCAGAGGGAACTGCATCCAGAGTAAACATCAGCACAGGAAGCCTGGACCCTATCTTGGTGGCGTGGGGAGCAATGAAAGGGTTTTGAGCAGGCGAATGAGTTGGGCAGAGGTCAGCTTCAGAAAGACTACTCCAGGGACTTCCCTGGTGGTTCAGTGGCTAAGACTCTGCACTCCCCATGCCGGGGGCCCAGGTTCAATCCCTGGTCAGGGAACTACTAATAGATCCCACATGCTGCAACTGAGTTCTCATGCCACAACTAAAGATCCTGCACTTCAGAATAAAGATCCCTTGTGCCTTGACTAAGACCCAGCACAGCCAAATAAGTAAATAAGTATTAAAGAAAGGAAGAAAGACTATTCTAGTCCTGGGTGGATTGGTGAGGGAAGGTTGGGCCCCAGATCCTAAAATATGCATAGGTATAATTGTATACAATATAGTTTTTTAAGTTATAATTTTATTTAAAAATTCAGTATTTCCATACGCTATATATATGTGTGTATATGTATGTGTGTGTGTATATATATATATATATATTGCAGTGGTCACCACAATAAGTCTAGTTACCATCTGTCACCATATAAAGTTACTCCAGTAGTACTGACTATATTACTCATGCTGTACATTTCACCCCTGTGAGTTATTTATAATATTTTGTAGCTGGAAGTTTGTCCCTCTTAATCTCCTCACCAATTACACTCTTCCCCCACCTGCAAAGTATAATTTTAGAGAAACGAGCTACCTTGGCAATGGTACTGGTCCATTCCTATCATTTTATATCATATATGTGTGTGTGTTTGTATATAATATATATTCATATATCCCATATAATGTATTTTATACACACACACACACACATATGTATATATATGTACTAGATGGTCTAGGTGGAAGATGAGTGACTTCCCAAAGGCACATAGCATCAAGGCCAGCATTAGAACTCAGGTCTGCCTTCTAGTTCTGTGCTCTTCTCTGCTATACTGAGTGGAGGCAGTTGTGTCTAAAAGGAGGCTGATCCAGTAGTCAGGGTAAGAATGATGCAAATCTTGACCAGGGCAAGACAGGGCAGGTGGCAAGGTGAAGACCATGTGGGACGCAATGTGGATATGTTCCTGCTTTCTCTCTCTGGGTGGGGGTTGGAACATAGGACTGGCTGGAGACTGCACATGAGTGCATCTCTCTTTCCTGGGTCCTGCCGCATCCTTCCGGGCCTGGTTTCTATGGCAACAGGCTCCCAGCAGTCAGCCCGCCAGCTGGAGGGAAGCAGGCAGGCGAAGCAGGCAGGGAAAGAAGGCCTGGGCAGCAAGAGGAAGGCTGAAGTTGTGGGGGTTGTGGGAGTCTCCCAGGAAGCTGGAGGAGCCCCTAAACCTAGCTCCCAACCCCCTTTTTCTTCTGACCATGAGAGTGGAGGTAGCTTAGGACACATGGGCTTTTCTTGCCTGCTCCTTGAATTTCCAGACCGCAAACTTCTATTCATCTCTCCTTGCCACCCCCGCATCTCCTGACTCTCACTTCTTTAAGTGTTGTCTGACCCCAACCTCATGCCCCTCAGGAGAAGTGACTTCTTTATAGAAAAGAGCCCTCACTCTGACTGAACTCAGTCAGGTGGGGGGGTGGGGAGGGGAGAACAAGGCCAATTGACTCTGTTTTGCATACGATTTGCATATTATTAACTCAAAGACAAGAAATTTCCAGGCCCTGTGTCATTCCTGTCAGCAACTTAATTCAGTTCTCTTGGCACCTGCTGACTGTCTGGCCAGGCTCTGTGCTGAGCCATGGGGTCCCTAGGGGAGAAGTCATCCCAGCTGCAGCCCAACCCCCTTCCCCCAGCTGCTCTAAGACAGTTCTTCCTGATGTTCTAGCAGCTGGTGTGGTGGGGAGTTCTTGGGCTGTGGAGCGTGGCAGCCCTGGGTCCACATTCTGGCTCTGCTGTTTCGCAGCTGGGTGACCGTGGGCCTCTCTGGGCCATAGCTGATTTGTCTCTCCATAGAGGTAAGGACATACCCATACAGCTGGTATAAATTAGCAAAGACACAGTGTTAAAATGCTGAGATACTTCCGTGGTTGTGGCGAAGAGCCACCACCCTGGACCCTCCTGGGGCACCTCTGGTCCACCCCTCAACCCAGCTTCTGCAGGATGACGCCCTGGCACTTTGGCTGTGTCTTGTCTGATGGGTATATGCCAGCCTCTGCTCTGCCCATCGAGTATGCGTGGTTTGAGGGAGCCAGAACTGGTGCAGCAGGTAGGTATATTATGTGCTCACCCGTGGCGAGGACCGATCCGTTTAAAGGTGGTGGGTGACTGTCCATCACTTTGTAGTCTTGCTGTCTCATTCCTTGTCCTTTTGGCCTGGGGTGCAGGTGAGGGCTGGGGTGAGACTGGGCAGGGGCAGGGATGACTGCCAGCTCTCTCACCAGGCGGGCGAGGTTCAAACGCTCCAACAGCGTGACAGCCGGCGTGCAGGCTGACCTGGAGCTGGAGGGCCTGGCCGGCCTGGCCGCCGTGGCCACAGAAGATAAGGCTCTGCAGTTCGGACGCTCCTTCCAGAGGCACGCCTCTGAGCCGCAGCCCGGGCCCCGGGCCCCCACCTACTCAGTCTTCCGCACGGTCCACACGCAGGGCCAGTGGGCCTACCGCGAGGGCTACCCACTGCCGTACGAGCCGCCGGCCACCGATGGGTCGCCCGGCCCTGCCCCTGCCCCTACCCCCGGCCCCGGGTCCGGGCGCCGCGACTCCTGGATGGAGCGCGGCTCACGTAGCCTCCCGGACTCAGGCCGCACGTCCCCCTGCCCACGGGATGGCGAGTGGTTCATCAAGATGCTGAGGGCGGAGGTGGAGAAGCTGGAGCACTGGTGCCAGCAGATGGAGCGCGAGGCGGAGGACTACGAGCTGCCGGAGGAGGGTGAGTGCAGGGCGGCTGGCGGTGGCCGGGAATGCGCTGGCACAGGAGAGGAGCTTGGGCGTGACTGTGCCTTTCTCACAGTTTGGCTGCGTGACCCCAGGCTTGGTGGCTCCCACTGGCAGCATGCCGGGAGCTCCTGGAAGGAAGCGCGAGCGGCTTCAGAGGCCAGAGCTAGGACTGGGGAAAGTGAGTGGGTGAAAGGGCTGGGCTTTCTAGGAGATAGCCACCAGCCCAAGGCCATGGAGATTCCAGGGGCCCCTATTCCCACCTGGGCTGGCTGGGAATCCAGGTCTGATCCAGGTGTGAGAGCAGGACTTCGGGCAGAGGGGGAGGCGGCGTGTGGGTCAGCTCTTGTCTGTGGCCTGGGAGAAGGAGACTCAGCCAGGAAGACATGGTCCTGCCAGAGGGGCCCGCAGGTCCAGTGTGAGGGGAGACAACAGTTTACTGCCGAACCACCAAGCTGATACGATCGTGACTAGAAGATGAGTCAGGGACGTTTGGTAATTTGGTAATTCATTCTTTGGTAATTCTCAGTGAGCCAGGGACTCACATGCCAATGGGTGACAAAGTTCTGCCAGCGAGGCATCACTGAGCTAGTGCCTGGCTGGCTAAGGCTGTAGGGCTGGACTGGTACTGATTTCCACCTGTCCCCTGACATGGAAGGGAAGAGGACACAAGGATAACCAGTCAAGAAATGTAGATCATATGATGCAAGAAACATCAGTGTCTGGGGAGTCAGTCTTCTTGGTGAAGTGGGGCAGGAATTACTTGTTAGTATCTTGAGTATATGGGACAGGGAGGGGCCGGAGGAGACTGACAGATGGATGGTGCCAGATAACAAGAGGGGTCAGAGTCATCCCAGGCAGACTTCCTGGAGGCAGAGGAAGGAGAGGCATCATTCCCCTCCCCCATCTCCTTTTGCTCTCCAGTCCTGGAGAAAATCCGCAGTGCCGTGGGCAGCACACAACTTCTCCTGTCCCAAAAGGTTCAGCAGTTCTTCCGGCTGTGTCAGCAAAGCATGGTGAGTGCTCGTGGGCATAGAGCCCACCAGGTGTGTGTGCCTGGTAGATGACCAGAGCGTGTGGATGCCTGGAAATGAGGACAGGTGTTTGTGCCCATGATGGAGAGGTCTGGGCTCTTTCTTGTCTCCCTGCCTCCCGGTCCCCACTCCACTCTCCCAGATTGAATTGGACAATGAGGGTGGGGTGGGGCTTTCTCAGGTCCTGGCTGGGGCTCAGGCCTCTCTGACTGGCTGCCTCCCCTTTGACTCCTTCCACTGCAGGACCCCACTGCGTTCCCTGTGCCCACCTTCCAGGACCTGGCGGGTTTCTGGGACCTCCTGCAGCTCTCTATCGAGGATGTGACCCTCAAGTTCCTGGAGCTACAGCAACTCAAGGCCAACAGCTGGAAACTCCTGGAGCCTAAGGTGGGGGGAGGTCCCTTTAAGCCAAGAGTCCAGACCCTGGGAAATGCCCTTCCCCAGAGAGTGTGGGCAGGGGAGAGGAGGGCAGGAGAAGAGACCCTGGGCAGCCAAGGCAGCCCTGGACAGGTGATGGGGACCCTCTACGACCACCCTCTGGGTCCCTGCCCTCTGCTTGGTTCCAAGGCAAGAACCATCTCATCACTGCCCGAGATGCAAGAACCCCTTTCTTTGGTGGCTGCAGCTGTAGTTTCAGGGAGCCAGAATGGCAGACTGCCCTCAGCTTGGCTCTAGGCACGGAGGGGACCTTCAGCCCTCATCTCACTAGACCTTCATAGAGATGGGGCCCAGCAGCTTGGAATGTGAGCCGCATTGCCTTGCCCGGGTCAGGGGAGCTGCACTCCCCCTGGGTCTGGAGGGAGCGCATCCACTCCCCGAGAGGGAGCAAACCCTCTCTCTGATGCGAGAGGTGGAAAACGGCTTCACCAGGGGGCGCACGAGTCCACCTTTTTTTAAAAGATGAAAAATGTGAGTTTGACCTTGGCAGAACAGGCGCCCCTGGGGCTTCCGGGGGCCCCGCACGCGCTCGCGAGAGCCTGGCTCACGAGTCAGAGATGTGCGCTCTGAACCCCTCGGGGTCGAGGGGGAGCGAGGTGGGGAGTCGGCCGGGACCCCGCCCCCAAACTAAGCGCCGCCCCTCTGCCGGCAGGAGGAGAAGAAGGTCCCTCCGCCGATACCAAAGAAGCCCTCGCGGGGCCGGGGTGTGCCGGTGAAGGAGCGCTCCCTGGACTCGGTGGACCGGCAGCGGCAGGAAGCGCGCAAGCGGCTCCTGGCGGCCAAGCGCGCCGCCTCCTTCCGCCACAGCTCGGCCACCGAGAGCGCCGACAGCATCGAGATCTACATCCCCGAGGCCCAGACCAGGCTGTGACCGGCCCGGCCCGCCCAGCCCGGGCCCGGGCCCGCGGTTTTCTACCCGTACTGTACACCCAGCGTCGAGGTCACTGTGAACGCGGGCCGCCCCGTGCGCCCGCCCCGCCGGCACCGCACGCCCCGGCCCCTCCTGCCCGTCACGCGCTCGTGGGTTTTTTACCTTCCTGACCCCACGCGAAGGCGCCCGGGCTGGGCTGGGGGCCGTGCCTCTCCGCCCTGTGCCCCCACCGGGACCCCTCTTCCTCGAGGTCCGACGCTTCGTCCCCACCTCCTCCCCACGGGCACCATCTCTGCCATTACTCCCCCACCCCACCCTCCACGGGCCAGGCCGGGCCAGGTCCCCCATCTGGGCTCTGCGTCCCCCCTCTCCCCACCCCACACCCCCTCCCCCCACCCCGCGGGGCTGGGCTTCGTGGGGAAATCAAGCTTCGTGGCTTTTTATGAAGAATCCCGAACCCCGCCTAGGAGCCCGCCCCACCCTCCCAGGGGCTCTCCCCTGAGCCCTCAGCCCACCGGGCCCAGGGACCACAGTGGCTGGACCAACCCAGGACCAGGGCGCCTGGGCCTCTCCCCTTTCCCCAGCTGCTGGGGAGGGGAGATGGGGGCTTCCCCTCACCACACCTGTGGCTGTTCCCACATCCCCTTGAGTATCCCAGGAAAAATAAAACGGCAGAACTGCACTTGAGCCAGCTGCTCTCTCCAGAAAAAGCCACTTCAGCGCATGCGTGCTTGGGGGAGCGGGTCGGGGGGACAGGGAGCGGGGTGGTGGGATGCGGAGGCCCGAGCCAAAATCTTGATCTGGGGAGAGCAGGGTTTCGTGGGCCAGCTGCGGGAAAGGGGATTTGGCCTCCTGGTGGCGACAGAAAGATCCTCCCAGAGGGGCCGGGGTCGGGGTGGAGGGGCCAGTCTTTCTCCTCCTTCTAGTCAACCTGGTTTCCTTTATGCCTTCCACTTGCCTGGGCTTCCCTCCCCGCCCCAGAGGGAAGCATGTGTTTCATAAACAGTGAGGGCTGCTGTTCTTCGATATGAACAAATATTGGTGTTCCTTTCCCTAAAAAGCCACTGTTCTCTCTGCTCCGGAAAACTGTTCAGTTCTGTGCCGTCACATTTTCTGATGCCTCCAGTGCATGGGCACATTGATGGGAAACAAAAGAGAGAATAGAACTTTCCTGGGAAGCTAAGTGGCATCCCCAACCTAACATTTATTGGATGCTTGCTGTGGGTCAGGCAAGATGTAAGTGCTTTACACTTACATGTAGTTCAATCTTCTAACAGATGAGAAAGCTGGAGCTCAGGAGAGGTCAAGTGTTTGGGTCAAAGTCACAGGCAGAGCTAAGAGTGTAGACCCAAGTCTGTCCAATGTCAATCCTGAGCTTTTAGCTCTACAGCCTTTTGAGCCCTGGAAAAGATGGCAGCTCCTGCTCACCATGTCCTCTTGCCAGTCCTCAGGCTGACGTGTCACCTTGAGACAGGAGGAAGAACCTTCCCAAAGGGTTGCCTGCTCTTCTGGGTCACTCTGTACTAGCCAGTTCTCATTCATTTATTCAGCAAGTATTTATCAAGAACCATGGTTGGCCCTGTCCATCACTGGGAAGATAGCCCTGAACAAGTTTCTACTCTTATGGTGCTAGCAGCTGTATGGGAAAAATAGATAAGTAAACAAGCAGTTCGGAGAAGGTGATGGCACCCTACTCTGGTACTCTTGCCTGGAAAATCCTATGGATGGTGAAGCCTGGTAGGCTGTAGTCCATGGGGTTGTGAAGAGTCGGACGTGACTAGCGACTTCACTTTCACTTTTCACTTTCATGCATTGGAGAAGGAAATGGCAGCCCACTCCAGTGTTCTTGCCTGGAGAATCACATGGATGGGGGAGCCTGGTGGGCTGCCGTCTGTGGGGTCGCACAGAGTCAGACACGACTGAAGCGACTTAGCAGCAGCAGCAGCAGCAAGCAAGCAGTTACATTATAAGGGTGAGTGCTGGAGAGATGACTAGGTATTAGCCCCTGAAAGAGGGCTGTAAAGAATGTACAAGATCAGAGAACATCTGTGCAGAAGCCTGTGGGAGAAAGAGGCATTGGGAATGCAGAGGCTTGATCATGCTGGGCTTTTGGCTCAATTTGAGGAAGGTTTGCCTGGGTCCTGAGGGCCATGGGGAGCCACGAAGGGTTTTGAACAGGAGAGTGACATGAGCAGATATTTTACAGGCTGGTTTGGAAGACCACCTGAAAAGCAAGAGGTCCTCTATCCAGTGGGAGGTGAAGAGGGCTCCTGTGCAAGACAAAGTGAATAGAATCTTTGCCCTTGGATAAGTTTTTGACAAATGAGGTGATTCTGATGCTGGCCAGGTTTGGGAACACTAAAATTGTTTGACTCTCTCAAGTTTCACCTAGAAGTGCTCATAAGTCTGTTATCCCAAGACTTGCCAAGAGAGACATTGGCTGAGTGACTTTATCATCCTGAGGTTTGAAAGTGGGGACCTGGGTGAAGTTTGAACTAGACAATACTCAGAGCAGTCCTATGAGGCAGTGTTGTTATCAACTCCATTTTACAGATGAAAAAACTGAGGCTTGAAGAGGTTCAACAACTTACCCCAAATCACGAAGCCAGGAAATGGCTAAGTCTAAGTATAACCCTCCACATTATACAGCTTTTTATGAGTCTCACGTTTTCCCAGAAACTAGGCCAGGCTTGCTGGGGCCAAGAGGTATATGGCAGTGGACGGCAGAGGACAGGCAGCATCTGAGACTGCAGGCATCCCGCTGCAGACGTGATGTCTAAAATCTCCCAGTGTGGGGCCGGTGGAGGGGCTGATGGGGGGAGTCTCCTTAGGGTGTTGTGGCCCAGGTTGTGCTGAGCTCCATGGGCATGTGAAGGATTAGATCTGGCCCCTGAGTTGCTCCCATCTGGCTTAGCGAGTCACATAAACACAAAGTTATGGCACAAAGGGAGGCCTATTCACCCAGGGGGCTGAAGAGACCGGAGGAGGGAGCCTCTAACAGCCAGCAAGTCTGGGAAAGCTTTCTGCAAGAGAGGCCTTTTGAACTGGGTCTTGCAGGATGAATTAAGGGTTTTGGAGTGAGGGATGAAAAGGGAAGACATTCATTTCAGGCAAACAGACCCACTTAGGCAAAGTCATGGAACAGTACGTGTGTAGTAGAGGATGGGAAGAGCAGAGACTGCGAGAGGTGACAGGCAGGACAGGGTAGAGAGGAAATAAAGGAGATGTGGCTGGAAGGGACCCATGAGTGTAAGCTGGAGATTTCATGGTTTTATTTAAGTGTTTGAAAGAAATGGACTGAAGGAGACAATGGAAGGCAGGGAGACCACTGAAGGAGTTGCCAAGGTGGTCCAGGTAAGGGATGATGTTGAATTTAAGAGACATTGAGGAGGCCTAGGTGCTGTAAACTGGATGTAGGGACTAATGCAAAGATGAAGAGGCCTTGAAAATGTCAGTCAAGTTTTGGGCTTACTAAATAATGCCATAAATGGACATAGGACATTGCAGAAGGAGGCCTGAATTTGAGGAATACATAAAGTGAAAAGGAAATGTAAAGTGAAAGCAAAACATGGGTGACCGATTACCAAGCACTTAGGAGCTGAAAGTGAAGTGTGTGAAAGAAAGTCGCTCAGTCGTGTCTGATTCTCCAGGCCAGAGTACTGGAGTGGGTAGCCTTTCCCTTCTCCAGGGGATCTTCCCAACCCAGGGAGTTTTTATTTTCATTTTTATTTTTTGGATGTGGACCAATTTTAAAGTCTTCATTGAATTTGTTACAATGTTGTTTCTGTCCCCCCCACCCCCCCACCCCGATTTTTTGACTGAGAGCATGTGGGATCTTGGCTCCCAATCAGGAATCGAAACTGCACATGGCACCCCGCCCCCCTCCATCCCGGAAGGTGAAATCTTAACCACCAGACTACTAAGAAAGCCTTTCTTTGTCATTTTTTTTTTTTTAACAATGGGTGAACAGATTTTCTGAGATTAACAGGCAGCAGGGCCAGCATTTGAACCTACAGCTCTCTCATTCCTAAGTCTGTGTCCTGGAGCCCCACTCAGTTCTCAGGCAGCAGAACTGCTCGCCAGCATTTGAGACTCAAGGTTCCTCTGGGGAATCTTCCCTGATTCTTCCTGAGGATCCTTCTCTGTGCTGCTTGTGCACACTCCTGTCATCACATTTTGCACACTCTCTCAACATTTGCTAGACCCTTCTGCTTCCACATTAGAGAACTCCTGAGGGAAAAGATGGTCCCAGCTATTTTTGCATCTCCAGTGCCTCAGTTCAGTTCAGTTCAGTCACTCAGTCGTGTCTGACTCTTTGCGACCCCATGAATCGCAGCACACCAGGCCTCCCTGTCCATCACCAACTCCCGGAGTTCATCACTCAGACTCACGTCCATCGAGTCAGTGATGCCATTCAGCCATCTCAACCTCTGTCGTCCTCTTCTCCTCCTGCCCCCAATCCCTCCCAGCATCAAAGTCTTTTCCAATGAGTCAACTCTTCACATGAGGTGGCCAAAGTACTGGAGTTTCAGCTTTAGCATTGTTCCTTCTAAAGAAATCCCAGGGCTGATCTCCTTCAGAATGGACTGGTTGGATCTCCTTGCAGTCCAAGGGACTCTCAAGAGTCTTCTCCAACACCACAGTTCAAAAGCATCAATTATTCGGTGCTCAGCTTTCTTCACAGTCCAACTCTCACATGCATACATGACCACTGGAGAAACCATAGCCTTGATTAGATGGACCTTTGTTGGCAAAGTAATGTCTCTGCTTTTGAATATGCTATCTAGGTTGGTCATAACATTTCTTCCAAGGAGTAAGTGTCTTTTAATTTCATGGCTGCAGTCACCATCTGCAGTGATTTTGGAGCCTCAAAAAATAAAGTCTGATACTGTTTCCACTGTTTCCCCATCTATTTCCCATGAAGTGATGGGACCAGATGCCATGATCTTTGTTTTCTGAATGTTGAGCTTTAAGCCAACTTTTTCACTTTCCACTTACACTTTCATCAAGAGGCTTTTGAGTTCCTCTTCACTTTCTGCCATAGGGTGGTGTCATCTGCATACCTGAGGTTACTGATATTTCTCCCGGCAATCTTGATTCCAGCTTGTGCTTCTTCCAGTCCAGCGTTTCTCATGATGTACTCTGCATATAAGTTAAATAAGCAGGGTGACAATATACAGGCTTGACATACTCCTTTTCCTATTTGGAACCAGTCTGTTGTTCCATGTCCAGTTCTAACTGTTGCTTCCTGACCTGCATATAGGTGTCTCAAGAGGCAGATCAGGTGTTCTGGTATTCCCATCTCTTTCAGAATTTTCCATAGTTTATTGTGATCCACACAGTCAAAGGCTTTGGCAATGCCTAGAAAATGTTAATTGGCTGACAGAAGGCTAGTTATTGTAGGCCATTCTGTTCTCTTCTCTGTTGTTGTTGTTCAGCGCTAATCACGTCCAGCTCTTTGCAACCCCCTGAACTTCAGCACACCAGGTTTCTCTGTCCTCCACTATCTTCCAAAGTTTGCTCAAACTCATGTCCATGGAGTCAACAGTGCCATCAAACCATCTCGTCCTCTGTCGTCCCCTTCTCCCCCTGCCCTCAGTCTTTCCCAACATCAAGGTCTTTTCCAGTGAGTCAGTTCTTTGCATCAGATGGCCAAAGTATTGGGAGTTTCAGCTTCAGCATCAGTCCTTCCAATGAATATCAGGACTGATTTCCTTTAGGATGGACTGGTTTGATCTCCTTGCTGTTCAAGGGACTCTCAAGAGTCGTTTCCACCACCACAGTTCAAGAGCATCAATTCTTCAGCACTCAGCTTTCTTTATGTTCCAACTCTGACATACATACATGACTACTGGAAAAAATCATAGCTTTGACTAGATGAACCTTTGTTGGCAAAGTGATATCTCTGCTTTTTAATATGCTGTCTAGGTTTGTCATAGCTTTCTTCTCTCTACATATTCAGTTAGTGAACACTTTCTGCTAATAGTGGTTTCCTATACATTTCTTTTTCAAAAACTTATTTACTTGGCTGTTCTGGGTCTTAGTTGCAGCACGGGATCTTTGATCATTATTGAGGCTTCAGGGATCTTTCAGTTGCAGCATGTGGGAACTAGTTCCCTGACCAGGGATCAAACCTGGGCCCCCTGCATAGGGAGCCCAGAGTCTTGGCCACAGCACCACCAGGGAAGTCCCCGGTTCCTACACCTTTCTTTATTCTTTATCAGTTCCTTTTTCTCCTCCTCCATTGTCAGAACTTAGCATTGAGATCTTTGAGATTGTACAGGAAGGGGATCTAACCTGATAATGCAATCTAGGAGGCTTCCTACCAAGGTGTCCTTTAAGCTTGAAAAACAAGCCAGAGCTCCTTTGGTAAAGAAAGGTGGGAAGGGCATTCCAGGTAGATGAAAAAGTGTAAATAAAGGCATGGAGGTGTGGAACAGTGGTCTCTATGGGGGGAAGAGGAGGGGGCTTAGTATGTGTTTCTGCTGCATCACACGGGTGGTGACGCAGAGCTAGCTGGGGTGTTATGAAGCCTACACTCTGTTGTTTTTTCTCTACTTCTATACGCTATAAAATAGACATCTGTACAGGGTGCAATGGGGACACAGAGGAGGGAGTGACTACTTGCACCTGGGGGGCCAACTAAGACTTAGGTGTTGCTGCTGCTGCTGCTGCTAAGTCACTTCAGTTGTGTCTGACTCTGTGCAACCCTGTAGACGGCAGCCCACCAGACTCCCCCGGCCCTGGGATTCTCCAGGCAAGAACACTGGAGTGGGTTGCCATTTCCTTCTCCAGGAGATCTTCCCGACCCAGGGATTGAACTCAGGTCTCCCGCATTGCAGGCAGATGCTTTACCATCTGAGCCACCAGGGAAGTCCTCATTAATCAGCTATGCTGCTGCTGCTGCTGCTAAGTGGCTTCAGTCGTGTCCGACTCTGTGCGACCCCACAGACAGCAGCCCACCAGGCTCCCCTGTCCATGGGATTCTCCAGGCAAGAACACTGGAGTGCGTTGCCATTTCCTTCTCCAATGCAGGAAAGTGAAAAGTGAAAGTGAAGTTGCTCAGTTGTGTCCGACTCTTTGTGACCCCATGGACTGCAGCCTACCAGGCTCCTCTATCCATGGGATTTGCCAGGTAAGAGTACCGGAGTGGGGTGTCAGGCCAAGTAAGAATTAGGTGTTACTGTCTTTTAATTATTTGTATGAGAGGAGAGTGAAGAAGTTGGCTTAAAGCTCAACATTCAGAAGACTAAGATCATGGCATCTGGTCCCATCACTTCATGGGAAATAGATGGGGAAATAGTGGAAACAGTGGCTGACTTTATTTTTTGGGGCTCCAAAATCACTGCAGATGGTGAGTGCAGCCATGAAATTAGAAGACACTTACTCCTTGGAAGGAAAGTTATGACCAACCTAGACAGCATGTTAAAAAGCAGAGACATTACTTTGCCAACAAAGGTCCCTCTCGTCAAGGCTATGATTTTTTCCAGTAGTCACGTATGGATGTGAGAGTTGGACTATAAAGAAAGCTGAACGCCGAAAAATTGATGCTTTTGAACTGTGGTGTTGGAGAAGACTCTTGAGAGTCCCTTGGACTGTAAGGAGATCCCACCAGTCCATCCTAAAGCAGATCAGTCCTGAGTGTTCATTGGAAGGATTGATGTTAAAGCTGAAACTCCAATACTTTACTTTGGCCACCTGATGCCAAGAGCTGACTCATTTGAGAAGACCCTGATGCTGGGAGGGATTGGGGGCAGGAGGAGGAGGGGACGACAGAGGATGAGATGGTTGGATGGCATCACCGACTCAATGGAGATGAGTCTGAGTGAACTCTGGGAGTTGGTGATGGACAGGGAGGCCTGGCGTGCTGTGGTCCATGGGGTGGCGAAGAGACGGACACAGCTGAGCGACCGAACTGAACTGATGCTGACAGTAGTGTAATTTATTTCCCTGCTTGCAATATGCCAGCAGAGCACTTCGCATACATTATCTCATCAACTCTCACAACATCCTGCGAAATAGGTGTTATTACGTCTATGCATAAGAGGGAAAGGAGGCTCAGTCACACGGCTGAATGTCACACATTTCCCAATGTCACACGGCTAGAAAGCTAGCCCAGATCGGAATAGTTTTTAAGAGTTCTAGATTTTACTCTGCGGAGCCCTTCTTGAGGTCAAGGGTCATGTTTTTTATTTTTCTGTGTCCAGACCAAAGTCTTAGGGGCCGCCTAGTCAACATCAGTTGAATCCTTTCTCCAACCGAAAGCCCGTGGTGACGTCACTGAGAAACCTCCCGGCCGGAAGGGGACGCTGTACGCTTCTCAGCTCGGCGCGGCCGGTTGCGCCTAGCTCCCCCAGTCCTTTCAGCCAATCATTGCGCTCCGAGGGAGCCGGCGCCAGTGGGCGGGTCCCGGGGCTAGGCCCCGCAGGCAGCTGGGAGAGGCGGTGTCTGGGCTCCGGGCGCTCGGCTGGAGGGCGGGGTCCGGACGTGGTGTGCGGACTTTCGCGCAGGTGAGCACGCGTCCCGGCAGGCGGTCTCTGTTCCGGAGCTGCTGCTGGGCCGCCCGTAGCTGTGGTGACGCCTCGTGGCCTTGACCTCTGAGTTAGGGGAGGGGTAATGCCTAGCGTTGGCTCTGGTCCTGACGAGGCTTGAGAAGAAGAGATGGCCCCTCTCTCTTCCCCGGGCTCGGTGTGAGCGTCTGAGCGCCCTGCGAACACTTAGCTGTCAAGGCTTCTCGGTCTTAGGCAGGTGGGTGAGGACGGACCCGACGAGGTCAGACAGGTGGGACAGGGGCCGGGCCCGGGGAACCCAGAGAAGGGCGAAGGGCAGACCCTTGGACCCTGACCTCCTTGTGCTTTCATCCCTGGACCGGTCTCAGTGAAGGTCAGGATTGATTTTTCCACCCAGTCTGGTCTCCTTTGCCCTTGTTAGCGGTTCTCAAATCTCCTGACTGCAGTTTCTCATCTTACTGGGCCTCCAGGACCCCCGGCACAAGGGCAGGTTTCCCCGCAACCCGTTTGACCTTTTCCTGCTCAGACTTCCTCCGTGCGGGGCTGGAAATAGGCCTCACGGTATTTGCCAGACACTTTGGCCTCTCGTTTTGACCCCTTAGGGATGACTTGTTATAGTATCTAGCTTCCTGTGATCAGCAGAGGCACCTGCTGTGTTCCTGCCGCCTTTTAAGGGCGGGTGGTTGAATGACTGCGGTGGTTTTACACAGGCCAGTTGCTCATTCATTCAACAAACTTTTTCAGCGTTTAATGCCGGATGGGATGGGAAGGATGGGAGATGGATAGGCCACAGTGGGAACGCACAAACATTGGCCTTGCCCTTTTGGACCGCAAAGTGTTTTGAGAAATGCACACAAATGGGGTAGGCCAGCCCAATGTGCGACACAAAGAAAGTGTTTCTAAATGTTGAATGGATTAAGTTATTTGGGGATGATTAGAATATGAACCACAGAGGGAGACCTTGGGCTGCATATGAGAGAGAAAAACACGGTGGACTCATGCTTCATATATTTTAAGACAAATTGGTGACCTGTGCAGAGAGTTGCTGTTGAGGGAAAGTGTTTACTCCCAGAGGACTTGCTTACAAGATAGGAAAGAAAATGAAGACGTATTAGGTTTGAGATTCTTCAGGGGTGCCTTATCATTTCACAAATCTCTGAGTGTATCACAAATCTCAGAGTTTTCAAAAAGAGAAGCTCTTTTAGGAAGTGAAGTGCCAAGTTGACAGGGAAGAATTGCAGGAAGCTCTCTTCAAGACCAGGATTTGGACAGAAGCCAGTCCATGGAGTCACAAAGAGGCGGACAGGACTGCATGGAGCGAACTGTGTGCTCATACACCTATTTGCAGTGTGTTCTTGCCAGCTGAAGGAACAGAGGTGTTGAAGATGGAGAGGCCTGGGTTCCAATTAGTGGCTTTGTCATTTCTGGTGATCTTGGGCCAGTTAAGGTTATGTTCCTGAGCCTTTGTGGCCTTCAACAAAAATCTGGACTAGTAATTCCTTCCTTATAGAGGTGATCTGCACCTGTGAAGGTCACGTGACGACTAGTGTGTGAATTGTCTGGCATAGTGCCTGGTGTTAAGACAGGGACTCAGAGCGCAACCTCAGAGCTGCTCTGGCAGTTTTTCCCCTGGTGATGGTCCGTTATAATCTTGGGTCCACAAAATGCTGGGATTCCTCCAAAGAGAACTGGAACCAAAGAGAGAGGGAGAGAGTCATCTGATCTTTGGTGAGGTAGACCAGAGACAGCCGAGCTGGGGAAACATCTACAGGGGTACAAAAGGAATGATATTTCAGTTGAGACTTTTGGGCACATTACTTAACCCTCTGGTAATGCCATCTATCACAGAGTGGACCTGTGTTTTAGAGAAGATAGGATATATAGAGTGCTTACCCCAGGCTCTGGCACTTAGTGCACAATAAAAATGAATATCACTGTTCTGATAATTGTGAGTAGTCCTTGATAATTGTTAATAATAATCATTTGAGACTGAATGGCCATTAGCGTGACCCACTTTGTGTGTTTTTACATTATTTTGGTGTTGTCTTCAGTTCTGGAAATTCTAGGGCCATGGCTTGTACAGTGTTGTGTTTTGTTTTATGAAAAAAAAAAAAAAAGTGAAAGTGTTAGTCACTCAGTAGTGTCTGACTCTTTGCAACTCCATGGACTGTAGCCTGCTAGGCTCCTCTGTCCATGGACTTCTTCACGCAAGAATACTGGAGTGGGTTGCCATTTCCTTCTCCAGGGGATCTTCCTGGCCCAGGGATCAAACCCATGTCTCCTGCATTGGCAGGCAGATTCTTTTATCAACTGCTGTTTATTTGGCTGTGTGCTGCCTCAGTTGTGGCAAGCAGAATCTCTAGTTGGTGGCATTTGAACTCTTAGTTGCCGCATATGGGATCTAGTTCCCTGACCAGGAAGCGTACCCAGGCCCCATACACTGGGAGCATGGAATCTTAACCACTGGATCACCAGGGAAGTTCTGTGCAGTGTTTTTTTTTCTTTAAAAAAAAAAAAAAACCATAGAATTTTCATTTTCAAGTTCTAGTGTGTCCAGAGAATGTATAATGGGTTGGTGATATTTTCAAGAGCTTATTATGTAAATATGAGGATATGGCTTTGGTTGAAGAGAGTGTATTTTGAAAGGGGTTTGGCCAGCAGATTTGTAGAGGTTCATCTAGTCAGGAAAGTCAGGTTCAGAATAGGAAAAAACCATTATCTCTTTACCTAAAATCCAGACTGGTTGGGTAATGGATTTGGCTGCCTAAATATGCTCCTTCTTCTTTACGTGGGGCAAAGGACAAGAGACTCATGGTGGGATTGTGTGTAGTGGGGAAGGGGTGGCTAGCTCTGCTGATGGAGAAATTGTATAGAGCAAAGGAAGGCTCTTATCGACTCTTGAAATGTTGGCAAACTGTGCAGGGAGGGCCTGGGGTCACCAGCAGGCTTGAAGCTTTATTAGGTAAGGCTCAGAGGGTCTCTTGTGGGGAACACTGCCATACATGGTTGCATAACTGTCAAAGAGTGTAGTCCATAAAATAGACTTTCGCCCTCTTCCCTAGCAGGGGGATCTTCTGACATTGCCTAGATCGTTTCAGGGACCCCACTGTTGCATAAAGTGGGGTGCGCTCTTGCGTTGCTCCGCGTGGGGCGGATGCTCAGTCTGTCGTGCCAGGCCGCCTGGTAAGCGGAGCACCGTCGTGGGTTGTCCATGCTTGGAGGGGAGGGTGCTCTTCTCCCTAATGGCCTTGTGCTCTCCTGCAGATGCCATGTGGCCTGTGCTTTGGACCGCGGTGCGCACCTATGCTCCCTATGTCACCTTTCCTGTGGCCTTCGTGGTCGGGGCTGTGGGCTACCACCTGGAATGGTTCATCAGGGGGAAGGAGCCACAGCCTGTGGAGGAGGAGAAGAGCATCTCAGAGCGTCGGGAGGACCGCAAGCTGGATGAGCTGCTAGGCAAGGACCACACCCAGGTGGTGAGCCTTAAGGACAAGCTGGAGTTTGCTCCTAAAGCCGTCCTGAACAGAAACCGCCCGGAGAAGAACTAATGGAGGACCCAGGGCCCTGAGGGGCCTTCTGCGGGCCGTGGCCGGGCCTGCTGCCACGTCGGCGCAGCCCCAGAACCCACGTCTGATTTGCTTCATTGCTGCTGCTGGCCCCTCCCACCCCCCACAGCCACCCACATACTGGCTGCTCTGCTATGGCGAGGCAGACACACTGGAAGCGGAGGGGCCAGTGCGGAGGAAGGCCTGGGAGGGCTCTGGCCTGCAGGTTGCCTCAGCTGGATGGTGGCCACGACTGCTGAGGCTTCTGCGCTGCTGGGTGCACCACTGCGGGGAGAGTTACCAAGTGAACACTGGCCGTCAGTCCTGGCGGGGAGGCAGTTTGGCCTCAAGTGGGAGTGGCTGGGATTGGAGTGGTGGGGTACCTCATGCCTAGTTCCGGTTTGCACTGGCAAGAGTTCACAGATCTACCTGGCTCTCTTAACTAGCTTGCCCTGTCCTTTGTGCTCATTCTCCCGGAAATCCTGTCCTGGCAGCTCAGGGAGGGGATTCCCCTGGGAAGGAACGCCATTTTCTGTTCTTGGGAGCCCAGACTGTTCGCCTTGGGGCAGGTGAATTAGCTTGAAAGGAATCACCATCTTTCACCACCCTGCCTATTACTGTATAGTGCAAAACTTGATTAAAGTGGCGTCTGAGAACCATTTTGATCTAATCCTATCTTCCAGGTGATGTTTGGGGTCTCCTTAGGAGTTATGTAAGTGCAGACATCTCCAGGTAGGATAACATTGGCCTTTAACTAAGGACTTCAGGGCCCTGGAGCTTTGCTTTACTAGTGTGATTGCATTGGATCCTGGAGACGGTAAGTCCTGGAGGCGCGGGTTCCCATGGGCCTTTTTATCACGATAACAAGAGGCTTATAGACTTTCAAAGTCTAAATTAGAGTAGACGACGGAGCTCGACAACATCAAATTTTCCAACTTCATACTCTTATGCACACATAAAAAGAATATATACATAATATTTGGTAGGGGGTTTGAAAAATGCTTACCCACACTCTGAGTTCTCTAGTACAGATAAAAAGGTAACATTTTGGTATTTTCATTAATTCTTGGCCTAGTTGATTTTAGTTACTTGTCATTACTGTACATGTAATTTTATATTCTCTTTTTACATAGTATTTCATATCAGAATTACTTCTCCATCTCATCATATGGTCTTCATAATCCTAATTGTTTTCAGTTGCCCATCAAGTGGGACTATAGCATAGTTTGTTTTTTAACTGTTTCCCTATTGCTGGACATTTGGGTTGTTTCTGATTGTTCACTCAGAAGTACTGCCAAGAGTATCTTATATGAGGCTTTTCCTGCATTTTGGAATACAGGAAAGGGGTAGGAACAGTAAATGGCATTCTGGATTAAGTGGGATGATTAATTTAAGGTTCTTAATGCATAGTAGCTGAACGTCTGTCCTGAAGGGCAGCTGGAGCTTATACTAAATGCTGCCACTGAAGATGTTGTCCGTGAGGTTGGAGAGGGTGAGAGCAGAGAGCAGACCTGTTGCCTCATGAAGTCAGCTGACCTTCACCCCGAGTGAGCAAAGGCAAGTAGTGTATTTGATGAAGAATGAACTACCTTAAAAGGGGGAGGGCGTTTGTCCTGCTTCTTACTGCAATATCTGAGGCCTGATGGTGTTAACAGGTGGGTGAAGGTAGAGCTGAACAGGTGAGGTTCTGGCTGTGGCGGGGGAGCAGGGGATACAAAGGATGGTAGCCAGAGAAGGAGGGGGCAGGTCAAGTCAGTGGCTTCCCCCTGTCACCAAAGCCTGGTGGGAACGTTGAGATGAACTGCCGTTGTTTCTCAGGGAGTAAATTTGGTGGGGAACGTGGGGTAGCAGCATCTGCTCCTGAAATAAGGATGAGGTTTCTGGTTCTGAAAGGATGTGCTAAGAGCAGGTTGGTTACAGGCTGGGGCTGACGCAGGCCCCATCAGCAGGTCAGTGCTGCCCCCCAGTGGCAGTCCCGAGGGCCACCAAGCCTGGGATCCCTTCTCGGGAGCCCCGTTCAGGTCAGCTGCTGCTGCTGCTGCTAAGTCGCTCCAGTCGTGTCCGACTCTGTGCGACCCCATGGATGGCATCCCACCAGGCTCCTCCGTCCGTGGGATTTTCCAGGCAAGAACACTGGAGTGGGGCGGCATTGCCTTCTCCGATAGGGGTCAGTGAGGTGTCTCAAATGAGGCGCTGGAAAGCACGGGCCTGCCTGAAGGGGGCTGTGCAGCTTCTTCCAGTTTGTGCTGCTTGGCCAGAGATACCAGATTTTTTATCTTTTTTTCTAAAAGACATTAGAAATTCAGATTTTTGTGGATTTTTTTTTTTTTGGCAAGGAAACTTCTGATTTTTAAATGTAGACAGTTTATTTAAAAAAAAAAAGTTCTAAGTACGCTCACATGACCCAGTGGCTGCCAGTTTGCCACCTGTCAAGCTGCCCCTCGCGTGCTAATGAAATCTGAGAGAGGAGCTTTATTTTTAAGCGATCATCTAACAACTGTGGCAAATATGAGATCCCTCGAAACACTCTTGGGCATCCTGCACGTATGTAGTTTAATATCAGCCTAAGCAAAACATCGGAGGACAGAAAACATAACAGAAATAACACCAAAAACATTTTCCCACAGACGAGGACGTTTTTGGGTTTTCAGATGTTTTAGAATAACCCTGCCCGCCCTGCTGTACCTCCTCCCAGTGCCTGGCAGAGGAAGCCCTGTCCTTGGAAATCCGAGTTGCTCCCTTTTTCTAGTCTCACTTTGTGCCCCCTTTAAGTAATTTTATTTTGGAGGGCTTGCTCTCACTCAATTTCTGCCTGTAGCAAGTCTATTAATATTCCCAGCTGGCTGTTGTTTCCCACAGGCCGGCTGAGCTCTCCTGCTGCTGTGGGGCCCTGAGATAGCGCCTGCTTTCTTGCCTCTGCCCAGGTAATGTTAGGCAGCAGGGTGTTGTTTTTTGTTTTGATGTGAACCATTTTTAAAGTCACTTTTGGAATGTGTTACAATATTACTTCTGTTTTATGTGTTGTTTTTTTGCCCATGAGGCATGTGGGATCTTAACACCCAACCAGGGATCGAACCCACTCCTCCTGTGTTGGAAGGGGAAGTCTTAACCACTAGACTACTAGGGAAGTCCCAAGCAGCAGGCTTTCCGTGGATTTGGCAAAGGTAGGCCAGACTTGCTGGGACCAACCAAGGCACAGACTGGTTTTCTTCCACACTTTCTGATTCCCTGAAACATACGAGTAAGTAGATGGCCTTGGGGTTTGCCTCCCTACCCTGGGTAATAGTGGTGGCTTTGTTGCTGTTGCGGCTCCGTGAACTGTATCCTGCCAGGCTCCTTTGTCCGTGGGATTTTTCAGGCAAGAATGTTGGGAGTGGGTAGCCATTTCCTTCTCCAGGTGGTCTTCCCAACCCAGGGATCGAACCTGCATTTCCTGCAGCGGCAGGCAGATACTTTACCGCTGAGCCACCAGGGAAGGGCAGTGCTGGCGTCAGAGCAGCGTTGCCCTGTCTGAGCATGTCAGGGCTCACTTCTCTGCCCTCAAGGGCCTGGTGTCTGGGGCTTTTCCACTCCCTCTCTTGCCTTTCCTGTGCCTGTTGCTGTGTTAGCGCAAGTCAGCTGGGCAGCTGCCAGGACAAGCCAGCCGGGGGCCCTTTGACCTCTTGTCAGCTTGCCAGGGCCCAGGCTGATGAGGCTGTCAACTGAGTGAAACACCATGAGATTAGACTCCCCAGTCACTTGGGAACCAGGCAGTTCAAACGAAGAGGCTTGCTCATGTCTTATCTCACTTTTCCTTTCCCCCTGGGCATTTGTAGAATGGTGAGCCAGGGCCGTGTGGCACAGTGAAAATAAAGAGGATCCTCGAGTTTGGCACATGTGTGATACTGCCTCCACTGCTAGCTGAGTGATGTAGCCTTTCTCAGCTTCAGGTGTCAGTTTTCTGGTAAACAGGAATAAGAATACCTATTTTTGCTGGGTTGTTGCAAAGCTAAGATATCATACGTAAAGTTCTTAGCAGAGCCCATGGTAATAGGTAGGTGCTCAGTAAATGTTGGCTGCTTTAGTTTTTTTGCAAGAAAAAGAGTTCCATGTATCCTTGTGGTCTTGGTGAGCTGGGATCAGGAGGAGAGAGCAAGCAACTGTGGCTGGGAGAGTGATCCCGGGACCCGCCCTCATAGGTCTGGTGGTCCAGGGCTTCTTGGGGAGTGTTTCACAGGAAGGACCGCCTTGTCCCAGAACCAGGCTGCCTAGGGGAGTGCAGGCTGTGTTGCCAAGTAGTAGTCACATCGGCGCTGTCTCAAGGTCAGAGGCGAGGTGTGGGGAGCACCCGAGAGTGGCCTCTCAGGATGCCTGGAACAGGGAGCCTTGGGCTTGGAGGCATGAGAGTGGCACGACCGCCACCCTGCTGGCCTCGGAAGAATGGGGATGCCGCTGTCCTCCCTGTGTGTAAACAGAGTAAGAAGCCAGCTTAGAGCTTCAGAAACATGCACGTGCTGTTGTATGCCGGTAAAACCCCCCTTTTATCGAATCGGGACGGCAGCCAGATAATGGAATAGACATAAATGCTCCTCTGTGCTTTTCCTGAACAGTCTCTCGGAAGTCTGCTAAGGAGAAGTCACTGGGGGAATCAGCTTTAAGAGTAAAGAGGTGTTATTAATAATTAGTATGTATCATTTTGCTTCCTGTCCCACGGGTACCTTGATGTACTTCAGTCAGTTCAGTCGCTCACTCGTTTCCTACTCTGCGACCCCATGGACCGCAGCACGCCAGGCCTCCCTGTCCCTCACCAACTCCTGGAGTTCACTCAAGCTCATGTCCATTGAGTCGGTGATGCCATCCAGCCATCTCATCCTCTGTATGTACGTAAAAGCTGTTTATTCCTTTTGAGTTGAGTTTGTTAACATTAGTTACCTGTTTATCAAATCCTTCTTAGTGTGGAGATAAACCTTGGCTTTGTTTTTTGTTTAAAAATTCCAAATGGGTCCTCCACATATTTTTGATATTTTTAAACATGTTTACTGGAGTCCCAGAAAGGGCAGTTCTTCTCTCTGGAAGAGTCCAAGTCCTTTGTGTCCTTACGCCTCTCTCCACTGCCCCTGTTCCACTTCCAACCCCTGCTCCACTGTCCATTTCTGTTTGGTTCCGGGCCTGTGCTGCTTAGCACAGCGGGAGAATTGTATGTAACCATGTGGCCTGGCAGTCTCCATGTATAGTTTCAGATGCAACCTTCAGGGTGACTTTTTTTTTATGAATCAGCCTCCTCAGCCCCATGGCTGCATCCCTCTTGACCCTTGCTGCTTGCTTTCTGCTTCCACCACTACAATGCTGAAGCCAGTTTGGCTAAAAGCCTTTATGATTGCAAATCTGGTGTCCACTCCTAGCCATACTGTCGCTTTGCAGTGTCTGGCACGCTTCGTGGAATTCTGTCTCGATATCACCGTCACCTCCGTTTCCTTTTCCAGCTGTGTCTTCTGCCATTGTCGTCTCCTGTTCTCCTAAGTATGAGTGTTCCTCCAGCTTCATCCATGTTTGTTTTTTTGCCGGACAGTTTCAGCCTCACCTGTGCCTTCAGCCACCTGCTGATCTACCTTGAAGACTCCCAGATGTCTGTCTAGAGTTGTGAATTTCACCCTCCAGCCTCCAGATCATTCTCCAAAACAGCTCACTATGTGTCTCTGTGTCTTGATTTGTATGATGGTTAAAGGCGTTGCCGTGGGTTTGCAGCTTAACTGTGTAATCTAGTTGTGTGACCAGGGAAGTCACTTCAGCTTTCCTGAGCTGCGTCTGTACAGTGGGGATGAAGATGGAGTGTTTGTTAAACACCAGCCCAGTGTTAGCGTATATTCTGTCTCCTTTCTCCTGTTGCTCGGCTGGGTTCTGACCCTCCCGCCCCGCCCCCGTCCCCACCCACCTGTGGCTTCCCTGCCCTCATCACTTCTGGCCTGAACTTTTGGTCTCTTCCTGAAAATTCTTCCCATTCCTACCGCATTTTCTCTCTCAAACACATCTCTGATGAGGTCACTTCTTAAAGACCTCCATGGCTTCTCTCACCTGAGCCTCGGGTGCACCACGCACGTCCTTTCGCCGTCTTGCCCCCGCCTCCCTCGCACCATCCTCGGGACGGAGTCTGGCTTGTGCCACCTCCTGACTGTGCTGCGCCCGTCCAGATCCTGAGGCCTCTGTGTGCACTGCGCAGCGGGCCTCCTGGGCTGCCTGGTGAATTCTGTTCCACTCCAGGACGGCCCAGGAGTTTGAGCAGACTGCCTCTCGGGCCCGGGGTCCACTCTGCTCCCACGGCATTTACACAGGGCGTTGTGTTGGTTGTGCGACTGTTCCCCTAGACTGTGAGTTCCTTGAGGCAGGGACCAAGCCTTGCACAGAGACATTTCCAATAAACGCTGAATGACTTCAGAGGCCCCTGAGTGTGACTCTGGGATGGAGCACGTCCTGGGGCTGGGTGTGGAGACGAGCCTCTTGGGAAGACGGAGCGAGGCTCCCAGATGTCTGTCTAGTTGTGAATTCCCCTCCCTCCCCGGCCCCGGGCCCCCCAGGTGTGTGCTCTGCGCTGCCTGGCAGTCTTGAGCTCACAGCAGCCGTGTTTCCTACAGCTTTGCCATCCTGAGGCTGGTAATGAGCTAAAAGGAGCGAACGCACTGGCTGAATTTTCCCGGGGGAAGTGGGGCTTGGACAGAGGGCGGGCTTTCCCCACTGGGTAGGACCTGGACCAGCCTAGCCCATGATGAATTTGACCTTGATGACTCTGTAGAGGGGAACAATGTCCTCAGGAAAGCATTCAGGAAACCCTTCGTGTAGTGGTGATCAGAGTCGTGCAGCAGCTCAGCAGGGTGGATGGGAGCCCTCCAAGGCCCCCGCAGGGCCCTGGGTCAGAGCCTGAGGAACTGTAATGCCTTTACCAGCTGGGGCTCGCTCTCAGCCTCTGTGGGCCCCTGGGTTGACTCTGAGGAACACATGCTGGGAAGGCGTGGGAGCGCCTGGGAGCCTGAGGGCACCACTGCTTCTGGAGTCTCCCTGCTCTCTCTCTCTCTCTGTTTTCCCTTTCGTGCCTCCCCTCTGGCTGTGGCCTGGAAAGGGAGAGTGGGCTCATAGGTGAGGTGGAAGCCTTGGAAACAAGAGAAGGAACAGGCTTTGGTGTCCTCAATTTTTTTCCCCTTAATTAACCATTTTATTTTTGGCCACACTGCGCACCATGTGGAATCTTAGGTTTCTTTCTCTCTTTCTTTTTTTTTTTTTTTCTTTTACTATGTGGCACGGCTTGCAGGATCTTAGTTCCCTGACCAGGGATCGAACCCGCACCACAGGAGTGAAAGAGCCAAGTCCTAACCACTGGACCGCCAGGGAACTCCTGGGGTATCTTCATTTTATCAAGGGGGTGGCCTGGAACGTCTGGTGTTTATCTGAAGCCCTCTTTGTTTGCCCCTCCTCCCCAAGGATCGCCAAGAGAGAGGAGAGGAGTCCCGGTTCTGCTTCTGTTCACTCAGGGGATCAAGGCCCAGAATGGGAAGCAGCTCACCCGAGATAACACCGGGAGTTCTTGGCAGCACCGGGCTTGTGGCCACCCCACCACCCCTCCCCTTCCCAGTTTGCTTCTTGTTATCACAGCAAACTGGGGTCCACTGGTCTGCCCACCAGTTGACCTGACCAAGGGAAACAGCCTCGAGAGTGTGCTGGCACCGGGCGCAGAGCCGGCACCACCGCGGCCCCTCTGCTGCCGGCTGGCGTGACTTATCTCTGCAGCCTGCTTCTCTTGCCTTTCCCTGTTTGGTTTTCCCGGCACACAGACCAAAGATAAACCTCTGGGGCAGCTCTGCCCCTTTGATGCTCTCCAAGCTGTTTTCCCCACGTGTGGGAGGGTAGGAGGTCACAGTCTTTCCCACAGATGGAGGCCTCTGTGTCTCTTGTTTGGTCAGTTGATGACAAGGTGGATTGTTCTGCTGCTGTTGTCCCTAAACCCCTGTCCTTGGCTGGCCCCTGCCTCACCATCCTGTGCCGGGACCTCGATGGGCTCGGATCCCAGCCCCCGCCCCCTTTCCCCTCTGAGAAACTCGGCTGTGCAGTTAGACTGCTTGGGTTCACAGCCCAGCACTGCCACTGACAGCTGCGTGGCCTTTCCCAAGCTGCTTCTCGGGGGTTCATCTCACGTGTCAGGCAGGACTAACATATTACTTACCTCGGGGTTACTGTGAGGATGGAGAGAAAACACCCACAAGGCATTTGGCACAAGAGACTTACGTGTAGTTAGCACTTAGGAAAAGTTGGTTACTTTGATTAGTGGTAGTTAAAAAGTATGTGTTTATTTGGCTGTGCAGGGTCTTAGTGTGGCACTTGGGATCTTTAGTTGCAGCACGTGGGATCTGGTTCCCTGGCCAGGGATCAAACCCAGGCCCCCTGCATTGAGAGCATGGGGTCTTAGCCACTGGACCACCAGGGAAGTCCCTGATTGGTGGTAATTTTCCATCCTGTGCATCTACCCACACTTCAAGACTCAGGTCTCTGGCCTGACTGGAGAGGGGAACCGAGGCCTCCGGCAGTGCCGTGGCAGAGGGCTGGGAATGATGAGGGGCCCGAGTCCTCAGCCCTGGGGCCCCTTGGCTCTGCCATCTGATGCTACCCTCCTGCTGTTTGCCTCTCCTGCCCCCATCCCTCAGTACTCCCTCTGTCTTCCATCCCCACCTCTGCGGGGGTCCCTGATGCCCACACAGCCCTGCCTTGGTTGGCTCACAGATAGGCCTGCAGGCAGATGGGGTTTCTGAGCGGCTGAAGGGCTAGGGCTCGGCTGAAGGGGCCCTGCCTGGGTTGCTGTGGCTCTTGGAGCACCAACCCCTTGTGAGGCTCAGCTGGGAGTGGAGAGGAGTGCCCCCACACCCTTCCTGACGATCCCCCGACGAGGCAGGGGAAGTGTCTCAGCTTGCTAGAGCTGCTGCAACAGAATACCACAGACGAGGTGGCTTAAACAACAGAAATGTGTTCTCCCAGAGTCTGGAGACTTAAAGTCCAAGATCAAGGTGCCGGCCAGCAGGGTGGGTTTCCTCTGGGGCCTCTCTCCTTGGCTTCAGAGGCCGTGCTGTTGATGCCTCCTCACAAGGTTGTCTCTCTTGGCCCCTGAGCCCCTGGCGTCTGTGTCTAGATCTCTTTTTCTAAAGACCCTGATCGGATTAGGGCCCACGAATGGCTTCATTGTTACTTAATCACTTTGTGATAGGCCTTGTCTCTGGATGCAGTCACAATCTCGGGTGCTCGGGGGGAAGCGGTCAGGCCTTCCACGTATGAATTTGGGGGGACACAATTCAACCCATACCAGAAGGACAGACAGAGTAGCGACTCAGAAGAGGGGGAATCTCCGCTGGGGAGAGTGGCTGCGGCCAGAGCCTTGGACACAGGTGCCCCGCCTCCTGAGGGCAGGTCCTCGGGTGAGGCTGGGGCTGGCTCCTCCGCTCCCTCACAGAAGCCTCTGGAGCCGACGATCCCTGTGATCTCTGGGGTGAAGGAGCAGTCAGCGGGCTGGACTACAGGCACGGGTTCTATCCTTCCCTTTCTTATCGGAGCCTGGACACCCTTCTGCATCTAGGCAGCTGATAGAGGCCAGCCATAACCCCTGAATCTCCCCGTAGGGGCACTTTGAAGGGAACAGCTCCAGCCGTCTTGGTTTTAGCTGAACTCTGCAACTGTGGACGTTCCATGTTGGGAGGATAGACACAGCACTGAGAATCCAAGCATCACTCCTGTTTTTTTTTTCCCCCCGGAAGATTTCCCTGCCCGATTGGTTTGGTTCAACCTGATATTCTGGTGAAGACTTTCCCCTTAAGCTCTGTGTTCTCTGGTGAAAAGCTGAGCGTGGGGGGAAAGTGGCTCAGAGGTTTGCTGGGATTCCGAATTGGTCACAGATGACAAATCCAGGAGCCCACATCCTTGTCACTGTTAGGCCGCCCCACTCGGTGCACTAGAGATCACTGCAAGGGCCTCCGCTGGTGCCTTGCCCCTCCTCAGCCCTCGGTACCTCCCTCTGGGGTCAGCAGCCCTGGTCTCACGTGGCCGTGGGTTCCCGGAGGGTCCAGGAGCCAGCTTTGGAGGCAAGCATGATATGATGGTGCTTTCGGCCAGGCTGCCAGCGGCCTCCTGCCCTGCCCACTCCTCGAGTCCTGGGATGGCAGAGGTTTCCTGCTTCTTGGCAAAGGGCTGGATGTGGGGAACCACCCTTGTCAACCTTGTTAGTCTGGGGAACCTGAGGCAGAGAAAGCCCAGACAAGTTGAGAAGGAAAAGCTGCTTGCTCCCTGAGCTCAAATGAGCGTGGGGCTGGGTGCTCCATGGTATCTCATTTAATCCCTTCCAGGTAAGGACACTGAGATGCAGAGGCTAAGTCACAGGTGGAGAAGGTGGTGGGAGGTATGCCCTGGGCTGGTGGCTTTGGGTTCTGTACCCCCAGGAAAGCTGTCTGTCGCTCCCTTCACCCTGTGACTGTGGAGGGTGGAGGGTGGGAAAGTTGGCGAGGGTTTCCTCCCCTCCTTCCTTCCATCTCCAGAGACCTCTTTGTTCTGCCCGATTCCTGGACTCACGGAACCTGGGGCTCCTGCTGGCTGAGCTGCTGGCTCTCAGGTCTCCCACGGCTGAGGGCGATGAATAGGTTGTCACTTCTTGACCTCTCCTTGCTTCCCGCAGCAGCCACCCCCTCCCACCAGCGACCACAATGGCCCGAGGCTGATTCAGTGCCCTGGTATTGAAACTGTAGAACAATGCTCACAGTGGCAGGCTGCTGGGGGCAGAGGTGCAGCCCCCTGCTCCTCTCCAGGGGTTGGGGGAATTTCAGTGTCTGGGGGGGTGGGTGGGTGTCCTAGAGCGAGTATGAGAGGAGGGGTTGAAAGGTATCCTCCCCTTTCTTCTCTCTAAACCTATCTCCCGGTGCCAAGCAAGGCTGGGGAGGTCTGGCTTGGCCTCTCATTAGCTGAGTGACCCTGGGCCAGTGACTTAGCTTCTCCTTGTGCTTGTCTTTATTAATTTTTCAGTTGTTTTTATTGAGTGTAGTTGATGTCCAATATTACATTGCAGGTGTACAACAGAGTGATTCACACTTTTTAAAGATTATACCCATTTATAGTTACTGTAAAATATTACTGCAAGGAGATCCAACCAGTCCATCCTAAAGGAAGTCAGCCCTGAATATTCACTGGAAGGATTGATGCTAAAGCTGAAACTCCAATTCTTTGGCTGCCTGATGCAAAGAGCTGACTCATTGGAAAAGACCCTGATGCTGGGAAAGATTGAAGGCGGGAGGAGAGGGGGACGACAGAGGATGAGATGGTTGGATGGCATCACTGACTGGATGGACATAAGTTTGAGTAAACTCCAGGAGTTGGCAATGGACAGGGAAGCCTGGCATGCCGCAGTTCATGGGGTCTCGAAGAGTCGGAGGTGACTGAACTGAACTGATAAAATGTTAGCTATGTTCTTTGTGCTGTACAACATATCTTTGTAGCTTATTTATTTTATACTCAGTAGTTGGTACCTCTTAATCCCCTACCCCTATCCTGCCCCTCCCCACTTCCCTCTGCCCACTCGTTTGGGAGTGCCTATCTGTTTTGTTGTTTTTCACCAGTTTCTTTTATTTTTTAGATTCCGTATATAGGTGATAACCTACAGCATTTGTCTTCCTCCGTCTGGCTTATTTCAGTGGTTGTCTTTAACTGGAGGATTTTCTACCTCTGTCACCAGACGGTCGAGGGGGAGAGCACTAAGCACTGTGCTTGACCCCATGGAAGACACTCCGGACTCTTGCCCTGCTAGTCGGCAGGCGGTCTTGATCTCTTTGGCCAGCTCCTTCTAGGGGGCACAGTGCTTGGGGAGGTAAAGCCTGGGAAAGCCTTTTCCTGAGTCCTGCTGGAGCTCAGTGAGGGTGGAGGCGTCCCCGCCTCCCCGGCTCTTGCTGTGCTTTGCTTTTTTTTTTTTTTTTGGACAAGGAGGAAGCTGAAGGAATTGTGATTGTCCCCTCTGGGGAGATAAGGTGGAAGGGTAGACTTAATAAGCATTCATAGCCTATTGAAGGTTATCCTTCGGAGTCGAGTGACCTGTGGACAGGGGAAATGTGTTTACAGTGCACCCGACCTATGCGAGTAGCCATGGGAAGGCCTTTCCCAGCAAAAGGCCTGGGATCCTGGAATTGGGCGCAGGCGGGCAGGGTTGGGGCAGGGTGTGGGGGGCGGTGGTGACTGAGGAAGGCTGCAGACTCTTTAAGAATAGGTCCTCTGTTGTGCCTGGGCTGGGGCGAGTTTTGGCCAGGAGTCAGGTGAGACTGGTGGCATGGGGGTGGGGGTCGGGAGAGGGTTGAATCGAGCCTGGGCCTGGGAGGTGGACTCTGCCCCTGCCCCCAGCTCTGCCTTGCTGTATTTTCGGAGACAGCACAGGAAGTGGGCCTTCACAATGTCAGGATACAGGAAGCTATCGGACTATTGAAGGCCACTTCCTGTGAGCTGGTCATTCACATACATTTGTCACCGGTTATCAGGCCTGTTGGGCCCTGCCATTGTCTGGAGGGGCTGCAGAAGCCAGGGGGCTGCCAGCAGAGGCCCCTGGACACAGAATGCTCTATTGTGCTGAACTGGCAGCACCCCGCGGGGTGGGGAGGAAAGTGGTGGGTGAGGAGGGGACGCCTGCCTGCCTCTCATTGTCATCAGTTGCACAATGGGCTTGGGGGCTGGGGTCCGCTTTTGCTTCTGGGAACTTGAACTGCTGGGAGAAAGGATGACTGTAGCGGAAACCTGACTTCAGGTGTGGTGCCCAAGAGAGCTGGAAAGGAGTTCAGGCACTTTGTTAGCAGGTGGGTTTTCTAGATCTCTACTGAGAGCCAGTGTGAGAAAAAATGGCCTTGGAATCAGGCAGACCTGAGATTTGAAGTCCTACTCTGCCCTCCTCGAAAGTGTGACTTTGGGCAAGTTGCTTCACCTCTCTGAGCTTCAGTCTTAACTCCTGTAAGGCACGAATCCACTCATATTACTTGCGTAACTTGTTGAAGTTCTTAGCTTGGTACCTGGTAAGCTTTGGATGTCTGGGCAATGTTTGTGCCCTCTCCACCCTCATCTCTTTCCCTTCCAGCTCACTTCTGCCCCTGCTGTCTGGTTCTGCGGTGAGGGAGCGAATCACCGTGCAGAGGGGGTGAAGAGGCATTTTAATAACCCAAACAAAGCAGAGCTCTGCCTTCCTTTATGCCAAGAATATCAAATCAGCTGTTAATTATCTGCACTAATGGCAGGCGCAGAAGCAGATAATTTTTCTTTGGCCATGTGCCTTTGGCCTTATGTGTGGGTCTGGGTGTGTCTGAGTTCTAGAAATGCACTTTAGGCCAAGTAATGAGGTTGTAACAGGACAGACCTCGCACAGGAAGAGGCTCGTTAGAGCACCGTCTGGCTGCCCACAGCTTTGCCCTCCAAACCCTGATCCGTCAGTGCCAGGAAAGGGCACTTGTTCCTCAGCCACATGGTGAGGTGGAAAAACCATGGATGCTGGAGTCAGACACTTGGGTTCCAGCCTCGACTCTGGCCCTAACTAACTGTGTGACCCTAGGCAAGTTACCAGACTTGTTTGAGTCTCAGACTCTAGTGGAGATAATCGCATTGCCTTGCAGGGTTTCTGTGAGGATGAAGTAAGGTAGATATGCCTTTCTTTCTCTTCTTGCCCGTCTTGTCTCTGTCACTCCAGCCCTGCCTTGAACAGAGCCCGTCTGAGCGTTGGCTGGCAGTGTTCCACAGCCCCCATGCAGGTACGAATCCCGACTGCCTCGACTTGGGGGAGCGACGACCGCCATGAGACTCTTGACCCTAAAGGCTGCTGCTCTAGACTCTCTTCCCCCTTTGTCTCCTGTCCTTGATGTAGACACTAGAACCGTTCACGTGGCCTTGTTGGCCTCCAGTATCAGCCCTGAGGCCTCTGGATCTTAGTCCTCTCACCCCAGCTGCACCTTCCCAGTTGTCATTTTAAGACCTGCTTTGCACTTCCCTTGTGGCTCAGCTGGTGAAGAATCCACCTGTAATATGGGAGACCTGGGTTCGATCCCTGGGTTGGGAAGATCCCCTGGAGAAGGGAAAGGCTCCCCACTCCAGTATTCTGGCTGGAGAATTCCATGGACTGTATAGTCCATGGAGTCGCAAAGAGTCGGACACGACTGAGCGACTTTCCCGTTCACGTTGCTTCCTGACACCCCAACTAGCCTCGTTAATGTCCCTCTCCTCGTCCCCAGGGGAGCTGCGCTGGGTTTCCGTACTCCTGAGCTGCGGGACTAGGGTCCTGCTCTGAATATATGCATCTCCTGAAACTCCAGTTCTGAAATCTGTCTGCCTTGAACATCAGACTGGCTGAAATCATTAGTGTTGGGCTGGATCTTGCCTGTGGAGGAGCTCACCCTCTCTGCCCATGTCCCAGCTTTCTGTCCTTTCCCAGCAGCTTGCACCAACAGAGGTCCAGCTTGCCTCCAGCGGAGGCCAGTGGTGTGGGCCCCTGTGCTTGCCCACCTTGGGCAGGCGCCACTCTCACAGCAGTCAGAGTTGAGAGGAGCTTGGCAAGTGCTAAGGTTAGGAGTGGGCCTGGGATCTCACAGGAGGCCAAGTTGTCTTCAGATTCGGGAGCTATCAGGGTGCTCTAACTCGGAGTATATTCTGTTCCCATTGCATGTTTCACAGTTGGGCACCCTGCAGGAAAGAGAAGAGAAAGGGCTGACTCGAGCGCTCTGAGTAGGGCTCTCCCTGTGGCTCAGTGGTACAGAATCTGCCTGCCAGTGCGGGGGACTCGAGAGATGCAGGTTTGATCCCTGGGTCGGGAAGATCCCCTGGAGAAGGATAATGGTAATGCACTCCAGTATTCTTGCCTGGAAAATTCCGTGGACAGAGGAGCCTGGCAGGCTGCACCGCATGGGGTGGCGAAAGAGTCGGACACAGCCTAGCAACTAAACAACAACAACAAGCATCTAATTTACTGCTATTGGCCAGACACCTCCCAGCCCCTTCTCTACCCAAGCCCAGGGCCAGCCCCTTCCTCCCCAGCATAGAACAAGGCATTCTCTTATCTCCCATCTGACCTCTCCTCTCTGTCTCCCTGCTCACGCAAAGTTAGGTCAGGGATATGGTCCCCAGGCATCAGAAGGTTTCCAAAGATACTGGCAACTGCCCCTACCATCTGTTTCTGCCTCTGCCTGACTCACTGCTGGCGAGGGGCTGGAGGTATCTGGGGACACGTCTCGACCCAGAACAGTGTGCTGCCTGTGCCATTGTTGGGAGAAGTCCCAAGGGACGGCCCCACTGGCGCTCCCCCTTCCAGCTTTTCTTTTCCCTGGCGCTGCTCCTGGTTGTCCTGCCCATCCTGCGATGGAGGGGAAAGGGCACATGGGGGCTGGGCAGGGCCTTGTGCGAGTGACCAAAATCCAACTTATGCTTTTCAGGCAAAGAAGAGCCTCATGGTTCTCAGAGCTGCTTCAGGGGCAGACCTGAGGATCCCTAGTGCACTTGCTCTCCACTTCGTACCTGTGTCTCGCTCTTTGCACGCTCCAGCCTATTCCGTTGTAAACTGGTTTCTTCACATGGAGGAAAACAGAGCAACTGAGAGCTCCCAAGTCTGACATGTTACAGCAACAACTTTGATCCTTTGTTTCTGAATCCAGAAATCCCAGAGAAGAGACACACTGGTGCTTGACTAGTAGGTGGCGCCTGGGGGAAGAGAAGCGTTTGGTGAGACAAGGTCGCTTCTGCAGGGCCTGCGGACGGGGCCCCGGTCTTCAGAGGAGGCTGATATTAAGGGGAAACAGGTGTGCTGATGCCTCTTGGGCAGGGCAGGGTTTGCCACGTGGGCTCAGCCCTCTCTGCTGCAGTAGTTTCTTAGTAAAAATGCACTGGCTTTAGAAATGGAACTGGGGGACTAAGACTCAGCGCTCCTAATGCAGAGGGCCCAAGTTCAACCCCTGGTCAAGGAGGCAGGTCTGCATGCTGCAACTAAAGATCCCACGTGCTGAAATGAAGATTGAAGGTCTCGTATGCCGCAACTGAGATCTGGTGGTGCCAAATAAATACATAGTTGAAAAGACCAAAAAGAAATGGAACTGGGGTGGGCTGACAAAGAGGATTACTGGGACCTTGGGGTTGAGGTGGGTGTGAGATGTGACCCAGGTTGGCTGGTGTCCCGGATGCTGTGTGGCTGTGGAACCGGAAACTTGCCCTCTCTGAGCCTGACCCCCATCTCTACCATGCCTGAGATGTGACCTTCCCTGGCCTCACCAACCTGTGGCTGCAAGCAAAATCACACTGGCCTGAATGTCCCACTTTTCCCGCCTCATAGTTGCCCATCTCTGGGACCCAGACTTCTGTCTGCTCAGGGTCCCTAGAAGATCTCGCACGTGGCCATAGTCTGTTGTTTCATGACTGGTTCTGGCCTTCCAGCCACAGGAGGGCTATGGAGCCCCTGAAACAGCCCTTATTCTCTGCCTAATGCTGTCTCAGGGCCTCCAAGCTTGCAAACTGACTGGCTACCAGGTGGCACCATACTTCTGTCAGTCCTCACAGAACTGGATCCACAGGGATTTCCATGAAGTGAGGAGAAGGTTCCTCTCCCCAAATCCAGACCGTGCACATCACTGCTGGGCCCCAGAGCAGTGTGGCCTGTGAGCTTTCTCTCACATGATCCCTTGGGAAAGAAAGCCCCACAGCCAGCCACTCTTCCTCTCTCCCTGAGATTCCGACCCAGTCCCAGGAGCTGGGCCGGGGGAAGGTCATCATGCTCTGGCCCCCTTCGTCCAGGGGCCTGCTTCCCATATATGCCCCCATGTCTGACCTGCCTCTTGTGAAGGGGTGCTGGGGAGAGGGGGCACTGCCCATCCAATGTGTCAGAGACAACCCGACTTGGAATCCTGACTTAGCCTCCCCTGGAAGCCCTTCTTCAGCAGAATAGCAGTTCCCTTGGAGGGCTCATCGTGTCGAGAGCATGCTCAGTCATGTCCAACTCTTTGCGCCCCCCCCGCCCCCATGGACTGCGGTTCACTAGGCTCCTCTGTCCGTGGACTTTTCCAGGCAAGAACACTGGAATGGGTTGCCGTTGCCTACTCCAGGGCATCTTCCTGACCCAGGGATCAAACCTGCATCTCTGTCGTCTCCTGCGTTGGCAGGCGGATTCTTTACCAATTGTGTCTGTTAAAGGAGACACATGATAGGTGCTCCACAAATTACTTCCTGTTATTTAATCCAGCAGTTCACTGGTCTCCTTTCGGGAGGCAGTGGATGATAGCACCTCTCATTTGTGCAGCTGCTAGGGAGCCAGGGCAGCCGCCCCAGGGATGGACAGGAAGGTCTGGCTGCCCGGTCAGAAGAAGTCAGTGTGCCTCCAGGCTTGAAGCTGTTCTGTGGTCTTTTGGGGTGAGCTTCCTGGGCCCCAGTGTGGTGGAATCAAAGGTCCTGGCTGGTTGTTAGGTGTGTCAGAGTTTGAGGTGACGTGGGCTGAGACTTCAGACTTAGGAGGAGAGCAAAGGAACATAATTTTGATTGTCCTAAAAGCCCTTGTTTCACCTGGACGAGTGTGTGGGTCTACCCAGCCAAAAATGAAAGCCTAGAATTCCCCTTTGTGGTGGTCCAGCAGCTGGCCACTCAGTCTCTGCTAGGACGTTTCAGAAAGCAGATCCATCAAACAGGAAAAATGTGTGCACCAGATTCAAAGACATCACATGTGTCGGAGAGATCATCTAACAAGGAGGACTTCCCTGGTGGTGCCGTGGATAGGAATCCACCTGCTGATGCAGGGGACAAGGGTTCAATCCCCGGTCCGGGAAGTTTCCACATGCTGTGGAGCAACTGGGCCTGTGCGCCACAACTACTGAGCCTGGGCTCTGCAACAAGAGAAACCACCGAAGGACAAGCCCGCACGCTGAAAGGAAGAGGAGCCCCTACTCCCTGCAACAAGATAAAGCCTGCTCGCAGCAGGGAAGACCCAGCACAGCCAAAAATCAATCAATCAATCTAACAGGGGGAGCGGGGAAAATAATAAACTGCATGAAAACAGGGTGGAAAGAGCTGGTTTAAAGATAGCCTCAAAAACTCCCTTGGGAAATGTGGGGACAGGGACTCAGGGAGGCAGGTCAGGGGAGGGCTGGGCAGGAGGCACGGAGAAGGCCTTGGGGGATGTTAGGGATCTCCCTAAGGGGAGGGTGTCTTCCCCCATTAAATGTTCTGGGCTCTGGAGGCCAGACCTGACTGCCCCCAGCCCTCTTCCTGTTCCCTGGGAAGGGTCCTTGGGGAAGGTTCTGGCTGGATCACTCAGTCCCCAGCAGAAGCTGGGACCAGGTCATTGACCAGAGAAGGGAGCAGGCAGGATAAAGAGTCCCCTGGAAGCTGCTCCAGGAACATTGACGCTGGTGGCTTCCCAGAGGAGATGGCTTGTGTCCTCAAGAAGGTTCCAGAGGTGCCCTTTGTCCCCAGACCTAAGACCGGGAGGTGGCTGCCATGACCTGCTGTGTGTCCACCCAGGCTTCATTTATCACAGAGACCCATGAACCCCAGGATCAGCCATGTGCACAGCATGAGAGACACATCACGCACACCCGGGGGCCCCTCCTGCACATACATGGACACGCTTCCTTCCCATCTTGAGCCACTCTCCTCTGAGAGACTACATCCCCTCCTCCTCTGCCCTCACTGCCCCACCCCCACTAGCCCCACCCCTGAGAAAGTGCAGCTCAGGGGTCCCCAGGGCTGCACAGGAAATGCTTTGTACACTGTGGGTCAGCCAGGCTATTTTCTGTCCCAGAGCTGGAGGGAGGTTGGGCCGGGAACAGCCAGGCGTGACAGTCAGCTGTTTTCTGCCTCTTTCTCTGCCTCTCTACTCTGCAGTCAGTGTTGGTCTCTCAATGGCTCTATCTTGTCTCTGTATTTCTCTTTCAGGCCTCAGGGTCTTTTTGACCCAATGCCCTTTGACATTTTCCACTATTGCCTACACACCCTTCAAATTTCAGCTCAGTTCCACCTCTTCCAGAAAGCCTTCCCTGACTCCTGTCTAATCAGGACCGTCCCACTGTGCTCCCAGAGCTCTGAGCAGATGCCCTCAGAGCACTGGGCTGGTGAGTTGGTCTCCACTTCTGCTGGATTGTGAGAAACGCGAGCACAGGACCTCTGTCTCCATGAGACCTGGTTTCTCAGCACTGGCACACACAGACAACCGTCCGCACGCATTTCCATGTGCATTTTGCACACCTGCCTCATTTACTCATTTGCTCTCATACTGGGGGCCAGGATGTGCAGAGGTTAAGAGCCCAGACTGGAGTCAGACCATCTGAATTAAAATCTCAGCTGTGTGACCTTGGGCAAGTTACTAAACTCTTTGTAAGATGGGTCTGAGACCAGCACCTGCTTCAGTGAGTTGTTGAGAGGATGAAATGTGTTAACACACGTAGCACTAAAAATAGTGCCTGGCTTGTAGCAAGAGCTCCCAGATGTTAGCCAATTATTATTTTCACTTGTAAGATGGAGAAAACCGGTTTATCGGCACTTCCTTCCAGGAGAATATCTCAGAATATTGTATCAATCTGGAAGGAGTGTTTTGATTAGTTGTGAGGATGTGAGCCTGCTTGTTGAGGGATATGCCTTGTATAACAAAAGATGGTTGCTACACAGCCTTTTAAGAAGGGTGGATTTGGGCAAACTGCAGGGCTTTTGTTCAGCTGGGTGAGCTGTGCAAGTTTGGGGCCAGAATGGAATTGCTGGAGACAGGAGAGTCTGGGCATGGTAAGGGGGAAGGGCACGAGAATGCATTAGTGCCCTGTTGCTGCTGACGCAGATGACCATGAACTTGGTGGCCTAAAGCGAGTGTGCTCTAGTGGTCCTGGGAGTCAGGAGTCTGAAACTGGTTTCACTGGGCTAAAATCAAGGCGTCCTCAGGCTGCATTCTTCTTTGGAGGTTCCAGGGGAGAATCTGTTTCCTTGCCTTTTCCAGCTTCCAGGCGCCACCTCCATTCCTTGATACATATCTCCCTTTCTCCTTTTCCCATCTTTCAAGCCAGCTGGAATCCTTCTCATATTACATCACTTTAACCTCTCACCTGTACTGTCTTTCTCTGCTTTTTATGACCCCTTTGATAATTCAGGATAATCCCCCACCTTAATGTCAGCTGACTAGTAACCTTAATTCCATCTGCAAGTTAGTTCCCCTTTGCCATGTAGCCTGACATAATCACAGGTCTGGGGATTAGGACATGGATATCTTGGGAGGGGGACATCATTCTGGCTACCATCGAGGACTCCTAGTGTCGTAGGAAGGAGACTGGAAAGAAGCATGTCTGACGGTACTTGGAGGATCTTGCTGTAGGGTGTGTGTGTGGTCTGTCTTCTTTACAAAATGTCCAGCCATCAGATGCTATGCGGAATGTATTTTCTTTAGGGTAAATGGGAGGGCATGTGGACTCTTGCTTCAAGGATTGGCATGAGGGAAAACCCCAGGCTTCCCACAACAGAAGGAGCTGAAAGTTGGGTTACATTCATTCACTCAACCTGTATGTGCTGGACTAGACTCATAGCCCTCAAGTCATTCACAGTCCACTGGGGGAGACAAGTGTACAGACAAGTAAGATCCCTCTAGGACAGGAGGATCAGTGATGAGAGTCTGCACACAGAAAGCACAGAGGCAGCGTCAGCTTAGGCTGGAGAGAGGAGAGGCCAGGAAGAATTTCCCTGGGGAGGTGACCCCCTCATCCTAGGTTGGCAGGATAAATAGAAATCCCCCAGGTTAAGAGGGGAAATTTATTCTGGGCAGCATGGACTGTCAGGGCAGAGATGGAAGGTGTGAGCCAGTGTGAAGTGTGTGTGTGTGTAACTCTGAGCCCAGTTCCTGGCACTCTAGTGGCATTCTGGAATGAACACCTCATGTCAATGCTATCCTGTCTGTGTTTCTAGGTAGGCCATGGCCTTGCCTAACATAACCAAATAGGAGACACCTCCTTCTGGGGAAGCCCACCCCCCCCAGAGTTGCCATGACCTACCTGCAAAGTCTTTTTCAGGGTCTCATTAAGAAAAAGCAGCACATTTGTTTCAACAGTACTTCATATCTGAAGAATACTTCACACTTTACTGAATCTTTTTTTTGGGGGCTGTGCTTCATAGCATGTGGGATCTTGCTTCCCAGACCAAGGATCAAACCCACACTCCCTGGAGTGGAAATGCAGAGTCCTAACCACTGGATGGCCAGGGAGGTCCTACAGAGTCATTTATAATTCAGCGGATTTTCTTTCAGCTGAAGAAACTGAGGCTCAGAGACTTAACTAACCTTCCCAAGGTCACACAGCCATGCAGCGGCGGGGGAGGAGGTTAGGGGCCTGGACTCCGGCACACCTGCTCCTCAGCCAGGTCCTGGGCTCCTGCTAATGGCCGAGTGTCCTGCCTCCTTCCCTCTGGTGCTGAGGTGGCTGGGACCCGGCTCTGAATGGCCTTGGGCTGCCATGACTGGCCCTCCTTCCCTGGAAGGGGCTTCCTGAAGATGGAAGTGGGCCCCGAAGGCCTAGAGAGTGTGCATTGTTCGTCTGCACCTGGAGGTGAGCTCATGTCGGCGGGCACCAGGCCCGGGGGAGGGCCTGAGCAATTGTCTTGGCCCAGGTCGCTGCCTCCATCTTGGCCCCTTTCCTGGGAACAGATCCCTTCCCTGAGTCCTGGCTGGACAGTCAGGAGGCCGGGGACTCAGGGAGGCCAGGAAAGCCCCTCAGTTTCCCTGTCTGAAGGTTGAGTTAGATCGGAGTTTCCCTTAATGTGGTATAGGAACAGAATACCCGTCCTGCGGAATACCCTCCAAGGAAAGGGTTGCGTGGTCAAACAAGGGGAAAGCTGATGCTGTCTTCCCCTCCGGGACCTTCACAGCACACGCTGGCATGTCAAAGGCTCTGCTGCTGCTAAGTGGCTTCAGTCGTGTCCGACTCTGTGCGACCCCATAGACGGCAGTCCACCAGGCTCCCCCGCCCCTGGGATTCCCCAGGCAAGAACACTGGAGTGGGTGGCCATTTCCTTCTCCAATGCATGAAAGTGAAAAGTGAAAAGGAAGTCGCTCAGTCGTGTCCGACTTCGTGACCCCATGGACTGCAGCCCACCAGGCTTCTCCGTCCATGGGATTTTCCAGGCGAGAGCACTGGAGTGGGCTGCCATTGCCTTCTCCGTCAGAGGCCCTGAGAGGCCTGAAATGAGGGAACCGGGTTAGCCAGCGCCTCTCGCTGAGGCTTCCTCATGCTCGCGTCCTCAGAGAGCTCCACGGACAACACCCAGGAAACGCGGGCATCGGCGCGCTCCAAGGGCAGGCTCACCCCTCCTCCCACACTGTTAGCTCCTCGAGGCAAAGGTCTCGGGCTGACCTCTGCCGTGGAGCTTTGGCTGCCCAGCACCCCTCTCTTGGTTTTGAGGGAATCTCACGTGAGTCTCGGAAGGAAGCTGAGCCCCATCCCTCACTACAGAGGTGTCCCTTTGCGAGGTAGTCCTCCCTTGCCCTTTCTGGGAGCTCAGGTGGGGATGTATCATCAGGCTCAGGACTTTGAGTCCAGAGAGTGGCCCAGGGATCGGGGGCCGCTACCGGGTCTGTTCAGGGGGGCTGAGCCTGCAGCAGCGTCTGCCCTGCTCTTCTGTCCGCAGTGCTGCCTCAGCTGGGGCCCCTGCCGCCGAGCCTCCTCGGATTCCTGGGGTGGGGTGGGGGTCTCTGTGCCTCATTTAAAAAAACGTAGTAAAATGTAGTTGATTTACAATGTTGTGTTAATTTCTGATGAATTGAAGTGATTCAGTTATACACATACACGCATCCTTTCTCATATTGTTTTCCATTTTGCTTTATCACAGGATATTAAATATAGTTTCCCATGCTATACAGAAGGACCTTGTTGTTTTTCCATTCGCTATATAATAGTTTACATCTACTAATCCCAAACTCCTCATCCATCCCTCCCCCCATCCCTTGGGAACCACAAGTCTGTTCTCTATGTCTGTGAGTCTGCTTCTACTTTGTAGATAAGTTCATTTGTCTCATACTTCCGAGAAGGTGATGGCACCCCACTCCAGTACTCTTGCCTGGAAAATCCCATAGACGGGGGAGCCTGGTGGGCTGCAGTCAATGGGGTCGCACAGAGTCAGACACAACTGAGCGACTTCACTTTCACTTTTCACTCTCATGCATTGGAGAAGGAAATGGTAACCCACTCCAGTGTTCTTGCCTGGAGAATCCCAGGGACGGGGGAGCCTGGTGGACTGCCGTCTATGGGGTCGCACAGAGTTGGACACGACTGAAGCAACTTAGCAGCAGCAGCAGCAGCAGCAGTATCATATTTTAGATTCAACATATAAGTGATATCATGTGGTACTTATCTGACTTACTTCAACTTAATATGAGAATCTCTAGGTACATGCGTGTTGCTGCAAATGCCATTATTTCATTATTTTTATGGCCAATATTCCATTGTACATATATGTATAAAGAAAAGATGTTACATATATATATACACACACACACATACACACACATTGTAAAGCAACTGCACTCCAATAAAAAATAACAAGTGAAAAAGTAAAAAGAAACCCCAAACCAAAAAATGAACAAAAAACATATTATTAACTTAGTAATAATAATGGTAAATGCTACCGAGGGCTCACTATACATCTGACAATTTAGCTCCCCATTCAACCCCTGTAACAACCTCTGAGATGGGTATTACCACTTTTGCTATTTTGTTGATGAAATGACACTAGGCTTTGGAGAGGTTAAGAATCAGACTGTTCGCTTCCAGGGTCCTAGCGCTCAGACACTCTGCTCTCCTACCTTCTGAGTTTTGATCCTGTGGGCTACTGACAGGTTGAGCAGACGCTGGGGACAGATGCAGAGCTCAGGGAACGAGAAGGGTGGGGTGGGGGGCACAGGGAGGAGTCTGGAGGGCACAGCGGGGCTGTGGGGTGGCTGAGAGGGGCAGAGGAGCCCAAGGGCCTCGGAGGGGGAGGCTACCCCAGCGGGGTCTAAAGTGTGGGCTGAGGAAAACTCATCTGACCCTCTCAGCTGCTAGCTTCCGCATGCCTCCCGTGTCCCAGGCACTGCTCTAGGTAGCGGACGCAGCGGGGAGTAAGATGGACCAGGTTTCTGTCCTTTTGAAATTTATTTTCCAGCGGAGGGAGACAGACCCTAAACCTAAGCACAGCTAATGTATAATTTCGGATAGTGATCAACCGTCAAACCCAGACTCCCTTAAGGGGATTTTTCAGAGGGCACACGGATGACGCAGTGCACAGGTGAAGACGTCACCTTCCAGTGCTCCCTGTGGGCCTGTGCAGTGTGAGCAACAGGAGATCACGGCCCAGAGGTAGACCGGCTGAGGTAGGCCGAGAGGTAGGCCAAGCATTTTGGATATGAATTCTCAGGCCAGGACCCTGGGTGCGCTGCTGGACAAGAGCAGAGCAAATATAGAGCAGAGGACAATAAGGGAAGCTGAGTGAGGACTGTGAAATCAGAGAGGGGGTGGGAGTCCGGTCAGGTGTGAGCCATCGTGGTTCAGGCTAGATCCCTAGTCAGAGAACAGTCTGAGGAACACTTCTTGGAGAAGGTCTGGGCCAGGGAGCTTAGTGCCAGCGATCAGACTGATGCCAGCTGAGAACAGGATCGTGCAGGGTAGCGTGTGGAGGAAGAGTTTTGAGGCAGCACCTCGCTTCAGTGGAAAGGAGAGGCCTGCCTGGCTCATCACGTCTGTCAGTCACAGAGTGGGAGGGGAGTGGCACTGAGCACCCGTGCCTTGGGGGCGCTGGTGGAGCCGTCCACCTTGGTGGGGGGTGCCAGCTCATCAATGACATTCTCTAGAATTGCACTGTGTGGCAAAAACGAAAAGCAGGCTGAGTTCTAGCCAGTTTTATTATTTTGAAACTTGCTACAGACAATGCCCCCCTTTATTGCCCACATGTGGGGTGGACCTCTTGTGAAAAGTGAAAGTTGCTCAGTTGTGTCAGACTCTCTGCGACCCCATGGATTATACAGTCCATGGGATTCTCCAGGCCAGAACACTGGAGTGGGTAGCCATTCCCTTCTCCAGGGAATCTTCCCAACCCAGGGATCACACCCAGGTCTCCCGCATTGCAGGTGGATTCTTTACCAGCTGAGCCACCAGGGAAGCGCCCCCTACCTTGGTGTACCCCTATGTAGGGGCCAATGGTGGGGCCAAAGCAGACCTCAAGTGGCAGGATGCTCACCCTGTATTTTCCAAAGACTTGGAATCAGGAGGGAGTGTCCTGGGTTAAAGTTTGCTGAATTAAAAATATATGCACATCCTAAAAGTTGAGAGCTATGTTTTAAATTTTGTGTGTTTATTTAGGCTGCCCCGGGTCTTCTTTGTGAAACATGGGCTTCATTGCCCCTCGGCGCACGGGATCCTAGTGCTCCAACCAGGGCTGGAACCCACGTCCCCTGCATTGCAAGGCAGATTTCTAACCCCTGGACCACCAGGTAAGTCCCTCGGAGTTACGTTTTATTTGTCGGAAATTTTTACGACTTCAAGCCCAGGAGCATCACCTCAAATAATTCTGAGAGAACTATTCTGAGGAGGCAAAGAGGGAAGTCAGGATATACAGGAGTGTTGTAACAAAGGGCAGATAGTCTGATCATCAAAAGATATTGTTAATTAAAACCGGATATCTTGAGGAATCTAGTACTTTTCTATGTAAGGGAAGGTGCAAGAGTCTGGGCTCTCAGAAATTATTTCTTTGATATGCACCTCAGCTATCTGGGACCAGTTTCCTGTATTTTCATATCTTGAGTGTCCTCAGCGTTTACCATGGGGAGTGGCTGGAGTCTGATGGCTATTAGAAGTCAGGGATTCTTCTCCTTCCTGAGTTTCCTCAGGGCTCACCAGCTCCTGTTGGAAGGCTGCAGTTGCTGATGACTGGGACATCCTTTGTTTAACGATATGGCAGGCAATACCCCATTTCTCAAGGTGGACAAACCCCGTGACTTTCAGAGCTTTCCCTCATCTGTACGGTGGAACGCTGGCTGCAGTCTCATGTTTGTGTCTGCAACGGGCACTCTGGCATCGAGTGAGCAGCCCACCATGGGTCTTCTTTGAACAAGAGCCTGGGCATCATCGGAGAAAAGGTGAGGGGTATTGGGGGACTGATTATATGGCTCCTGGACAGTAATATTAAGATCATCTGCCCCCAAAAGAGAAGAAATACTATCCCAACCTTTTGGAGGGGGAAGTTGTGGGCGGAGATGGAAGGCAGAGGTGGCAGTGGGAGGAATCAAAGGACCTGGGCTCTCTCTGGGCAGGGTCAGAATTGCTGAGGATGGTGGGACTTGAAATATCCTCACGGGGTGCAAGTCCTTTGGGGTTGGCTGTGGGGGCTGTGACCCTTGATGAGAGATCAGACTCTTAGAGCTGAAGAGGGGCCTATGGACCACAACTCTCGTATGCATAGCGTATGGGGATGGTTTAGCCTAAGGGGACAAGGGGATGTCTACCAAATGAGAAGTGATGCTCCCTGTTTTACTAACTGTCACAGTGGCTATCAGTGCCCACTCCACTCATGTCCCCTGGACCCTGACTATTCCCACACATACTGTTATGTCAGCTTGTGTTTCTCTGCCTGAGGACTTTCTCTGGTTGCAGGACCATACTTAGCACCCTCACGGGGCAGTCTGAAGGCTTGGAGAGCTAAGAGACCAGGAGCAGCACCTGAGTTCTCAGCCAGAGCTGGGAGGAAGTGGTGGGTGAACACTGCAGCTTCCTTGTGTCTCTGGGCACGACTCCATCCTGTGTGTGTCCTGAGCCCGGATTGCCCGCGGCAGCCCCGGCTGCTTGAGTCGCTCTGAGTTTGTCTCCTTCTTCCCTCCCTTGCAGGGGCTTCCTGGGATCAACTCTGGAATAAACGACTTCGCATTCAAATCCTTACCCAGGGTTTGCTTTGGGGGATATAGAAACTGAGACGCTAATAGCTTCCTGATAAAAATGGCAGGTTGATAGCAGCTCCCGCTGTAGCCCTAAGAAAGTAATACAGTAAACTTTTAAGTGTCTCGTGAGCTAAAGACCCCTGTGAATAGAAAGGGCCGTAGGACTGTCTAGAGTGTGATCAGAAGGACATGAACTTTCTGGTCTGGCAAGTGTAGATTCAGATCCTAAACATGCACCAGTCACCATGTGGCCTTGGCTGTGTCACCCTGAACCTCATTCTCCTCATCTGAGAAAGGTGATGGACAGCAGTCCTCACTTTTCATGTTCTCTGAGGAGTGAAAACGGTGATGCTGGTAATAGGCCTGGCATAGATGCTGGCCGAGAAGCAGGCACTGGTGGATGAGCACTTGTACCCACAAAGGTCAGGGCAGAGGTGGCAGTGGGAGGAATCAAAGGACCTGGGCACTATGTGTCTGAAGTCAGTGATGGTGCTTGTAGCCTGGCAGCCCCTGAGGTCTTCTCTTTTCAGTAAAGGCAGATTTGAGGTTGGAAGCTTTATCCCTGGAGCAGCCAGGGCCTTGCTGTTCCCCTTCTGACTCTGAACCTGGCCTTTTGGCCGGAATGGTCTCCCAGGTAGGCCTGGCCCTGGCCCTACTCCTGTCTCCACCGCCCCAGCTGGCACCCTGGCAGCCAGGCCTGTCTGTGCTTATCAGCTCCCATGTTGACTCAGGATGGGTACGAGCCTCCTGCCCCCACCTTGGAAAACAAGAAAACATGTTTTGCCAGTGGCAGGGTGGAGTGGGGTGGCCTCTCTGGCTCCAGGCCGGGCCCCCAGCAAGGCCGCCAGTGGGCAGGCAGCCTGTTGTTATTGGAGTGGAGAGCTGGCTCCCCAGCGCCCGTTTCCTCCAGCTGTCCAAGCACGGCAGGCTGGCGGGCTGGGGAGGAAGCCCCCGGTCTGCAGGCCGCAGCTGAACCCCCTGTCACAACACAGGAACAATGGCCTGGAGGGGCTGGAGGGTGCGCACCAGAGCAGCCCCGTCTGTCCCAGGCTCCCACCAGCGACAGGGACAGGTTGCTGCGAGGCCTGCTTCCCCTCCCCCGTCTTGTTTTCCACCTTGCTGGGCACATTGTCTCCCACCACGGAGCCAAGGAAAACAGTGGCCTCAGGAAATGTCTCTGGGCTGTTGCTGGGGTTCTACACCTCTGGGAGATAGCAGAACGGGAGGAGGGGACCAGCATTAAACAGGCTCCGTTCTGCTTGGGACTGTAGCTAATGAGTCAGGGGTCTCTTTCCATGAGCACCTTGAGGACTTGGTCTCCTTGCATCTTTGTGTCTTCAGGCCCAGCCTAGGGCCTGGCACAGAGCAGAGAGCAGAAATGATTTGCTGAGTAAATCAAAGGAAGATTGAACATATGAACAGGTCAATTTCTAGCTTTGCTACCTAATGGCTATGTGACTTTCAGCAGGTTACTTAAAATCTCTCTGAACTTTGCTTTCTTCATTGGTAGAAGAAGTACCTCCTAGACTTGCTGTGAAAATGAAATGTGCTTCTAGCATATTATTTTTCTCCTGGGGAATATATACCACAATAAATCCCATAGACTGTAACCAGCATTAGTACGTGATGGGTGCTGCTGGTGTTATTGTCAGTGTGTGATTTAAAGGAAGCTGCAATATTAGCAGTAAGAGGTCTATAGTCCTGTTTTCTTGGGTTCAGGAAGGGGGTTGAGCAGATGCTATCCTGCCTGGGGCCAGGAGTACCTGTCCCCACCTATTCACAGACCTCTGCACTGTAGGCTGGCTCCTGGGAGCCTGGCCAGCCTTGGTAGCCCTTGGGGATGAGGCAGGTGCTTTGGGTTCACTTGAAGGACTCATGTGAATCAGGCTGTATAGGCTCTACCATCTGTTACCTACTTTAACCTTCACAACAATCATTTGAAGAAGACGCTGGTATTCCCACCTTACAGATGGGGACACTGAGTCTCAGAGAGAAAGAGGCATGTAACCAAGGTCACAATGCTGGCAATTTATAGAGAGATTTGGATCTAAGTCTTAGAAATGCCAAGTTATGTTCATTCTATTGTGCCTCACTGCCCATAGATAGTGGAGAAGGCGATGGCACCCCACTCCAGTACTCTTGCCTGGAAAATCCCATGGACAGAGGAGCCTGGTAGGCTGCAGTCCATGGGGTTGCTCAGTCGAACACAACTGAGCAACTTCAGTTTCACTTTTCACTTTCAGGCATTGGAGAAGGAAATGGCAACCCACTCCAGAGTTCTTGCCGTCTATGGGGTCACACAGAGTTGGACACGACTGAAGTCACTTAGCAGCAGCAGCAGCCCATAGATAAAGTGTACTACGTAGAACATTGAATTGTTGGTGGGATTTGGTCTTTCAATGACTTTGGACTAGGGACTATAAGAAAAAATAAAGATGGAGGTTGAGCATAGGGCAAGGGATGGAAACTGAAGAATAGAAAGCTGAGAGCTTTTCGGGAGTGGTGTTCAGAGTAGGAAGGATGAGGATGGGTATACATATATTTGATTAGTCAGGCAGACTAATGCTATAGCAATAACACCAGCAATAAGAACTCATTCAGCTCTCCATGGGGCTTCCCAGGTGGCTTAGTGGTAAAAAACCCTCCTGGCAATGCAGCAGACCTGGGTTCGATCCCTGAGTCAGGAAGATTCCCTGGAGGAGGAAACGGCAATCCACTTCAGTGTTCTTGCTGGAATTTTCTCAGCAAGATGGATGGAGGAGCCTGGTGGGCTACAGTCCATGGAGTCACAAAGTCAGTCGTGACTAAGTGACTGAGCACACACGTGCGCGCGTGCACACACACACATAGACACTCACAACTCTCCATGGCTTAATACAGGTCAAGTTCATTTGTTGTTTATTTCGTAGTGGGGGAAGGAGGGAGCTATTTCATGCAGTCCTTCAGGGACCCAGGCTTCTTCCAGGTTGTAGTTCCATTGTCTTCTAGGGTCTGAGTCCCCTACTGGATCCTCTCTGTCCTCCAGCAAACAGAGAGATCATGGGGAAGGCAACCCACTCCTAACTGCCATGCTCACAAGTAACTCATATATCACTTTCTTCTTACACATTTCATCTACACATCTACATTATACACATTTCATCTACATATGGGTGAGAACTAGTTGTGTGGTCCTACCCAAATGCAAAGAGGCTAGAAATGGGATCTAGCAGTGTGTCCAGGAAGAAGCTGACAACATGATGTGGGTGAATCCTAGCAGGCTCTGCCACAAGAATATCAGTGCTTTGGAAAATATATGTAACTAACAATCACGAGGGCCTCCCTGGTGGTCAGCTGGTGAAGAATCCACCTGCAACGTGGGAGACCTGGGTTCCATCCCTGGCTTGGGAAGATCCCCTGGAGAAGGGAATAGCTGGAGAAGGGAATAGCCACCCACTCCAGTATTCTTGCCTGGAGAAGTCCATGGACAGAGAAGCCTGGCAGGTTACAGTCCATGGGGTCTCAAAGAGTCGGACATGACTGAGCGATTTTCACTTCACAACCATCACTGAATTCTTTCCATGTGCAAGGTCTGTGCTAAGTTCCCTAGAGAGATTATCTCATTTAGTTCTTAATCCTTTCAACATCCCTGTGAGGTAGGTTCTAATAGAGATGGTGCCCTACTTATAGCCCAGGAAACTGGCAACCATCAATCTGCTTTCTCTCACTGAAGTTTTGTTATTTCCAGAATTTCATAAATGGAATTGTATAACTTATCATCTTTTGTGTTTTTTACTCAGCTTGTTTTTAAAATCCATCCATGTTGCTGGTATGATCAATCTTTTATCCTTCCAGGTGGGTTTTGTTATGGTATTTCATTATGGTTTTAACTTGCATTTACTTACATTATCTTTTCGTGTATTTCGATTATTACTTTTGATGAAATCCCATTTATCAATTTTTTCTTGCATGGTTTGTACTTTTGTGTTTAACAAATCTTTACTCAACCCGAGAATTTATCTTCTTTTTGCTTCTAGAAGTTTTTATTATTAGCTCTCATGTTTAGTTTTTTGACCTACTTGGGGTTAATTTTTATGTATGGTGTGAGGTAAGGGCTCAGCTTCCTTTTTCCTTTTAATATCCAATTGTTCCAGCACCATTTGATGAAGAAACCATCCTTTCCTCACTTGCTTATCTTACATCTGTGTCAAAAAGCAACTGACAACACAAGTGTCGATCTATTTCTGAATTTTCTATTCAGTTCTGTTGATCTGTTGTTTATTGCTATACTAATACCATACCTTTTAAATCACAGTAAGTCCTTAAAACAGGTAGTATATGTCCTCCAACCTAGTTCTTTTTTTTTTTTTTTTTTAGGAATATTGCGTTTTGAGACTCTGTTATTAGGTGCATTCATACCCATTTAAGATGGATATATCTTCTTAAATTTGTTTGTTTTTTTGTCTGCACTGTGTGGCATGTGGGATCTTAGTTCCCCAACCAGGGACTGAACGCACACCCCCTGCGATGGAAGTGTGGTGTCTTAACTGCTGGGCCACCAGGGCAGTCCCTTGAATTGGTGCCTTTACATTACGAGATGCTCTCCTATCCCGATATATATATATATATATATATATATGGCCATTCAACTATCTGTTAGTATTTGTGTGGTATATTTTTTCCATTTTTCCTTTTTAGTTAAAAAAATACAAATCATTTTTACAGAGGTTTTAGGTTTACAGCAAAATTGAACAGGAAGTACAGAGTTCTCATAGACCACCTTCCTTCTCCCCTCCCCACCTCCAGTCTCTCCCACTATCAACATCCAGAACCAGAGTGATACCTTTGTTGTAATTAATGAACCTACATTGATACGTCATCATCACCCAGAGTCTGTAGTTTACATTAGGGTTCACTCTTCCTGCTGTATATTCTGTGGGATTTGACAACTGTATAAGGACATGTATTCACTATTAGAGTATCATACAGAATATTTTAATTGTTCTAAAATCATCATTACTCTTATTTATCCCTCTCTCCTCTCTAACCCTTGGCAACCACTGATATTTTTTCATTGTCGCCGTAATGTCACCTTTGCCAGAATGTCCTATAGTTGGAATCATACAGTATGTAAGCTTTTTAACTTCTTTTACTAGGTAATAAGCATTTAAGTTTCTTTCATGCCTTTCATTGGCTTAATAGCTCACTTCTTGCTGCTGCTGCTGCTAAGTTGCTTCAGTCGTGTCCTACTCTGTGCGACCCCATAGATGGCAGCCCACCAGGCTCCCCCGTCCCTGGGATTCTCCAGGCAAGAACACTGGAGTGGGTTGCCATCGCCTTCTCCGACACTTCTTGTTAGTGCTGTATTATATTCCATTGTCTGAATGTACCACCATTTATCCACTCACCTACTGAAGGCTATCTTAGCTGTCTCCAAGTTTTGGAAATTGTTAATAAAGCTGCTATAACATCTATGTGCAAATTTTTGTGTGGGTATAAAGTTTCTTTGTTTTTCATTTTGTGGACAAAAATATTTTTTTATAGTTCTTTTTCCTCTATATGCATATACATTCTTTATTTTATATTGAAATATAGCTGGTTAACAAACAACGTTAAACCTCCCTCCCATCCAGGCTGCCACATAGCAGTGAGCAGAGTTCCATGTGCTATACAGAAGGTCCTTGTTGGTTATTCATTTACAGTAGTGTGTACATAGACATAACTTTTTGACTCCTTTGATTGTGACATTGAGAAGGAGTGGAGAAAGGAGACATCTCTGCCTTATTCCTAATCTGAGTGGGAAAGTTTCTAGTTTCTCACCATTAGGTATGTTTACTGTAGGTGTTTTGCAGATATTCTTTGTCAAGTTGAGGTGCTCACCCTCTGTTCTGAGTTTATTTCGCTTTGTTTTCTTCTTGCTTGCATAGTTTCTGAGGAGAGGCAGATGTAATTCTTATCTTTACTTCTCCTATAGGTAAGGTGCTTTTCCCTTCTGAATTCTTTCAGAATTTTTTTTCTTAATTTTTGATTTTCTGCAATTTGAATATGATATTTTCCTTGGCGGTTCATACGGAAAAGAATCTGCTTGCATTGCAGGAGATTTGGGTTCAATCCCTGGGTTGGGGAGATACTCTTGAGAAGGGAATGGCAACCCACTCCAGCATTCTTGCCTGGGAAATCCCATGAATAGAGGAGCCTGGTGGGCTATAGTCCATGGGGGTTGCAGAGTTGGACACAACTGAGCGACTAACACACACTTGCCTTGCTGTTGTTCAGTCACTCAGTCGTGTCCGACTCTTCACAACCCCACAGACTGCAGCACACCAGGCTTCCTTGTCCTTCACCATCTCCTGGAGTTTGCTCAAACTCATGTCTATTGAGTCAGTGATGCCACACTTGCCTGGTTTTAATATTTTTGACATTTATCCTGCTTATTGTCTCCTGAGATTCTTAGGTCTGTGGTTTGGTATCAGACATTAATTTTGGGGAAATACTGAGTCATTATTGCTTCAAATAATTCTTGTGTTCTTTTATCTTTTTCTTCTTCTTGTATTCCCATTATGCATATCTTATACTTTTTGTAGTTATCCCTTAGTTCTTGGATATTCTATTCTGTTGTTGGTTTCGGGTTTTTTTATTTGTTTGTTTGTTTTTCAGTTTTGAAATTTTCTATTGTGTTATCTTTAAGCTCAGAGATTCTTTCCTCAGCTGTGTGCATTCTTATAAACTCCTCAAAGGCATTCTTTAATTCTATTATACTGTTTTTTTTTTTAAATCTCTAGTAGTTCTTTTTGATTCTTTCTTAGCGTTTCTGTCTCTCTGCTTACATTGACCACCTGTTCTTGCATCTTATCTCTTTTATTCACTAGAGCCCTTATCATATCAATCATCGTTATTTAAAATTCCTGGGCTGGTAAATCCAACATCCCCATCGTATCTGTATCTGGTTCTGATGTTTGCTCTGTCTCCTCAAACTGCTTTTGCCTTTTAGTATGTCTCATACTTTCTTCTTGCCAGCTGGCCATGATGTAGTAGGTAAAGGGAACTGCTGTAAATAGGACTTCAGTAATTTGGGCGGGGGGTGTGGGGACGAGGCAAGTGTTCTGTAGTCCTGTGGTTGTCTCAGTCTTTTAATGAAGTTCTGGACTGTGAGCCTCACAAGATCTTCTCATGCATTTCCTCCCTGCTTCCCTTTGGTGAGACAAGTTGGCAATAGGCGATTGGAGCGGAATATTTTCCTTCCCTCACAGGTCAGTTCAGTTCAGTTTAGTCGCTCAGTCGTGTCCGACTCTTTGCGACCCCATGAATCGCAGCACGCCAGGCCTCCCTGTCCATCACCAACTCCCAGAGTTCAATCAGACTCACATCCATCAAGTCCGTGATGCCGTCCAGCCATCTCATCCTCGGTTGTCCCCTTCTCCTCCTGCCCCCAATCCCTCCCAGCATCAGAGTCTTTTCCAGTGAGTCAACTCTTTGCATGAGGTGGTCAAAGTACTGGAGTTTCAGCTTTAGCATCATTCCTTCCAAAGAAATCCCAGGGCTGATCTCCTTCAGAATGGATTGGTTGGATCTCCTTGCAGTCCAAGGGACTCTCAAGAGTCTTCTCCAACACCACAGTTCAAACGCATCAATTCTTCGACGCTCAGCCTTCTTCACAGTCCAACTCTCACATTCATATATGACCACAGGAAAAACCATAGCCTTGACTAGACGGACCTTAGTCGGCAAAGTAATGTCTCTGCTTTTGAATATACTATCTAGGTTGTTAGTCTTTGATAAAACTCCAGCAAGTAATGTGTGTGCTATGTCGCTTCAGTTGTGTCCAACTTTTTGCGACCTAAGAGGCTGTAGCCCGCCAGGATCCTCAGTCCATGGGATTCTCCAGGCAAGAATCCTGGAGTGGGTTGCCATGCCTCCTCCAGGGGAATCTTCTCTTATGTCCCCTGCACTGGCAGGTGGGTTCTTTACCACTAGCGCCACCTAGGAAGCCCACAGTAGCTTAAGCTCTGATTAGTTTCCCCTGAGGATCAGTTCAGGTTAGTCTCTCAGTCGTGTCCAACTTTTTGCAACCCCATAGACTGTAGCATGCCAGGGCTTCCCTGAGCATCACTATCTCCCAGAGCTTGCTCAAACTCATGTCCATAGATTCGGTGATGCCATCCAACCATCTCATCCTCTGTAATCCCCTTCTCCTCCCACCTTCAATCTTTCCCAGCATCAGGGTCTTTTCCAGTGAGTCAGTTCTTTGCATCAGGTGGCCAAAATATTGGAGTTTCAGCGTCAGCATCAGTCCTTCCAATGAATATTCAGGATTGATTTCCCTTAGGATGGACTGATTGGATCTCATTACAGTCCAAGGGACTCTCAAGAGTCTTTTTCAACACCACAGTTCAAAAGCATCAATTCTTTGGTGCTCAGCTTTCCTTATAGTCCAACTCTCACATGAGTATTGGAAAAACCATAGCTTTGACTAGACAGACCTTTGCTGGCAAGATAATGTCTCTGCTTTTTAATATGCTGTTTAGGTAGGTCATAGCTTTTCTTACAAGGAGCAAGCATCTTTTAATTTCATGGCTGCAGTCACCATCTTCAGTGACTTTGGAGCCCAAGAAAATAAAGTCTGTCACTGTTTCCTTTGTTTCCCCTTCTATTTACCGTGAAGTGACGGGGCCAGATGCCATGATCTTAGTTTTTTGAAAGTTGAGTTTTAAGCCAGCTTTTTCACTCTCCTCTTTCACTTTCATCAAGAGGCTTTTTAGTTCCTTTTCACTTTCTGCCCTAAGGGTGGTGTCATCTGCATATCTGAGGTTATTGATATTTCTCCCGGCAATCTTGATTCCAGCTTGTGCTCCATTCAACCCAGTGCTTCTCATGATGTACTCTGCATATAAGTTAAATAAGCAGGATGACAATATACAGCCTTGATGTACTCTTTTCCCGATTTGGAACCAGTCTGTTGTTCCATGTCCAGTTCTAACTGTTGCTTCCTGACCTGCATACAGATTTCTCAGGAGGTAGGTTAGGTGGTCTGGTATTCCCATCTCTTGAAGAATTTTCCACAGTTTGTGGTGATCCACACAGTCAAAGGCTTTGACGTAATCAATAAAGCAGAAGTAGATGTTTTTCTGGAACTCTCTTGCTTTTTCGATGATCCGTCAGATGTTGGGAATTTGATCTCTGGTTCCTCTGCCTTTTCTAAATCCAGCTTGAACATCTGGACGTTTGTGGTTCCTGTACTGTTGAAGCCTGGCTTGGAGAACTTTGAGCATTACTTTGCTAGCGTGTGAGATGAGTGCAATTGTGCGGTAGTTTGAGCATTCTTTTGCATTGCCTTTCTTGGGGATTGGAATGAAAACTGACGTTTTCCAGTCCTGTGGCCACTGCTGAGTTTTCCAAATTTGCTGGCATATTGAGTGCAGCACTTTCATAGCATCATCTATCAGGATTTGAAATAGCTCAGCTGTATTTCCATCACCTCCATTAGCTTTGTTTGTAGTGATGCTTCCTAAGGCCCAGTTGACGTCACATTCCAGGATGTCTGGCTCCAGGTGAGTGATCACACCATTGTGATTATCTGGGTCATGAAGATCTTTTTTATGGCTCTTCTGTGTATTCTTTAGCAAAGAATTGTATAGAGAGAGTTACAAAAATTGTGTCATGTTTCAAATATGTCAATATTTAATGCTTTTTAACACATATGTTAAATCCCAATTGTGTATTTAACCTCATTTGGAAATAATGTCAAGATACCCATTAATGTCTCTGCTGGGTTGGTAGAGCTCTTGATCTTGGCTGTCCCTCATTATGTCTAGTTTAGGGATGTCTGGCTCTGACCACACTCTGTTACCATCGCCTCAGTCTGTGTGGCGGCCTCTTTAGATCCAATCTTGGGAAGCCATCCTGGGCTCGCTGCCTCACTGAGTTCTGTTCTCTGCAGGGACCAACTGCTGTAAGGCTGAGAATGGGTCTTCCCATGGCTGAAACTTGGCTTGTGCACCTATGGTCCTAACCCGACACATCTCATGCTTCTGGGCTGTGTGCTGGGCTTTGTCTCCTGTGTCTGCCCCCCATTCCCCCTTGTGGGAATTCACCCTCCCTGCACTGAGCTTCTGTTTCTGGTTTTAGAGCTCCTCTGGGTCACAGCCAAGCCTGACTAACCACTCTTCACTGAGCCCAGGACATGGCCTGGATAGTCAGGTCCCCACACTCTCAGGTTTACGTAGCACTTTGCTCTGCTGCCTCCCTGTCTTTGGAGGGGGCGGAGCAAAGGCTATGCCTTTTATATACTTACTTTCATTTTTTAAAGTATTTATTTATTTGGGTATGCTGGGTCTTAGTTGCCACGTGACGGATCTTCAGCTGCAGCATGTGGAATTTATTAATAGTTCTCTCACCAGGGATGGAACCTGTGCCCCCTGCATTGGGAGTGTGGAGTCTTAGCCACTAGGCTCCTTTTAGAAACAACATTTTCCACTTAACAAAGACCCCAAACATACAGATCCTGGAATAAACATAGTCTCCACCAGGAAAGGCTATTTAATTGCATTAAACTCTCAGGTTTGTCAGATGAAAATAAATCCAATTTATGGAAGCTAGAAGTGGCTAATACTCCAGATGACAGAATCCAGATTTAAGAGGACGGTTCTTGTCAGTGGGAGCAATGGACTGAAGTGGACATGATGGCGTTTCGCTGGTGCAGATGTCAGAGGTGTCGTTTTTAATTCTCAGATTCACAATTACAGGAGCTCAGGCTTGGTAATAGCTTAGTGGCAGCTCACATGAAAAACACTTGAGGGTTTTAGCTGGAGAGCTTTCCAATGATATTTTGCCAAACTAGCATGACCCTGATTATGAAACGTCTCTCTCTACATGGCACACAAAGAAACCTAGGAACAATTTTACTCAGGCTTTTAGTTGAAGTGTAAGTAAAGTGAGAATATATGGTCTGATGACAAAAGATTGCTCAAACAATTAAACAGGTAATTTTTGTAACAAAATATAAATTACTAAGATAGAGAAGAAGAAAATTTTGAATAGGCAAATAGTCAGTGAAAAAGATTTTAAAGGATTGCATAAAGATGGCGTGGAGTCTAACTGGTTTTATAGGAAGTTTGTTCAAGCCTTCAGGGAATCTGCTATTAAAACAATCGCAGAGCGTACAGTCTAGTTTTGTTGGTCTTTGTCCCGGGGATAGAATTTCACCTTGACTCAGAATTTCGAAGGCTGTGATTCATTTTCTACTACTGTAGCCTCTGGTATTGTTGCAAAGTGTGATCTGTTCTGATTCTTGAGACTGTGTTTTGTCTTTCTCTGGAAGTTTGTGGGCCCATCTCTTTGTCTTCTGTGTTTTGAAAATATTCAGACAATATAGAGGACTTATATTGTCCACTGAGCCGGGCACTACTGATTGAAAATCCTCTCAATCTAGGATTTTCTTTGATTACTTTCACTTTTTTTTCTGTTCCCCTTTTTAGAACTCCTGTTAGTTGGTCTTCTAACTTAAAAAAAAAAAAGCTAAACTTTTGTAATGCCTATATCTTTGTCTTTTACTCTGTTTTCTGGAGTGGTTGCCTAGCTATCTTCCAAAATATTTATTGAAGTAGTAGTAGTGTGACTATGATAGTAGTAGAATTGAAAACTCCAATAAACATTTTGGAAGATAGCTAGGCAACCACCCCAGAAAATAGAGTAAAAGACAAAGATACAGATATTATGGAGACCCAACTCACTGGAAAAGACCCTGATGCTGGGAAAGATAGAAGGCAGGAGGAGAAGGGGATGACAGAGAATGAGAAGGTTGGATGGCATCACCGACTCAGTGGACTTGAATTTGAGCAAGCTCTGGGAGACAGTGAAGGCCAGGGAAGCCCGGTATGCTGCAGTCCATGAGGTCACAAAGAGTCAGACGTGACTAAGTGACTGAAAAACAACAAATTACATTTTTTCTTGTTTTCCAAGAATTTGATTTTGTTGTTCTCTGCACGTTTCTTCTTTAGCATATTGTCACTTTTTTTTCAAGGCTGCAATACACTTTTATCTTTCTAAAGAAAGCAGTGATAGTTAAAAGAAGTTTTAGTCTCCATACATAATCTGTATCTTCTAGAAAATTTTACTCTGTTTGTTTCAGACTCTTTCACATAAGATGCTTCCCTTGAGTGCCTGACGTCCTTGGCTGTGTGTTCATATTTGAGAGAGGGTCACTGAAAAGTTGTTCTGGGTGAATGAGTGGGGCTTCCTGACTGCGGCCCTCTTGCGTGATCATCCAGCTGTTTCCTTGGGGAACCCTAGTGCCCTTTCTATAGGTCTTTTCTTTAGGATCTGTTGGATTCTACAAAGAAGATTCCTTCAAACATCTGCCTGGAGAATATATACCTGGCTTCCAAGATTCTCAAGAAAAGTAAAAACAATTCTTTGTTGTTCAGTCGCTTAGTCATGCCTGACTGTCTGGTACCTCATGGACTGTAGCACGCCAGGCTTCTCTGTCCTCCAGGGAAGGAGTTTGCTCAGATTCATGTCCACTGAGTCAGTGAGGCTATCTAACCATCTTATCCTCTGCCATGCCTTTCTCCTTTTACATTCAGTCTTTCCCACTATCAGGGTCTTTTCCAATGAGTCGGTTTTTCACATCAGGTGGCCAAAGTATTGGGGCTTCAGCTTCAGCAATAGTCCTTTCAATGAATATTCAGGTTGATTTCCTTTAGAATTGACTGGTTTGATTTCTCTGTAGTCCAAGGGATTCGCAAGAAAGAAGCACCACAATTCGAAAGCATCAATTCTTTGGTAGAATGTATTCTACCAGATATTAAGATGTGTTACAAAGCTACTCTAATGAAAAGGGTGGTAATATCATGTAATTTGATAGGTTGATGGAACAGAATTTTAGGTAGTCCAGAAACAGGCCATTTTATGTACAAAAATGTAATATATGGTCACGCTGATATCAAAAATTTGTGTAGTAAGGATTATTGAAAGAAAAAACTAATGAGATATCACCTCACCCTGGTCAGAATGGCCATCATCAAAAAGGCTACAAACAGTAAAAGCTGGAGAGGGTGTGGAGAAAAGGGAATGCTCTTGCCTTGTTGGTGGGACTGTAAGTTGACATAGCTACTATGGAAGACGGTATGGAGATTCCTTAAAAAATTAGGAATAAAACCACCATATGACCCAGCAATCCCACTCCTAGGCATATGCCCTGAGGAAGCCAAAACTGAAAGAGACACATGTATCCCACTGTTCATTGCAGCACTGTGTACAATAGCCATAACAGGGAAGCAACCTAGGTGCCCATCGGCAGATGAGTGGATAAAGAAGTTGAGGTACATATACACTAGGAATATTACTCAGCTGTAAAAAGAATGCATTTGAGTCAGTTCTGATGAGGTGGATGAAACTAGAACCTATTATACAGAGTGAAGTGAGTCAGAAAGAGAAAGATAAATATCGTATACTAATGCATATATACAGAATCTCAAAAAATGGTACTGAAGAATTTATTTACAGGGCAGCAGTGGAGAAACAAACATAGAGAATAGACTTACGGACATGGGGAGAGGGGAGGAGAGGGTGAGATGTGTGGAAAGAGTAACATGGAAACTTAACATTACCATGTGTAAAATAGATAGCCAACGGGAATTTGCTGTATGGCTCAGGAAACTCAAACAGGGGCTCTGTATCAACCTAGAGGGTGGGATGGGGAGGGAGAGAGGAGGGAGGTTTAAAAGGGAGGGGATCTATGTATACCTATGGCTGATTCATGTTGAGGTTTGACAGAAAACAACAAAATTCTGTAAAGCAATTATCCTTCAATAAAAATATAAATAATAAAAAAGAAAAAACTGATGTATTTGACTAAATAGAAATTAAAAAGGACAAAATAACACACTGAGAGTGTTTTTTGACTGGGCTTCGTTGAGGTGGGAGCGAAGACTGGGTCTTTCTTGCTGTGCATGGGCTCTGCACCGTGGTGGGCACGCTTCCTCCAGTTGCGGAGCGCGGGCTTTAGAATGTGTGGGCTCAGTAGCTGTGACGCAGGTTTAGTCGCCCTGTGGAGGGTGGGATCTTACTTGCCCAAGCAGGGGAACCTGCACTGGAAGAGCAGATTCTCAAACACTGTACCACCAGGAAAGTCCCAAGAAATTTTTAAAATGACAAATATACAAGATAAAGAGTTGAAAGGTTCTGTCTTTAAAGAAGTTACACAAATTGATCAGAAAGCAGAAAACCTGAGTGAAAAATGGGCACCCCCCCCAAAAAAAAATCACAGAAGAAACACATGTTAAAGACGTATATCTTAAAACCTTTAGGCTCACTACTAATCAAGCCTTATTCATTGAAAGATGATATATTCTTTCCTGATAATAATTAATAAACAAAGGAATCAACAATTTTAATAGTGCTAGTGTGAGTGCTTTGAAATGGACACTTTCATACAATACTATTGAACATATGCAACATTTTTGCCAGAAAGAAGCTTGTGTTACATCTAAAACCGTCCTGAACGACTGTATGGATCCTCTCTCTTCTCCAGCTGTTCCCTCCATGTGAGGTGTTCTTCCCCATCTCTTCCCTGGGGCCTTCCTCCTCACCTTTCAGGTACTGAAGCTCACCTCCTCCGGGAGCCTTCCCTGCCTGGCTGTCTAGATCAGATCCTCTTCTTTGAGTCTTATCTATCAACCAGCCCTCTGGGAGCCAGCTAGGGGGAGATGGCTGAGGGTCTTGCCATTCAGGGTGTAACTTCCATTTCATTCCTCCATGTTCTTTATGGCCCTCCCACCCTCTACTCAGCTCCAGAGGGTAGGGGAAGGGTGGTCGCCTCGCTGCTCAGAATGGAGGAGGGGACCCAGTCTTTTCAGCTCCACTTCCTCTACACCCTCAGAGGTAGTTTACTTCTTATGATTTAGCTGTGCTTTTCTGAATCATCCACAATGAATTACTTTCACAATCAGAAAAAAAGCCCCTAACTTTTAAAAAGTTTAAATGTCATACCTTTTGACCCAGTAATTTCACTTCTTAGAATGTCTTTCTTTTAAGGAAATAGACAACTTGGAAAACCCGTACAGAGATCCACATCACAGTACAATTTATTTGAATTTTTGAAAGTCGTTCAGTCGTGCCCGACTCTTTGCGGCTCCACGGACTATACCATGAAATTCTCCAGGCCAGAATACTGGAGTGGGTAGCCTTTCCCTTCTCCAGGGGATCTTCCCAACCCAGGGATCAAACTCAGGTCTCCCACATTACAGGCGGATTCTTTACCAGCTGAGCTACCAGGGAAGCCCAAACTTATAACAGGATAATTAGTTGCAAACAATCTAAAAATCCAACATTAGGGTCAAGGTTAAGTAGATAATTTTTGTTGTTCAGTTGCTAGGTTGTGTCCAGTACTTTTTGACCCCATGGACTGCAGCACGCCAGGCTTCCCTGTCCTTCACTATCTCCTGGAGTTTGCTCAAACTCATGTCCATTGAGTCAGTGAAGCCATCCAACCATCTCATCCCCTGTTGCCCCCTTCTCCTCCTGCCTACAGTCTTTCCCAGCATCAGGGAAATGAGTTGGCTCTGCCTCAGGTGGCCAAAGTATTGGAACTTCAGCTTCAGCATCAGTCCTTTCAATGAATATTCAGGGTTGATTTCCTTTAGGATGGACTGGTTTGAGCTCCTTGCTGTCAAAGGGACTCTCAAGAATCCTCTCCAGCAGCACAGTTCAAAAATATTAATTCTTCAGTGCTCATCCTTCTTTATGGTCCAACTTTCACATCCGTGCATGACTACTGGAAAAACCATAGCTTTAACTATATAGATCTTTGTCAGCAAAGGGATGTCTTTGATTTTTAACATGCTGTCTAATGATAAAGCCATATGATAAAGACATTAAGTGGTTTCCAAAGGATACTTGATAACATGAAAAGGCTTATGATTTAATGTAAACTTAAAAAAAAAGCAGAATACAAAATTATGGTTATACCTTTATTCAGATTTTATTTAAATATATACATGGACGTGTCTGGAAGGAATCACTTCTGAATATTAACAGTTGTTACCCCTAGATGGTGGGATCTCATTGTCTATAATGATCAAGCATTACTACCTTTATTATTTTCCCTAATAATATAGAATATTATTATATTCCATAATACTATATATAGAATCATATATTATTCATATATGATTCTGTATATGAAAAAGAGAAGAAAATAGAAAAGTTAACATAAGCCTAGATTGCATTAATAGAGGTAGAAATTTTGAGACAAGAGAGGTGATGATCTGGATTCTGACCACCTGGAGTATCTTGTCTAACATCCAGGGAGCTGTGGCACATGTTTAGAGGAAAGTAGACAAACTTCAGGTTGGCCGGAGACTTCTGAAATTCAGCCAGCTGGAGGAATAGGAGAACATGCTCAGGACCCGCCCGGTGGCTGTCAGTAGGTGGCTGCAGTGCTTGGGCGGGAAGGGCAGAGCTGTTGAGCCTTATGTGGCCCTTGAGGTCTGAGCCAGGGCTGGTGGGAGAGACCGTAAGGTGGAAAAAGAAGTTCTAACAATCCCGAGAGGAATACCTCTTCCTGGAAACGTCAGTGGTCAAGCTGACATCAGTGTGAAAGGAAATGAAGGGCCCCCCGCCCCCCGCCCCAGTGAAGGCACTGGAGGTCAGTGGTAAATTCACGAGGTCAGCAACCCAGTGGGCAGTGAGTCAGCACACTAGATTGGGAAGAAGTTTTGCCATCAGCCAGCCCACGAGCTCTCGGCTTTGTTTATGTGCAGCTCGTGATGTTCACCGCTCCCATGGGCTGTAGATAAGATGACCTTGGGTTGTGAAAAATTCCCAGTGCACTCCACATAACCCTGTCTTTTTCTCATTCAGAAAGGCAATGTGGATTCAAGTGACTGGAATTGGCCTTATTATAAGAAATGAAGCTAGAGTCTATTATACAGAGTGAAGTAAATCAGGAAGCCGCTGCTGCTGCTGCTGAGTCGCTTCAGTTGTGTCCGACTCTGTGCGACCCCATAGACGGCAGCCCACCAGGCTCCCCCGTCCCTGGGATTCTCCAGGCAAGAACACTGGAGTGGGTTGCCATTTCCTTCTCCAATGCGTGAAAGTGAAGTCGCTCAGTCGTGTCTGACTCTTTGCGACCCCATGGACTGTAGGTCCTCCGTCCGTGGGATTTTCTGGGCAAGAGTACTGGATTGGGTTGCCATGTCCTTCTCCAGGTAAATAACGTATATTAATGCATATATATGGAATCTAGAAAAATGGTACTGAAGAATTTATTTGCAAGGCAGTAATGGAGAAACAGACATAGAGAACAGACTTATGGACATGGGGAGAGGGGAGGAGAGGGTGAGATGTATGGAGAGAGTAACATGGAAACTTACATCACCATATGTAAAATATCGCCCATGGGAATTTGCTGTAGATCTCAGGAAACTCAAACAGGGGCTCTGTATCAACCTAGAGGGGTGCAATGGGGAGGGAGATGGGAGGGAGGTTCAAGAGGGATATATGTATACCTATGGCTGATTCATGTTGAGGTTCGACAGAAAACAACAAAATTCTGTAAAGAAATTATCCTTCAATTAAAAATAAACAAATTAAAAAAAATCTTGAATCTGTTCTGATTCATGAAAAATAACAAATCTCTTGTGAGCTGCAGATCAATGATTAGGGATGAGTTACTCCTGTGATGCTCCTCATAGCTGCCAAATACTTGTTTCTCATCCAATCCTTTCATTTCACAATGGTGACACTAAAGACCCAGAGAGGAGAAAGGACCACAGTGAAGTGAGTGGGAGGCAGGAGTCAAGCCTCCTCCAGCTCTTTCTGTGACTGAGAGTTGCCTGTTATCAACTTAGATTTTGGTGGTGAGGGATAGGCTGGTGGGAGGAAAAAGAGTATGATGGAAGAAATGAAATGTGAACCTGCTGTGTTCCATCCAAGCCACATCACAAAAGAGATGACTGAGTACTATATATGCTCATATTGTTCATACATATAAGTAATTTTTATTTTATACTAGAGCATATTTGATTAACACTGTTGTGTTAGTTTCAGGGGTACAGCAAAGTGATTCAGTTATACATATACTTGTATCTGTTCTTTCTCAAATTCTTTTCTGGTTTAGGTTATTACAAACTATTGAGCAGAGTTCCCTGTCCTTGTTGGTTATCTGTTTTAAATACAGTAGTGTTCAGTTCAGTATGTATTAACCTTCTCCTTGACCTCCTCTATCAGTCCTTGGAGGTGAGGTGGGCCCATGGAGTGGTGCTATGGGTTGAATTGTGTTCCCCCAAAAGGTATTGCTAACCCCCGGCCACTCAGAATGTGTCCTAATATGGAAATAGGGTCTTTACAGAAGTGAGCAAGTTAAAATAAAGTCTTTGCATGTGTACTCAGTTGTATCCAACTTTTTTTTGCAACCCTATGGACTATAGCCTGCAAGTCTCCTCTGTCCATGGGACTTCCCAGGCAAGAATCCTGGAGGGGGTTGCCATTTCCTCCTCCAGGGGATCTTCCCGACCCAGCGATCATTGAACCTGCATCTCCTCAATTGGCAGGCAGATTCTTTACCATTGAGCCACCTGGGAAGCCCTAAAATGAAGTCATTGCTGCTGCTGCTGCTGTTAAGTCGCTTCAGTCGTGTCTGACTCTGTGCGACCCCATAGACGGCAGCCCACCAGGCTCCCCGTCCCTGGGATTCTCCAGGCAAGAACACTGGAGTGGGTTGCCATTCCCTTCTCCAATGCATGAAAGTGAAAAGTGAAAGTGAAGTCGCTCAGTCGTGTCTGACCCTCAGCGACCCCATGGACTGCAGCCTTCCAGGCTTCTCCATCCATGGGATTTTCCAGGCAAGGGTACTGGAGTGGGGTGCCATTGCCTTCTCCGAATGAAGTCATTAGGATAACCCTAATCCAATAGGAATGGTATCTTTATAAAAAGGAGAAGATTGGACCCACGACAGATAGGCATACAGGGAGAATGCCACCCAAAGATAAAGGCAAAGATGGGGGTGATGTGTCTATAAGCTGAGGAATGTCAAGGATGGCAGCAAGCCACCAGAAGTCAGGAGGGAGGCATGGAACAAACTCTCCCTCACAGCCAGGAACCAGCCCTGTGGACACCTTGATCTTGGACTTCTGGCCTCCAGAACTGAAACAATACATTTCTGTCACTGGAGACACCCAGTCTGTGGGACTTTGTTATGACAGCCCTAGGAAGTGAGTAGGGCTGGGCCGGGGCTTACAGCCACTCTTCATTGCATAGGTCCGCATCACAAGGCGCCTAACCTGTGTGCTCCCTTCCCCACGGCACTATCCTCATCCTTAAATCCCCAGCCCACTTGCCCTTGTGTTTGTGTGGCCACCAGTCTGGGACTCAACACCAGCCTTGCTGAAGGCCCACATCTCTGGGCCCTGGCCTGACCGCAGCCCTGACACCAAGCTCAGAGTGGGTGAACCTTGAGGGAGGGGAAGGATACCCTCCTCACTCACCTACACCTGTCTTCTCCCATCTTGCCAGGCCAAAACAGGCAGAGGACATCAGAAACACAGGCTCCCAGGGCCCCCAGGTGGGGTTGGCTCTAGGAGACCAACCTCTGACCCCACAGCTCTGGCCTCTCGGCCTGACTGAGGGAGAATCCCCTCCCGCTACCTTTTTACAATTTACAGTACTCTTTATTTTACACAGTCTTCTGTCATTTTAGAGCTGTCTTTTTTTTTAATTTTTAATATTTATATTAGAGTATAGCTGATTATGGAGAAGGCAATGGGAGCCCACTCCAGTACTCTTGCCTGGAAAATCCCATGGACGGAGGAGCCTGGTAGGCTGCAGTCCATGGAGTTGAGAAGAGTTGGACACGACTGAGCGACTTCACTTTCACTTTTCACTTTCCTGCATTGGAGAAGGAAATGGCAACCCACTCCAGTGTTCTTGCTTGGAGAATCCCAGGGGCAGGGAGCCTGGTGGGCTGCTGTTTATGGGGTCACACAGAATTGGACATGACTGAAGCCACTTAGCAGCAGCAGCAGCAGCATAGCTGATTAATGAGGACTTCCCTGGTGCCTCAGACGGTAAAGCATCTGCCTACAGTGCGGGAGACCTGGATTCAATCTCTGGGACAGGAAGATCTCCTGGAGAGGGAAATGGCAACACACTCCAGTATTCTTGCCTGGAACATTCCATGGACAGAGGAGCCTGGTAGGCTATAGTCCATGGGGCTGCAAAGAGTCAGACACGACTGAGTGATTTTACTTTTTATAGATGATTAATAACGTTGTGATAGTTTCAGGTAGACAGCAAATGAATTCAGCCGTACATGTTCATTTATCCATTCTCTCCCATGGCTCTTTAGGTCATACAGGTGTAGCAGTTAATTGAGGTGGTAATTCTAACAATGGGGGAGGGGCTAAAAGATGCTCTGAATTCAGATCTTGATAATTTAGTTATTTTGCTAATGGATATTTAGAAAATTGGAAAAATTTTAAATGTTGGACAAACATCCAGATAACAGATCAAAATGTCTAACTTGTACTTGGTTTCAAGAAGGCAAGAATCCCTTGAAGGGGACTTCAGCCTCCTGGAGTTATGCCCTTCTAACACATGACTGGTGTGCTTTCTGCCCATGCTAACTTAATTCCTCCTTTCATAGTCAAAGTGAATGCAGGCCTAGGCCCGGAGTGACTTCAGAGCATCACCCCAGCATTCCTTAGGGACTCAGTGGGGTGGAGCGTGTGTGAAATAGGCTCATACCAAGCAGCGATCCAGATTGCTGAAAGGTAGTCTCCATCACTGGAGACTGGCTGAAGGTCAGGAAGGGCTTCCTGGAGGAGGAAGAACCAATGCTAACCTTGCTGGAGAGGGTGAGCTATTATTGCATGATATTAGGAGCCAGGTGCAATCATGTACTTTCTCTTATTTTTATTCCTTATACCTGTGAGGCAGGCAAAATTATCTGCATTTTATAGTTGAGAAAACTGAGACTTGGAGAAATGAAATGATTAAAACCACGTGGATTTATGTGTCTTAGAGGCCTTATTTATTTATTTATTTATTTTTATATTTTTATTTTTTTATTTTTTATTTTATTTATTTATTTATTTTTATTTATTTATTTCTAATTTTTACTTTACAATTCTGTATTGGTTCTGGCATAGATTGACATGAATCCACCACAGGTGTACATGCGTTCCCAAACATGAACCCCCCTCCCACCCCCCTCCCCACAACATCTCTCTGGGTCATCCCCGCGCGTCAGCCCCAAGCGTGTCATATCCTGCATCAGACATAGACTGGCACTTCAATTCTTACATGATATTATACATGTTTCAATGCCATTCTCCTAAATCATCACACCCTCTCCCTCTCCCTCTGAGTCCAAAAGTTAGAGGCCTTATTTAAACTGAGGACTCTCTAACATCAAAGCTCATCTTACTGTTTCTTCTGCATTCAGGCTCTGTGTTTCTGGGGTACAGCTGTGTTTAAAGGACTGGTGGGGTTTGGAAGTGTTGGGGAAGAGGCACTCTAGGCTGGCAAAGGAGCAGGATGAGAACCTACCCAGTGAGTCTGGGGAACCGTGAGGAGGCTAGTCTGATTGGATCTCAGGGAATTCAGAGGGAACAAGGGGAACCAAATTTAGGAGAGTGAGGACTGTAACTTATCAGGCTGAGCATTCAGACTTGCTGGGTAAGCAGTGAGTGAGTGAACCCTGGGGTCAAGGATACTGAGCTGGTGCTTTGAAGACCTACCTTGGTGGGATGGGGCCAAGTTACTCCCCTGCTGTAAAGGCTCTCAAGGAGAAGCTTGTGGCCATGTGAGATGGACCCTACTTCCTCCTAAAAGCCCAGCCCCATACCTCCCTGGGTATGGGAGACAAACAGCTTCCTTCAAGGGCCTCTGAGTGTTCCCTCCATCTGGGTCAGCTTCCACATGGAAGGTCAACTCTGCCAGCACTGGACTCATCCTGAGCTGTACCTCCCACATCCCAGATGGCTCATCAGGCCCTGAGCACCCCCCTTAATCCTCAGTGGTTCCCCTCCTCTATGCCTGTGTGCAATTTTCTGCCTAAACAAGACGTCCTCTTCCCTTCACGGTAGACTTCTATTTTATCTGTCAAGATCCAGTTCAATTGCTTTTTTTTTTTTTCCCCCTGAAACCTTTGTGACTCAGAGGCAAGATTCCATTCCTCCACTGGACCTTGACAGTCCCGTGCACCTCTCTGCACGGCCACTGTCTGTCCTGAGTTTTAGGTGCGTGGGGAGGAGGTATGATGCAGGTCCTGAAGTTGCTCCTTCTGGTGGGCAGACAAGAAAGGGCCACGGCAGAAGGGGTCAGTGGTCTAAGCCTGCCTCCCCAAACACCAAGGACTGCAGGCCCACTTGAGCCAGACTCTGAAGGGCTTGGCTGGCAGATAGGCAGGTGAAGAGTGTTAATTGCTCAGTCATGTCCGACTCTGCAAACCCCCTGTACTGTAGCCCGCCAGGCTCCTCAGTCTATGGGATTCTCCAGGCAAGAATACTAGAATGGGTTGCCATTCCCTTCTCCAGGGGCTCTTCCTGACTCAGGGACTGAACCTGGGCCTCCCATATTGCAGGCCGATTCTTTACCCTCTGAGCCACCAGGGAAGCCCAGGGCAGGTGAGGAGCAGTGTCCAGTAAGGAAGCACACTGCAGTGGGGAGCATGGCCGGGGGGCAGGATGAGGACAGACACTGTTTAGGCCACTGATTAACGGACAGGTTGAAGGGGCTGGGACAGTGAGGATGGAAAGAAGAGTCTGGTGCTGAGGGAAATAATTTCAGAAGGCAGAGTGTTCAGGACTCAGAGCTGCTGAGAGGTGATACGTAGGAGTTTGAGGGTTTAAGGCGCTGGCTGGTGTTGGGATTGCAGAGTCAAGGAACCGTGGGCAAAGCAACTGTCCTCCAACCCCCCACGCCAAGGTACATCATGACAGTATCAACACACACCTCACTTGTGATCAAGTCCTGTTTATTTGAGAAGGATAAACAGTGTAAGTAGGAAGGAGTGATGAGAACAAGACCCCACTCCCCTTGACAGGGCCAGATCCAGCACAGGCTGTGTGTGTGTGTGTGTATCTGTGTGTGTGATCCAGGCTGACCCAGCAGCCTCCACCAGCCTTTCCTGAGAGGACAGGGTGTGCAGACAGCCTGGGTGGAGGTGAATCTGCCACGGGGGTAGGGGGTGGGGTAAGTCATCTCCGAATCCCTCTGAACCAGGTGAAAAAGACCAAAGGGCTCAAACACCCTTGGCTAAGAGCACCCCACGCTGGCTCTGTCCATGCCTGGGACAAAGCCACGTTCCGGAGGGGAAAGTGTGGTGCCCCCTGGTCATTAGGAAGGATGCAGGTGTCAAGAACAACATGCAAGGAGGCTCTCTGGCCAGCCAGCACCTGTTCCCCCCAGCCATCTTCGTGGAACCTTGCATTAAAAGGCAGCAAGACTTCCCGGCCCCGCTGCAGGGTGATGGAAGCCTCCGGCCCTTACACATACTGTTTCTTGGAAGCAGAACTGCTGGGGCGACTGGGGGATTTCCGGCCAGTCTGGGGGGGTGGGTCCAGGAAGAGGGGGGCTCTGGAAGAAGCCAGCCTCTCCTCCGTGGTCAGGTTGGCCCAGTTCTGCTCACTGGACGACAGCCCGTTGTAGGTGGGGCACGGCGGGGATGAGGGCCCCTCGCCCATGGGGAGGTAGAAGAAGACCTGGTCGGCGTAAGGCTCCGAGGAGGTGCCCGGGGCTGGGGGCGCATCCTGGCGCTGCCGGGCCCTCACCCCCCGGCTGAGGCAGCGGCACAGCAGGTACGCCAGCTCCAGCAGGTTGAGCACCAGGGAGATGAGTCCGACCACCAGCATGAAGATGATGAAGATAGTCTTCTCCGTGGGGCGAGAGACGAAGCAGTCCACGAGGTAGGGGCAGGGTGAGCGCTGGCACACAAACACGGGCTCCATGGTCCAGCCATAGAGACGCCACTGGCCGTACAGGAAGCCCGCCTCCAGCACGCTCTTGCAGAGCACGCTGGCCACGTAGGTGCCCATCAGCGCCCCGCGGATCCGCAGGTGACCGTCTTCCGCCACCGAGATCTTGGCCATCTGGCGCTCTATGGCTGCCAGCGCCCGCTCCACGCGTGGGTCCTTGGCTGGCAGCGCCCGGAGCTCCCCCTCCTTCTGCCGAAGGCGCTCCTCGCGCCGAGACAGGTAGATGACGTGGCCCAGGTAGACCAGGGTGGGCGTGCTGACGAAGAGGAACTGCAGCACCCAGTAGCGGATGTGGGAGATGGGGAAGGCCTGGTCGTAGCAGACATTGGTGCACCCTGGCTGGGCCGTGTTACACTCGAAATCCGACTGCTCGTCGCCCCACACCGACTCTCCGGCCAGGCCCAGGATGAGAATGCGGAAGATGAAAAGGACCGTCAGCCAGATCTTGCCCACCGCGGTCGAGTGCTCCTGAACCTGGTCTAGCAGCTTCTCAAGGAAGCCCCAGTCGCCCATGGCTCCTGGGCCTCCGTCTGCAGGGAGGCATAAGACACGGTCAGTGTCCTTCTCAGCTGTCCTAGCAACAGGCCTGTGGGAAACTGAGCTCCCGGAGGGGAAGGGACTGGCCTGGGGGCTCACACCCAGCAGGACTAAAAGCAGACCTTTGGCTGATGGCTGCTAAGCTCTGGCAAGGGTACAGCTAGGAGCCCTGCCTAGTCCCACCTGGGTCCCTCCTGACCCAGCCGAAGGAGCTCTGGATCCAGGTGAGCCTCCTGAGCCTAAAGGAACAGAGAATTTGAGGAACCCATCCAAGGTCACACAGCTGCGCCATGCCCCTCCTCCCTTTGGCCCAGGACGGGCTGTCCCCAGACAGTGAGGGGGAGGTGGTGGTGATAACTCCAGCTTCCCAGGGGGCCCAAAGCCTCAGGTCCCCTCTGCCTCCCCAGCAGCCCTCGCCCAGCTGGCCCCGCTCTAACCTCTGAGCTCCTGGTGAAGGCATGCTAGACACTCCAGGCAGCGTCCTGGATTAGCTCCGCCTGTCAGCAATAGCGACCACCTGCCGCTTAAGTACCCCCTCCATCTCGGTCCCCTTTCTCCACTCCCTCCCCCTGCCAAAGCTGTTGCTGCCGGATTCTAGGCTCTTGAAAGGAACTGTCATAGCAGGGTGGAGGCACAGGCCACAGAGTTCCCAGAACTTCAGGGGGAGAGGCCGGTGGGGGGAGGAAGGTGGGGAAAGGGGACGGGGAGGTGCTTCTTTGTGGGAGCAAAGCGGTTTACAGCCGGGCTCTGGAGCCAGACCTGGGTTCAAATCCTGCCTCTCCTGCCAACGGAGACCTCGGGGAAGTGACGGCCCCTTAGTACCTCAGTCTCCTCTCCTGGAAAATGTTAACATTCCTACTTCCGAGGGTTATGAGGGTCCAGCGAGAGACCGCAGGAACCCGGCTTAGCCTCTGAGGCCAGCCCAGGTAGGCTGGGTGAGCCAGGCCCGCGGTGGGTGCCCCCCGCGGCAGCCCTCCGCCCCCGGCAGGTGGCCCCCTGTCCCTTGCCCGCTGGTCCGCTGGCAGGTGGCGCCCCGGCGCGCCCCCCAGCCCAACTCACCGCCGGCCTGCGGGCGGCCCAGGTGGCGGAGGGGACGCAAGTCGGCCGGAGCGGCGCCCGCGGGAGCCCTGCTGGACGGCGCCGGGCGGCGGGGGCGCCTTAAATAGCGCGCGGGGCGGGGTGGGGGCAGGAAGCGGCGGGCGGGCGGCGGGCGCTGTTCCGAGCGGGAGGTTGGGGGCGGGAAGGGAGGCGCGGGCTCCCTGAAGCCGCTCTCAAGAAAAGGGCCCAGGAGGTGGCATTGGGAGTCGGGGGCGAGGAGCGTGGGGGAGAGACTGCTTCTCTGGCTGTGCAACAGAGAGTTCTCCGGAGGGATGATGTTTTCCAGGGTGGCTGCATGCGAAAGGATTACAGCCAGAACTTTCTGACCTCAGGCAGCTGTCCTGGGAGAGATGGGCAGGTGGGGGTGAGGGTATGGGGCCTCCTGGGAAGGGCAGCTCCTTGACCGTGGGGGCCTCTTGCTCTTGTTGAGAAGGGAGAAGACCCCTCTTTTGTGGGGTGGCCACTGTGTGCCCAGAGCCATGCCAGGACTTGATAATGAAGCCTCCTTAGGGCATGGGAGAGGGGGTTATAATCTGCCTTCCCTGGTGTCTGTGGTGAAGCTGGGGGTCTCTAGTCAGCCCCTGTTCTTGCCGAAATCTTAAACATCCCCATTCTTGGGAAGGCTGAACCATCAGAGGGCAAGCAATGCCATAGTCCACTAGAGATAGGACGAGGGGTGGGGGTTGGGGGGGTAGGGGAGGGGGGAACTCTCCTGACCTTTAGCTTGTATCTCATCCTCATGGCTCTAAATGTGGGGTGGGGGGAGGCATCCAAAAGAAGTAAACAGGCAGGGCCCGCCTGTTGTTCATTCAGGCATTATCCTCTCTGTGAACATCCATGGGCTGCAGGCATTGTCTGTGGAGCTGGGGAGTTGAACATAAACCAGCCAGATGTGGTCCCTGGCCTGTGACTCTCACTGGTTAGAGGAGACAGGCAGGAACTGTGCCCATCGGCCCTTGGGGAAGAGTAAAGATGCAAAGTTCCCCTGACTCGGGGCGGGGGGGGGCGGGGGGGCTCAGTTAGGAATGTTTCCTGGAGGAGACAGCATTAGCCAGGGGGATGGGAATAATCAGGAGTCTATAATAGGAATAGAAAAGAGTTTTATTTGAGCCAAACTGACTATTCTTGCCCAGGAGACAGCCTCTCAGATAACTCGGTGCAACTGCTCGGAAGAAGCACGATTTTTCAGCACAGTTTATATCTTGTCGGAACAAAGAACGTCAAACAAGTCAGGGATACTTCAAAGTTGTGAAAAATCAAAACCAAAACCCACGAAATCACAGATCAGCAGTACACAGAGAGTCAGTACAGCCTTGGCACCTGGGAAGAAAATCTTATCATCGAAGGAGTAGCAGCATTGGTGTTCCAGAAAGGGAGGCATGATGTAACCTTTATTTTTAACATGAACATTCTTTACTTCTGGTCAATGCACCCTTTTCTTTCATAATTAAAGCACATGTACAGTGTGTGTTTGATAGGGCCACAAACAGGATGTTTTAGTTAGCATAAAATTCGAATTAACTCTTGCATAAGCTGTGGCTTCCCCATACTTAGATATGTGAAACTCTTATCAGCCAGGTGGAGGGTGGGGAGAATATTCTAGGCAAAAGAACTGCAGGAGCAAAGGCTGCCAGGTCCTGAGGCTGTACCTGCCTTGGTGGGAGAGGGTGTAGGGCCTAGAAGTTGAGGCTGTTGTTGACCCCTGGGCCCTTAGGTAAGTTGCTTACACACTGGTGCCTCAGCGTATTCCTCTGTAGATTGGGGACATAATGGGTGCTACCCGTAGGGCTGAAGTTCACAGCATAATCTTAGTACACAGAAAAGCTTTCCAATGGGTGGTGGCTAAAAATGTTGTAACAAAACATTTCTGTGACCAAAAGGGTTGGTGGGTGGGTCTTGGCGGGAGCAGAAAGTGCTGAGAGGGAGGCACCTCAGGCGGAATATTGGTGAAGGATGGGGCAGCTCAGGAAACGGGATGTGGAAGGTGGTGTCTGAGGCTGGGTGGCAGAAAGGTCCTGCGTTTCTCCACACAGGATTCAGCCAGTGTCCCATGATGGGTCCCCAAGGGTCCTGCCTTTGGAGGACCTCTGGGGCACCAAGTGCGGTGGGCTCAGCTCCGACCTTAGAACTTTCAGGATCAGGCTGAGCTGACTTCCCGTTCCAGGCCGGTCCCTGAGGACCATGCTGAGCTGAGCCTCCTGGACTTCCAGAGCTGACAACTGCGCCTACTAAATTCTGACCTCTGAGGGCATGAGAACCGAGGTCCCTGGAGGCGGGTTCTCACCACGCCCCCACTGCAGCCTCTGCTCCCAGAGTTCCTCTCCTGTGGCTGGCTCTCCCAGAGCCGGATCTGATCTGATCCCATCTACTGGGAAGGAGGGAGGAGCTGTCTTCACCCTTCCCCAGGGGCTCTGGAGGTCAGAGTTTGAATGACCCCGCCCCTTCCGGGAAGGGATGAGCCGGGGTCAGCCAAGACAATCCCACACCTGGCCCTTCCACCTGGGAAACATCCTTAGATCTCCACACTCCCCACCGTTCCCACTGCCCTGACCCTGTGTAGGCCACCATCTCAGTGGCCTCCCAACTGGTCTCCTGGCTGCCCGCCCAGCCTCCACCCTTCCCCAGAAATCAGACCACACACCGCCCTGCTTAAAATCCTCCTTTGCCTCCTGGCCTCAGCCACCTCTCAGCCTCCTCCCTCTTCCCCTTTCTCTCAACGATCCAGCCATACTTGACTCTTGCCTTTGTCTGTGCTGTTCCCTCTCACCTCATGCGCTGAGCCATTTGGGACTTTGCTCCATGTCCCTTCTAGAAGTTCCCCTTGCTGGCCTCTTCTGGTTAGGCGTGCCCTCTGCGGCTCACCTACCGCCCCTGGGCACACTGTTGAGTTGTGTTAAGTTCATTCACATTGTTGTGCAATGGATCTCTAGAGCATTTTCAACTTGCAAAACGGAACCTGTAGAGATGAACACTCCCATTTCCCACCCAGGGTGCATTGCTTACTTGTGTTTGTTGTTACTCCTCCCCTGGTGGGTTGTGAGCCCCTTGAGGGCAGGTGACTGAGTCCTGTTTACATGCCCAGCACCTAGCAGGGAACCAGGCTCATATATAAATTTGAGAATCCAATAAATTATTTACTGAGGACTGAACACTGGAGCTCAACCAGGGAACAGCAATAACGCAAATCCCCGTCTTGTGGGCTTTACAGACAAAATACAGAACCTGTTAGAGGGTGATAGAGGGTGATACCTGGTAGGTGGAGAGTAAAGCAGGAAAGGAGGATCAGGGCATGGCGGTGGGGTGGGGGAGGGCTTTGATTTTGAACAGGAGAGGTGCAAAATTCTTAAAAAGCAGCTGGCATTTGTTGTGGACGCTGAAGGAAAAGAGGGAGCCCGTGGCTCTCTAGGAGAAAGCACGTTCCAGGCAGAGGGAAAGAGAGAGCAAAGGTCCTGAGGCAGGAAGGTGCCTGGTGTTTCCTGCTTGAGGGAACAGCAAGAAGGTCAACATGACATTGAGGTCAGCAAGGAGGAGAGATGGGTTCATAAAGGGAACAGGTGGGGCAAATCCTGTAGGTCTCCCAGGCCTTTAGAGGTTTGGGGCAGAGGAGTGACACAGCCTGACTTAGGTTTCAGGGGATGCTCTGACCACCTTCCTGGGACTAGACTGTGGGAGTGGGTGGTGGATGCAGACGGCCTCCCTCAACAGAGGGCTCGCTGCACAGCTGTGCGGAGCACGCACGGCCAGCTGACAGCCCCCAGCTGTTGGCACTTGCAGGGCTGCTTCAGTGGCGCAGGTGGCCAGGCCCTGCTGGAGTGACCCCGGGCAATGGCTGAGCCAAGTGTGGTCAAGGGTCGGGCCATTTCCATGCAACATGGGATTCCTCTCACCCACTGCCTTTGTCTGATGGACACAGAGCTCCCACAGACGAGTCTTATTGTTCGGTTCTGTTCCTCCCCTTTCCGTTGATGCCCTTTTGCTCTCCTAACTCTTCTGCAGCATCTACAGAGTCGGGGGGCAGGAAGCAGGGAGACTGTTGCAGTGATCCCTGAGTGGTGACGGGGGTGTCTCAGCCCAGGCTGCTGTAACAACACACAGACTGGGTGGTTTAAACAACAGAGCTTTACTTCCCATGGTTCTGAGGCTGGAAGTCCAAGATCAGGGTGGCAGCCTGGTTGGGTTCCTGGTGAAGGCCCTTTTCCTGGTTTATGCTGGGCTGTCTTCTTAGTGTGTCCTCATGTGGCAGCGAGAGAGAGAGAGAGAGAGAGAGAGAGAGAGAGAGAGAGAGAGACCATCCCCCTCATGTCTCTTCTCATCAGAGCACAGATCCACCCTCATGGCCCATCAATTCCCAAAGGCCCTACCTGTTAATACCGTGGCACTGGAAATTAGCATTTCAACAAATGAGTTGTGGGAGGACACAAACGTTTTGTCCATATTAAGGGGCTTGGATCAGGGTGATGAATACAAAATAATCTATTGGCCTTGGGCTGCCGGTTGGCTGTCACACCAAGCAGCTGATGTAAACTTGAAGTGTGTATATGAAATCTGCGTCATCAACATAAGCACTGTTGAAGGAAGCTTGCAGTGAATCTACCTAGTGGGAGAAGAGGACATAGAGGTGCATACCCTCAGAAGAAATAGAGGAAAACAACAGAATGGGAAAGACTAGAGAGATCTCTTCAAGAAAATTAGAGATACCAAGGGAACATTGCATGCAAAGATGGGCACAATAAAGGACAGAAATGGTATGGACCTAACAGAAGCAGAAGATATTAAGAAGAGGTGGTAAGAATACGCAGAAGAACTATACAAAAAAGGCTTCATGACCCAGATAATCATGATGGTGTGATCACTCACCGAGAGCCAGACATCCTGGAATGTGAAGTCAAGTGGGCCTTAGGAAGCATCACTATGAACAAAGCTAGTGGAGGTGATGGAATTCCAGTTGAGCTATTTCAAATCCTAAAAGATGATGCTGTGAAAGTGCTGCACTCAATATGCCAGCAAATCTGGAAGACTCAGCAGTGGCCACAGGACTGGAAAGATCAGTTTTCATCCCAATCCCAAAGAAAGACAATGCCAAAGAATGTTCAAACTAGCACACAATTGCACTCATCTCACATGCTAGCAAAGTAATGCTCAAAATTCTCCAAGCCAGGCTTCAACAGTACACGAACCGTGAACTTCCAGATGTTCAAGCTGGATTTAGAAAAGGCAGAGGAACCAGAGACCAAATTGCCACCATTGGATCATCGAAAAAGCAAGAGAGTTCCAGAAAAACATCTACTTCTGCTTATTGACTATGCCAAAGCCTTTGACTGTGTGGATCACAACAAACTGTGGAAAATTCTTCAAGAGATGGGAATACCAGACCACCTGACTTGCCTCCTGAGAAATCTGTATGCAGGTCAGGAAGCAACAGTTAGAACTGGACATGGAACAACAGACTGGTTCCAAATTAGGAAAAGAGTACATCAAGGCTGTATATTGTCACCCTGCTTATTTAACTTCTATGCAGAGTACATCATGAGAAATGCTGGGGTGGATGAAGCACAAGCTGGAATCAAGGTTTCTGGGAGAAATGTCAATAACCTCAGATATGCAGATGACACCACCCTTATGGCAGAAAGTCAAGAAGAACTAAAGAGACTCTTGTTGAACGTGAAAGAGGAGAGAGTGAAAAAGTTGGCTTAAAGCTCAACATTCAGAAAACTAAGATCATGGCATCTGGTCCCATCACTTGTACATCATGAGAAATGCTGGACTGGAAGAAACACAAGCTGGAATCAAGATTGCCAGGAGAAACATCAATAACCTCAGATATGCAGATGACACCACCCTTATGGCAGAAAGGGAAGAGGAGCTAAAAAGCCTCTTGATGAAAGTGAAAGAGGAGAGCGAAAAAGTTGGCTTAAAGCTCAACATTCAGAAAATGAAGATCATGGCATCCGGTCCCATCACTTCATGGGAAATAGATGGGGAAACAGTGTCAGACTTTATTTTTCTGGGCTTCAAAATCACTGCAGATGGTGATTGCAGCCATGAAATTAAAAGACACTTACTCCTTGGAAGAAAAGTTATGACCAACCTAGATAGTATATTCAAAAGCAGAGACATTACTTTGCTGACTAAGGTCCATCTAGTCAAGGCTATGGTTTTTCCTGTGGTCATGTATGGATGTGAGAGTTGGACTGTGAAGAAGGCTGAGCGCCGAAGAATTGATGCTTTTGAACTGTGGTGTTGGAGAAGACTCTTGAGAGTCCCTTGGACTGCGAGGAGATCCAACCAATCCATTCTGAAGGAGATCAACCCTGGGATTTCTTTGGAAGGAATGATGCTAAAGCTGAAGCTCCAGTACTTTGGCCACCTGATGCGAAGAGTTGACTCATTGGAAAAGACTTTGATGCTGGGAGGGATTGGGGGCAGGAGGAGAAGGGGACGACCCAGGATGAGATGGCTGGATGGCATCACGGACTCAATGGACGTGAGTCTGAGTGAACTCCGGGAGATGGTGATGAACAGGGAGGCCTGGTGTGCTGAGATTCATGGGGTCGCAAAGAGTTGGACAAGAGTGAGCGACTGAACTGAACTGAACTGAACTGAAGATCATGGCATCCGGTCCCATCACTCCATGGCAAATAGATGGGGAAACAGTGGAAACAGTGGCAGACTTTATTTTGGAGGGCTCCAAAATCACTGCAGATGGTGACCGCAGCCATGAAATTAAAAGATGCTTGCTCCTTGGAAGGGAAGTTATGACCAACCTAGACAGTTTATTAAAAAGCAGAGATATTACTTTACCAACAAAGGTCCGTCTAGTCAAAGCTATGGTTTTTCTAGTAGTTATGCGTGGATGTGAGAGCTGGATCATAAAGAAAGCTGAGCGCCAAAGAATTGATGCTTTTGAACTGTGGTGTTGGAGTAGACTCTTGAGAGTCCCTTGGACTGTAAGGAGATCCAACCAATCCATCCTTAAGGAGGTCAGTCCTGAATATTCATTGGAAGGAGTGATGCTGAAGGTGAAACTGCAAAACTTTGGCCACTTGATGTGAAGAACTGACTCACTGGAAAAGACCCTGATACTGGGAAAGATTGAAGGCAGGAGAAGGGGACGACAGAGGATGAGATGGTTTGGATGGCATCACCGACTCAACGGACATCAGTTTGAGTAAGCTTCGGGAGTTGGTGATGACAGGAAGGCCTGGCGTGCTGCAGTCCATGGGGTCTCAAAGAGTTGGACATGACGGAGCGACTGAACTGAACCCTCAGGAGAGAAGGCCAGGAGACTTGAGAGTCACCTTGTGATGGTGGTGTGTGCTGGGGACTCTGGATGGTGAATAGTAACTCAACACACGTTGGATGGATGGAAAGTGTGAATGGCACTGGTCGGGTCAGCTCTCAGGCCCAAGGTGGGATGCCCAGGGCTGGAATATTCCCTCATCTGTGGTCCTGGCCCACAGCCTGGAGAAGCGGGGCCAGGACTGGAGGCTCAGTCCATGCTGGGATAACTGGTGGTATTCTCTGGTTGCTCTGACCTCCAAGCCACCCTTAACCAGGCCCTTGAAGGTGCTGGAATGCAAGGCAGTAAATAGGTGGAGATCACCCCTCCCTGGGACCTTTGCAACCATCCACTCCAAGCTGGGATTGACACAGGAGATGGCCTGGGTGGCAGGCAGACTTTCCTAAGCATGGGTGTGCTTGGATATCGACTGGATATGTTAGCAATGAACTAATGTATTACTGACACTGTGTCCTTTTATCTCTACAACAATCCTAGGAGTGGACTATTCTGAGACCAGGCTGAATATGTTCCTTTTGCCCCTCAGATCTGCTCTGTGCCCTGGGAGACTGAGTTGTACTGCCTCAGTAGGCTTCCTTGGCCTTGTTTCTGGTTGTGTTGGGTCGGTGGGAGCCACTGGTTGGGTGAGCAGGAGATGGGAGAGTGAAGCAGTGGTATTTGATTGCTGCGCTTCGGTGCATGCTTGCAGCTCCTGCGTAGCAACCCCATCCATTGCTACCCTGGTACTAGCCCCAGAGTACCCTTTGCGGGTTTCCTTAATCATGCCCATACCTTTGGGGCTTCCCAGGTGGCGCTAGTGGCAAAGAATCCGCCTGCCAATGCAGAGACACAGGAGACGTGGGTTCGATCCCTGGGTCGGGAAGATCCCCTGGAGGAGGGCATGCCAATCCACTCCAGTATTCTCGCCTGGAGAGTCCCATGGACAGAGGCACCTGGCGGGCTATAGTCCATATGGTCACAAAGAGTCAGATATGACTGAACCCACTCACACACACACACACACACACACACACACACACACGGCCCATACCTGGAGAATCCCATGGACAGAGGCACCTGGCAGGCTATAGTCCATAGGGTCACAAAGAGTCAGATACGACTGAACAACTAACACTCACACACACACACACACACACACACACACGGCCCATACCTTAAAAAACAGTCCCTCAAGGAAAACTCTTTGCAGTTCCTTGGTTTGAATGTGCCGTCTTATCTCTTTGAGACCCTGACTAATTCCCATTGTATTGATGACAAGACTGAGGTTCTGAAAGCCTGCTCAAGGTACAGTGTGGTGAAGCTATCGTCCTGAAGTGGTTAAGCTATGATTCAATCTGGGAGGTGGGTGTCAGCCCAGCCCTGGGCCCTTTAAACTTGGCTGGCTTATCCACCCGGGTCACGGCCACACAGGAGAGCAAAGGTGAACCCCAGCCTGTTCTGTCGACTCAGTGACCGGTCCCTTTCCCTGCCTGCATTAGCTCTTGGCTCCCTGCCTCCTGGATTTCTGGCTCCTGGCCTTGGCTTTGATAGTTACTAAATGTTCCTCTGGTTAGTATAACCTTGCACCCCCTTTTGCTTTCCATCCTGACCTGGCTTGGGTGTTGGGTGTTCCTTAAATTTCAGGTCAGCACATGGTGTTGGGAGCCGGGCTGGGAACCACCTGGGCTTGGTTAATGCAGGGCACGAGAGTCTCCCTCAGACTCTGAGCTCCTTGGGCTCAGATCCTACTCCCCAGCACAGTCCTTGTGTCTGCCGGGAAGCCTGGGATGGAGAAAATGCTCAGGGCAATGGAAGGAGCTGGACAGTACTTGGGTGAGGCTGGGCTGCATGTTGTTGGAGAAGCCTGTAGTGAGCACACACAGGAGTGAAAAGTATGAGTAACAGGGATTTTGTGTACATAGGGTGGGGCACCAGTCGTGGATGGCAATGGTCAGGTTACAAAGGAGGAGGGCGGTGTGGTTTGTCTTTACAACCAGAGGGCTGTGATTGTGTGTGCTCAGGGCAGAGTCTGGTTGTAAAGTAGCGGTCCTGTTGTAGAGGGGGCACAGCGCCCTCTTGTGACCACATATGCAATCACAGCATATATATCTGTACAATAGCACCTGGGTCAGCCCAGCCCAGGCCTGGAGCTCTGTCCTCTTCTGCATGCTACCTTCTCTGCCCTCAGGGTCTTGTGGGTGGGCTGGGTTTAGTTGGACTTCCCTGGTGGCTCAGAGGTTAAAATGTCTGCCTGGAATGCAGGAGACCTGGGTTCGATCCCTGGGTCGGGACTATCCCCTGGAGAAGGAAATGGCAACCCACTCCAGTACTCTTGACTGGAGAATCCCATAGAGGGAGGAGCCTGGTAGGCTACAGTCCATGGGGTCGCCAAGAGTCAGACACGACTGAGAGACTTCACTTTCATTCAGGGTGTGTTGAGCTTGCTGTGCCTGGGGTCATGCAAACAGAGCTGCTTGGTGGCATTTGGTGGAAGATTTGGGCTGGCGATATGATGTGGGAAAGTGTTAGCTGCTCAGTCATGTCCGACTCTTTGCCACGCATGGACTGTAGCCTGCTAGGCTCCTCTGTCCATGGAATTTTCCAGGCAAGAATATTAGAGTGGGTTGCCATTTCCTTTTCCAGGGGATCTTCCTGACCCAGGTCTTCCAGACCAAACCCTGGTCTCCCACATTGCAGGCAGGTTCTTTACTGTCTGAGCCACCAGGGAAGTGGGTGGGAGCATGGGAGAAAAGAGGAGAGCCGACCTGTATAAAACGCTTTATTGATTTCAATGAAAATGCCTTGGGGATGTTCCTATCAGTACATCCATCTCAAGTCCCTGAAAGGCTGGCACCAGACTGAGCACAGTGTGGAAGGAAGATGGGAGCAAGCTGCCTGAGGCTGGAGGAATGACTGGGGGCGTGGGGGATTCCTGGAGGGCAGTGGTGACTCAGAGGCTCTCTGGGTGTCTGTCACCAGAGCCTCCTTCTCTTCCCAGGCTCTCCAGGCCTCCACCGCTGGGCGGACACTTCCTTTCCACCCCAGGAATCTGGGTGCCGCTCCAGAAGGAAGATGCCCTTTGGCCGGGTGCATCCAACCCAAGGCAAGCATTTTTTTTATGGCCTCTGGGCATCTGCACTTGCTTCCCCCTGCTAAGAAGCTCATCTTACCTCCCTTAAACATTCCTCCCTCAGGGAAGCCTCTCCCCATCACTCCTTCCTGGGTTAGGGGAAGCCCTGCCAAGTGTCACCTGGTAGGCAGCAGTTAACTGGCTTGTTTCAACATCTGTCTCCCAGGAGGGCTGTCACTAGCCCTGTGGTGTTACCTATACCATATAGACAGCACAGTGCCCAGCGTTCAAAAGGAAAAAAATCTGCTAATGAAATTGCATAGTGTAGTGAATTCAGAGTGGCGGCATGCCGCACCCGTAGGACCCCTCCACCGGCACCATATGCCCCTGCTTCTGTCCCCATGGGCAGCCCCAGGACGGCCCCCAGCCCCGCGGTCAGATGGGGGTCATGGTGGGCGCCGAAGCACAGAGCTTGTCGTCGCGGGAGTCCGGGCTCAGGTCTCCGGCCTCCAGCAGCTTGTGGTGGCAGCGGCAGGTGGAGGCCCGGCTGGCGGAGGAGGCGTGGCCGCGGCCCCCGCGCGGGCTCTTCCTGGGAAGGCTTCGCACGACCCTGTGGAAGATGAGGTAGCAGATCTCACAGAAGGTGAGCACGATGCAGACGGCAGAGGCGCCCACCATGAAGTAGGTGAAGAGCTTCTTCTCGGTGGGCCGGGCGATGTAGCAGTCCACGGTGTTGGGGCAGGGCGCCACGTTGGCGCACTGCACCAGGCGGGGCATGCCGAAGCCGTACCAGAGCGTGTGCAGCACGTAGAGGAAGAGGAACTCGATGAGCAGCTTGAAGACGAGGCTCAGCAGGTAGGTCCACCAGAGGCCGCCGTGCTTCTTGCCCGTGTCGTCGTAGAGCTTGGTGCACTGGTCGCCGTGCTTCTGCCGGTGCCGCCGCTCGCGCTCCTCGCGGTAGGCCACGTGCAGGATGACCAGCAGCGACGGGCACGTGACGAAGATGAGCTGCAGGGCCCAGAGGCGGATGTTGGAGATGGGGAAGAACTCGTCGTAGCAGACGTTGGTGCAGCCCGGCTGCTTGGTGTTGCAGTCAAAGTCCTTCTGCTCGTCCCCCCACACGCGCTCCGCGGCCACCACGTAGACCAGCACGCGGAAGACGAACACCACGGACAGCCAGATGCGCCCGAAGGCTGTGGAGTACTTGTTGACTCCGCTCAGCAGGGCCTGGAGCGTCTTCCAGTCCATGGTGCCTGGGGCGGGGCGCCAGGGCCGTGCCCACCTGGCAGAATAGGAAAATCCCAATGTGAACCAATAGGCCCCAGAGAACTTCTCCCTGGAGGAGGGCATGGCAAGCCCCGCCAGTGTTCTTGCCTGGAGAATCCCCGTGGACAGAGGAGCCTGGCAGGCTACAGTATAAAGGGCCGCAGAGTTGGACACGGCTGAAGCGACTTAGCACACACACATAGAGCTTTTACTGAGTGCCAGGTGCCATTCTAAGTTCTCTATGTGGATGGATTCGTTTGCTCATCCCAACGACTCTGAGACATCAGGACTATTCTTACTAAGCTACAGGGAGGCAACAGGCACAGACAGGTAAAGTAACCTGCCCAAAGTAACAGAGCTAGTATGCTGGCAGGAAGGGAATGCACACTTGCTGATAACGATAATTATTACTTATTGAATATTTACTATGAGGCCAGGCCAGAAGCTAAACACTTTATGTATGAAAGTGAAAGTGAAGTTGCTCAGTTGTATCGGACTCTTTGCAACCTCATGGACTGTGGCCCACCAGGCTCCTCAGACCATGGAGTTTTCCAGGCAAGAGTACTGGAGTGGGTTGCCATATCCTTCTCCAGGGGATCTTCCTGATCCAGGATTGAACCCAGGTCTCCAGCATTGCAGGCAGATGCTTTACTGTCTGAGCCACCAGGGAACTCATTTAATCCTTATAACGACCCTGTGAGGGAGGCACTATTATGCTTCTCATTGACAGATGAAGAAACCGATAATCAAATGAGAAAATGATCGCAAAGCACTCAGTACACAGTAAGTGCTCAGTAAATGCTGGCTACTCACTGTGATATGATATCTAGAGTGGTCAAGTCACTCATTTAAAACTAGAACTGAATTCAGAGCTGGGCTCTCTACCAGAACGTGTCTCTCCCCCTTCTCCGATGGATGTCTGCCCCAGACCAGGTTCTCAGAACTGACCTTGTTGATGCCACACTACCATTCTGTGAACCTGGGGTCATGAACCCCATTCTTCGGAGAGGATACTGGGGCTCAGAGAGGGGAAATTGACTTCCCCAAGGTCTCACAGCCAGTGGGTCGTGAAGTTAGGAGACCAATTCATGCTGAGGGGGTGCATGGAGAGGGTGATGGTGTGGTTCCTGGTGACATCAGCTCCAGGGAAAGTCCAGGGGCATCCGCCCAGGCTGTGCTGGAGCCTGAGGGAGCCCTAGCCACCCCCGCCATGCGGGAGGCCAGGGCTTTGTGGTGGGGAGCCGTGCTTTGTTTAGGTCCCTGGATCACACATTTTCCTCCCAGTCCTGGCATGACTCAGAGGGCGTGGATGGGTGGGTCTCCTGAGTGCACCTAGTATCTGCCTAGAGGGTATAGGAGCCTCTCCATGTGTCCATGAGGGCCTGTGAGCGCCTGGAGCTGCTGTGTGGCTGAGCGTGCACGAGGACTGCGGGACCATCCCTGTATCGCTGCTTCTCACCCCGCCACTGCCGCCACCCTGCTCCCAGCCACCATCACCCTTGCTGGTATTATTGCCACAGCCTCTTGGCTGGCCTAGAAGGCTTCTTGGGCTTCCCTTGTGGCTCAACTGGTAAAGAATCCGCCTGCACTGCGGGAGACCTGGGTTCGATCCTCGTGTTGGGAAGATGCCCTGGAGAAGGGAAAGGCTACCCACTCCAGTGTTGTGGCCTAGAGAATTCCATGGACTGTATAGTCCATAGGGTTGCAAAGAGTCGGACATAACTGAGGCACTTTCACTCACTTGGCTGGCCTAAGTGTCTGCTCCTATGCCCCCCGAGTTCATTAAGTTGAATCATGTCACTCCCTCATTTAAAACTTTCTGCTACGAACTTTCTGCTACGGCTTCCTGGGTGGCTCAGTGGTAAAGAAGCCGCCTGCCAATGCAGGGGGCAGGGGTTTGTGATCCCTGGTCCGGGAAGATCCAACATGCCGCAGAGCAACCAGGCCCATGTGCCACAACTATTGAGCTTGTGCTCTGGAGCCTGGGAAACGCAACTACTGAGTCCCAGAGCCACAGCTATTGCAGCCGGAGGGTCCTAGAGCCTATGCTCTGCAACAAAAGAAGCTACCACAATAAGACTGCGCACTGCAACAAGAGGAGCCCCTGGCTTGAGACGAAGACCCAGCAAAGCAAAAACAACAACAACGACAACAACAACAACAACAACAACTTTCTACTAGCTTCTTATTACACTTAGAATAAAACTCCGGATTCTACATCCTCACCCTCCTCTCCTACACTCTAATGAGTGCCTCTGGGGCTTTGTAATTATTCCTGTTGCCTGGAGTGCTCTTCCTTCAGAACCTTGCATGACTGGACCCTCGTCATCACGGAGGCCTCTGCTAAAACATCTTCTAATTAGAGGCTTCCCTAGATACCTGGAGGCCCTGCCTTCCCAGTCATTCTTCTCCTGTCCCCTTTATTTTCTTCCTAGAATTTAATTACCATTAGGAATTACAGTGAAAAAGTGAAGTCGCTTAGTTGTGTCCGACTCTTTGTGACCCCATGGACTGTAACCTATCAGGCTCCTCCAACCATGGGATTTTCCAGGCAAGAATACTGGAGTGGGTTGCCATTTCCTGCTCCAGGGGATCTTCCTGACCCAGGGAATTAGGAATTAAAGTATTTGTTTAATCCTCTACCTCTCTGAAGTTTCATGAATTTCTGTTTCACAAGGGCAATTATTGTCTATGCATTGGCAGTAGCATACAGTAAAACAGCATATAAAAGTGTCACTCCCCCCCACCCACCCCCACCCCGTTCCTTCCCAGACCTCTGGGGAGGGGGCAGTGGGACGTATATGGAGCCTGGAGCCACATCTGGATTTAAGCCTCAGCTCTACCCCTTCTTCTTGGGTGACTTCCCAGGTAATCTCTTTGACTTTCTTGCCTTATCTCCAAAGGGAGAAAATAATTCCTATTTTCTTGAGTTGTTATAAGGATCATAAAAGACCATTCCCTCCACAGCCTGCCACTCACCTGGTGGGAGTTCAAGAAGACTGCAGTGGAGGCTGGAACCCCGTCTGCCAGCCCGGGGAGGAGAGGGGCCCTGACAGGTGTTTCCACCTGAGCCATCCCAGACCGGCCCACCTGGGGGCTGTCCCTCCTTGGCCCGCACCTTCCACCCTCCAGTCCTGTCTGCCCAGTCCTGCCTGACACGCCCTAGGAACGCGACTCACCGGCAAAGAATTTCCCTCCAAGCCGAGGCTGGGGACTGGTGGAGCCGGTTCCGGTCCCCACTGCCGTCCCCAACAGCAGCTCCCTGCGATCCGCTTTGCCCATGCCCCAGGACCTAGTCGAACCCAGCTTTCATTGCCCACTCCACAGTGCCCACCGGTCGGCCCCACTCCCCGGGGCCGAACCCCTCTCTCCCCACCCGCCACCCCCAGTTCCCGTCCGTTCCATTAAGTTTGCGCAACGTGGGAGGGGGTTGTCCAGGAACCTTCGGCAGCTGGACCCCCACCCCGCCCAGAACCGAGGGGGTGAGAAGGCAGCTGGGGAGTGGGGTGGGGGGAGGTCCCTTCATCTCTGCCCAAGCTCTCACCTCTCAGGCTCAGCCTGGCCGGAAGGCAGGAGCAAGCCCCAGCCCCGCCCAGGGTCACCCGGGGGCGCTCCGCGCGCGTGGTCGCAGGGTAGGGAGGCACCCCGAAGCTTACCCGCAGCGGCGCGGCCAGCGCGGGAGCCAGGACCCCGCGTCCTCAAGAGCCGAAGCCCCGGTGGGCAGGGAGGGAGCCGCGTCTCTGCAGTCGCGGGGAGGCGCGTGGCGGCAAGCACAGCCGGGGGCGGCTTTTGGGAGGGCGAGTCGGGGGAGGAGCTCGCTAGCCGCCCGCGGCGAGGGTCGGGTTCTCGTCCCGACGCGGTGCCTGGCTCCTCCGGCGACCTTCGTCGGGGCTTGACGCTCGATCTTCTGAGCCTCGGTTTCTTCTTCGTGTGCGAAACCGGGCCATCGGTGGCCCTGGGCAGGGCTGTGTGGCAAAGGCTCCAATGAGATTCGGGGCGTGAAGCGCTCCACACTGTTAAGTGCCAAGTGGTCCCCGGGCCGACTGCAATCGGGACTCGCCCACGTGTGTTACCACGGCGACTGCGTCCGCGCCCTGCGGGTCACTGTCCCCGCCTGGTCCTTGGCCTCGACCCTGCGTGGGCAGCTGCCCTCCTCGAACACGTGCGTGGCTCAGGCTCCAAGTCCTGGAGTGGGGGCAGGGGCACTGGAGAACCGGGGGGCAGGCAGGACCCCTGTGCCCGCAGCAGGAAGAGGCACTCTGCTGTGGAAAGGAGATGGAGCGGGGTGGAGCCTCTGTCCAGGGGTGAGGTGGGGATGGGGGGAGGTTGTTACCTGGAGTTATTGCAAGGGGGCAGATCCTGTTTGTGTGTGCGGGGGTGAGGGGGGATGGGGGCGGGGATGGTTAAGCGGGAGGTGAGGGCGCCTCGCCTGTGCTTTAGACCCCCTGAGGAGGGGGCGGGGCCTGCGGGTTGGACTGGGCTGAGATGGGCTGGGCTCTGAAGACAAGGCCGCTTTGTCTTCTTGACTTATGTGTCATGACTAGGAACCTATGGGAGTCCCTGGGCCTCAGCCTTGTCGGGGAACCTCCAGGGTTTCCGGCCTCCTGAGGAATCTGGATCTTAGTCACCAAAGGGCCCAAGGACTCCCTGTCTGAGATGATGTTGCTAGCAGGAGGGTGACTATGGCTTCTCCCTAAGACGGAACTGGCTTAGGCCTGTGGCCCTGGTATAATTAACAGCACCCCCTCTTACTCTCAAAAGTACCCCCAAACTTGGGAAGATCGATTACACCATCACCCTACTTACTACTCCTTGTAGAAAACGATCACTGCCTTGGGGCTCAGAGACATCTTTGGTCCAAGCACTATTGCTCAGGCTTTACTTCATCCTCATGCTGCCAGATGAAGGTACAATCCTTCCCACTGTTATGAAAGAGAAAATTGAGGCACAGAGAGGCTAGGTGATTTGTCCAGGGTCACAGAGACAAGAAGGAGCAGAGTCAGCTCCGGAGGCTGCAGCCGTGTTGAGTTTCTGGGTTGGGCAAAACCACAGGGCTGAGGCCATCAGAGGCCACTCTGAGAATTATTGCCGAGGCTGAACAGCACCCTGCCACCTCTGGCGCTGCGTTTCAGAGCAAGCCTCGTTCTCCACTTCCTCACGTCCTAGTCCCTCTTCAATCCTTTTGAACAATGTTCCCTCCCAACTGTGTAACTAAAGACAGCCCTGTCAACACGGATTCCCAGGTGCTAAAGCCTGCAGTAGTGTCTCTGTCCTCCTCCTGTATCTTCAGAAGTACCTGAACCAGCTGACCGCTCCTTTCCTCTCAAAACACTTTCTTCCCTTAGCTTCCTTGACTCCTAGTTTCCTTGTACCTTCTCATCCTGGGTTCAGCCTCTCCTCTTCTGGGAGAATTCATCCCATCCCAGGCTTGCAGTACTATCTGCTGGCTGCTGAGTTCCACGTTTCTAGTGCCAGTCTTGACGTCTCCCTGGACCCCAGACTATGTACCAGGGCTGCCCACCTGACCAGTTCTAGTTATTGTTTTTTCTTTCCTGAGATTCACTGTATATTCCACTTGATAGATTTTTTTTTCTTCATTTACCCTATGGAGGTATGCTGGGTACAGAGTTTTGCACTTGGCTATTTTCATGTAACAAATTATAGGACATTTCCTCTGTCAGTAGGTATAGAGCTATCAGATCAAAAAATATTTGAAGAGTATTTCATTTCACCCTATCGTGTATGTACAGCTGTTTCTTAAAAAAAAATACAACCGAATAGCATATGTGTTATATTTAATCACTACTGTATTGATGAAAATTAAGGATGTTTTCAATCTTGTATTTCTTTCTGTTATAAACATCGTTGCAATAAGTACAGTTAGACAAGCATCACTGAACACATTTAAAAAATTGTGTCTATAGGATATTCTTAGAAGTGGAATTTTGGAGTTCAAGTATGCTATTTAAAAAATTTTTAAAGTATTTATTGAATTTGTTACAATATTGCTTCTGTATTATGTTTTGTGTTTTTGGCTGCTGGCAAGGCATGTGGGATCATAGCTCCCTGACCAGGGGTTGAACATGTAACCCCTGCGCTAGAAGGCAGAATCTTAACCCCTGGACCATCAGGAAAGCCCCTCATTTAAAATTTTGACAGATGTTGCCAAATCTCCTTCATAGATGTGTCAGTTTATGCTACCATCAGATGTAAGAGATGCTTGTTTCCTCATATTATTATCAAAATAGAGCATTAGCAAACTTTATGATCTTTGCTAGTAGTATCTCATTATATTTTTATTTTGCATTTCCCTTATTATGAGTGAGAATGAGCATCTTTTCATACACTTAAGGGCCACTTGTATTCCTTTTTCTGTGAACTCTCTTTTGCTTTTGCCCATTTTTCTGTTGGGTGGTTGTGTTTTTAAAATTATTGATTTCCTGGTTGCTCTTTACATATTAAAGAAATATACCGTCTGTCTATAATGCAAATAACAAGGATTTCACCCACCCCTCTAAGTGTGACACTTGTATTTTGTCTTTGTATATGGGGTTTTTGTCATGCAGAATTAAACTTTTTTTTTATTGTGGTCAAGTCGGGTCAATCTTGTCTTTTATGGCCTCTGGATTTGGTTATAATTAGACATGCCTTCCCCATTCTGAGAATTGAAAAAAGTTCTTCTCCCATGGTTTCTTCCAGCTAAAGTAGTGTTTTAATGCTGTATATCAGATCGTATTACTCCCCTATTAAAATCTTAGAGAGACGTACCATTATGTTTATGCTGCCACCCACTCTCCTGACATGGCCCTCAAAACCGCAGGTGGCCTAGCCCCGCCTCACCTGCCGTCACATGTTCGCTGGGTCGCCGCTGCCCAGGCACACTGGCCTACTTTCGCTCTACAAGCAGCCGTGTTAGTCTGCCCTTCCGGCCTTTAAATGCTGCTCCTTCTGCCTGGACTGCTCTTCAGTGGGCAGCTTCCTCCTCCTTATTCAGGTCTCAGCTTCTCACAGGGGTCTTCCCTGGTCAGCCCGTCTGAACCCACTTCCTCAGCACTCGCTCTTCAGAACATCCCTTGGGATTATTTCCAGGAGAGCAGGGCACTCCCTGGCTGTCGACGTCAGTTCCTATTTGTGAAGTAAAAGGTTGTGTGTGAGGACTGTCGGTTACTCGGGGGGGTGGGGTAGCTGTGTGTCAAGGGGGCAGCTTGGAGTACAGCTGTGTAGGTTTGGGGTGTGTGTGTGGCTGTGACTGTGTGGAGGTGACTGGTAGGGTTTTGTGAGGTTGTGTGCATGTGTGGCTGTATGTGTGGTGGGGTTATTCTGGCCCGGTGACCAGGTGATTTGACTGCCCAGGTCCTATCACTCTGACCTTGCCAGATGCCCTTGCTGTTTCTGGAGTGAGCTGGAAGGGTCCCCATTCCAGAAGGAGGACCTCCAGGCCGTGCTGTCCACGCCAAGCTTCTGCTTCCTGCACAGGGGAGTGTGTGCAAGGCCATCTAGGCCATCCTCCTGCCTCAGGGCGGGGCTGTGTTGCACCCGGGCTTGGCAGCTGCCCCTGCCACCACCATTCCCCTGCGGGCTTGCACCTGCTCTCCAGGGGTGGCAGGCCGGAAGCCTTCCACTGTGGTCTTCCCGCTCAGGCTGGGCCCAGCTGCTGATGCCCCCTGAGTCTGCAGCTCTGCCGGGGCCCTGAGCGGGGGCTTCTCTCTCCTGCTGGGGTTTTCCTGTGTTTGTGGGCAGCCCTGAAGGCCCTCTCCACCCTTGGGCACAGAGATGGGGCAGACGGAACCCTCTGGAAAGCAGGTTGGCTGTGGGTAGAAAAGGGCTAGTCCCAGAGCTGGGCTCGAATGCTACTTTCCTTTCAGGACTTCCTGAGTGACCTGGGACTTCTACTGCTCAACTTGATCCTCAAACAGAGGTAATCCGGGGCTTCTCTGAGTTGGGGAAGGGTGCCCTGGGATCCTGTCCCTTCTCACCCACCCCAGGGCCTCTCACCACGCCCTCTTTCTTCTCTAGTCATCACCCTTTTGTTCCTTACCCAGTCTCTCCCATGACAATAAGCATCCTGGTATTTCTACATCCTAACAAACAAAACTCCCTTGACCACATATCTTCCACCCTCAGCCTCATTTCCCACCCCCCCCACCTTTTTTTTAATAGCAAAACTTCTCAGATGGGTTGTCTTAATGCCTCATCAACTTTTATTCTCTCTCTGGAACTCTAATCAGGCTTTTGCTCCACATTATTCCAGCCAATGTTTCCATAGCTCAACCCCACAGTCAAGTTTCAGCGTGTATCTTTCCTTGTACTCCCAGGAGCGTTTGATGGCCAGAACATCAGTCTCCTGACTTTTCTCCTTCCTTTCTGGTCTTTCTTTCTAGGTCTCCTTTGCTGGTCCCACCCTCTCCCCACCCTTGATCTCCCTGACTTCTAAATATCGGCGTGCTTATTCCTAGGACTCCTTCTCTGTCCTTTCTCACTCCCTTGGTAATGTCATCCCTCTCAGGGTTCAAAATATCAAAATTAGGCTGACAGCTCCTAAATACTTATCTCCAGCCCAGACCATTTCCCTGATTTCTAGATCAGCGTCTCCCCTTGGACGTCTAGCAGGTATTGCAAACTTATCACCTCCCAAATTCAGCTTCTTCTTAGTAGAACTGCCAGGTTTAGAAACAAAGCAAAAGCAAAGCAAAAACAAAAACCCAAACGCAGGCCACTCAGTTCAATTTGAATTTCAGATAGTCCATGAAACATACTTAAAGTAAAAAAAAATTAGGTGTTTATCTGAAACTGAAACTTCATTGGGTGTCCTGTATTCTATTTGGCAACCTGTTCCTTGGATTCCTCTCCAGCCTTCTCTACTCATGGGCTCTTGGAGTAAACAGCACTTTTACTCACTTACCTGTTCAGGCCTCAGATGGACTCACGGTGACTCATTTTTCTCAAACCGCACATTCAATGTTGGTGAATCTTTTTTTTTTCTTTCCCTCTTCTTTCCTTTATTTCTTTCTTTTCTTTTTTTTTTTTTTTTTTGAGTTTGGAGCCAATAAAGGTTTATTGCAAGGGCTGAGCAAGGAGAACAGGTGGCTCACGCTCAAAAAGCCCGAACTCTTGATGTCCGCGAATTATTTTGTTGTTACTTTCAGATTATTTTCAGAATCGAGAAATTTCTCACTGACTCCATTAGTGTTATTCTGTCAGCGTTAAAGCCATGAATTATTTCTTTCCTAAATTATTACAATAGTCTTACAGCTGGTCACTCTGTTTTATCCATTGCCCCATGTATCTACTGCTAACACAGCTAGTAATTTTTGTTCAAAATGGTCCACTGTCTTCTTGATCACTCAGAGTGACAGCCAAAGGCTTCAGGGTGCTTTTAGGACCCTATGTGAGCTGATCCTATTCAGGCCTCACTGGAACCTTCTGGCCTCATTCCCCACAACTCTTGGCTCTCCCCTGCCCTTCCTCATTGATTTCCTTGCTGTCCTGGGTGCACACTGGATCTTCCCTAGCCTCAGCACCTGTGAACTCACCCTTCCTTCTAGCTGACACACTTTTCCCACAAACCTCTGCCTGGCTTGCTCCCTTGCCTTCCCTGACCTCCACATTCACGTTGCAACCCACGCCCTCAGCCCTGCTCCTTCCTCTCCTGCTGTATTTTTCTCCTTAGCACTATAATCATGTAGCGTATTTTGTATTTTGCTTATTCTTCTTGTTAGTTGTCTCACTACAATCTACAGTCATTTTTGTCTTGTGTCCACTGGTGTGTTCCCAGTGCCTGAAACAGGGTCTGGCACTTTGTAGACCAAAGCACAATAAGCCCCAGTCCTGGGCCAGCATGCGGCCACTGTTTAATGAGCCCCTTCTAGCTTACGGTCCCAACCTCTGGCCCTCCGGAAGTCTCTGACCATGCACCCTCCTCCAGGAAGCTTTTACTGACCGAGCCTTGTCTGTCTCCCTCTCTTCTTGCCACGAGGCCCAAACCCTTGGTCCTCAAGGGTCAGGTGGGCCCTTTCTTGGGGGCCGGGTGAAGCCAGTTGGGGTGAGACATGTGCAATATGCCTGAAGTCAGCAGTCCCTGCAGGGTGAGAGCTTTGGGAACCTTGATCCTGGGCCAAGGAGGTGATGGGCATTGGGCGCCAGGGACTAGAGCCTAGGATGGGTCTGGGTTGCAGGGCTGTGGTTCCTGAACTCACTGTTCCTGCAAACTGAGGAGGACATGTGCTAGGTGCCTAGATGAGTGGCTGGCCGTTAGCCGAGCTGGGAGCAGGAGAGGAGCAGGGCAGGCGGGGAGGGGACAGCAGCAGTGACCTTGCGCCTGGAGTTTGCTAAATGGTATTTGTTTGTGACAGTATTCCAATGCATACCTTTTGATAGGGGCTGTTGGAACATTCTGATGTGGCCTGTAGAAACCCTTTGTTATGATGGAAGCCTGTAGAAGGCAGTTTCGCCTGCATCCCCTACTCCATCCATAAACCTCACTGAACTTGCAACACTTGGCCTGTTCTGGACCCTCAGGGCTGGGGTGTGCTCAGGACTGGTTGCTTCGACACAGCCAGGCTGTCCTCTACAGCCAAATGCCCTACCGGGTGGTCTGAGTTCCCCGGGGGACACATGCGCGTGGACCTCTGGAGGCAGCCGGATGCGTGGGCCTGGGCCTCGGGAAAGAGAAGAACACTGGGAATGCTCCTGGCTTGCTTGTGCAAATGCAAAAATGGTGCAGCCTCTGCCAAAAGCAGTGTGGTGTGTCCTCAAATAGTTAAGCATAGAATTACCACTTGATCCAGCAAGTCCCCACCCAGGTGTATACCTGAAAAATCTGGGAACAGAGACTCAGACAAATACCTGGCATGAATGTTCACAATAGCACTGTTCACAATGGCCAAGTGTTTGGAAACAAGCTGCGTGTCCATCAAAGGCAGAACAGATGGACAAAACGTGGTCCCCCATACAATAGAATATTGTTGCTGCTTCGTCACCGAGTCATGTCCAGCTCTTTGTGACCTAGTGGACTGTAGCATGCCAGGTTCCTGTGTCCGCCACTATTTCCTGGAGTTGGCTCAGATTCGTGTCTATTGAGTTGGTGATGCTGTCTAACCATCTCATCCTCTGCTGACCCCTTCTTCGTTTGCTTTCAATCTTTCCCAGCATCAGGGTCTTTTCCAGTGAGCTGGCTCTTCACATCAGGTGGCCAAAGTACTTGAGCTTCAGCTTCAGCAACAGACCTTCCAGTGAATACTCAGGGTTGATTTCCTTTAGGATTGACTGGTTTGATCTGGCAGTCTAAGGGACTCTCAAGAGTTTTCGCCAGCACCACAGTTCGAAAGCATCAATTCTTTGGCATTCAGCCTTCTCTGTAATCCAACTCTCACATCTGTACGTGACAGCCGTAAAATGGAATCAAGTTCTGAGACATGCTGCAACGTGGATGAATCTTGAAAACGCTATGCTAAGTGAAATACACCAGACACAGAGGACAAATATCACATGATTTCATTTATACGAAATACAAGATGAATTCATAGAGACAATAAGTTGTCAGCAGTTACTAGGGCTGGGTGGAGGGGAGCATAGGGGTTATTGTCTGATGGGTAAAGACTTTTTGCAGAGGTGATGGAAAAGTTCTGGAAATAGAAGTGATGGTTGTATACTTTCAACACTATTGAATTTTACACTTAAAGCTGATTAAAGTGGCAATGTCATGTTATATGTATTTTCTCACAATAAAAAAATGAAGGTAAAAGAAAAGGGGGAAAGAAATATGGGTTTGGGAGTCAGCGCTGTCCAGATGGTCATGAAGCCCATGGAAGAGGGCATGCCACTGAAGATTGTGGGTAGACAGCCTGGGACAGAGCCCAGAGGACCTTGCCCATGAAGGGGGCAGGAGAAGGAGACTGAGGGGGAGTTACTGGAGCAGCAGAAAACTGGAAGAATGATGGTGTTCTAGAAGCCTGGATGTATTAGTCAGTGCCCTGGATTGCAAACAACAGAAACCCACCTTGAGTTAGTTTGGGCACAAAGGGGAATTAATTGGTTTGCAGAAATGTGGGAAGGGCAGGGGTATCTGAGGGCCCCACAAGCACCTGGCTAGAGTCAGGTCTGTTTTCTAGGACCTGGCTCCTGCCTGGATCACCCCTGCTCCTCTGGGACTGCTGCCAGCTTCCTCTCTCCTTGTATGGATGGACTTCTGCAAAAGGCTTTTGCTCATGGCCAGCAGCAGCTCTGAGTGCACACCTCCCCAGGATTTGCTGCTACACACTTCCCTTAGGAAGGATTCAAGTAACGCAAGGAAGAGCCCTGAGTGGCCCCACCTAGAGCACATATCCACCTTGAGGTAAGCAGGCCAGGATGCATGACGGGCAGTTGCCTTTCAGTACAGTTCAGTTCAGTTGCTCAGTCCTGTCTGACTCTTTGCGACCCCATGGACTGCAGCACGCCAGGCCTCCCTGTCCATCACCAACTCCTGGAGCTTACTCAAACTCATATTCATTGAGTCGGTGATGCCATCCAACCATCTCATCCTCTGTCATCCCCTTCTCCTCCTGCCTTCAATCTTTCCCAGCATCAGGGTCTTTTCCAATGAGTCAGTTCTTCCCATCAGATGGCCAAAGTATTGGAGCTTCAGCTTCAGCATCAGTCCTTCCAATGAATATTCAGGACTGATTTCCTTTAGGATGGACTGGTTGGATCTCCTTGCAGTCCAAGGGACTCTCAAGAGTCTTCTCCAACACCACAGTTCAAAAACATCAATTCTTCAGAGCTCAGTTTTCTTTATAGTCCAACTCTCACATCCATACATGATTACTGGAAAAACCATAGTCTTGACTAGATGGACATCTAGATTACTAGATGACTAGTAATATCTCTGCTTTTTAATATGCTGTCTAGTCATAACTTTTCTTCCAGGGAGCAAGTGTCTTTTAATTTCATGGCTGCAGACACCATCTGCAGGGGTTTTAGAGCCCCCCAAAATAAAGTTTCTCCCTGTTTCCATTGTTTCCCCATCTATTTGCCATGAAGTGATGGGACCAGATGCCACAATCTTCGTTTTCTGAGTGTTGAGTTTTAAGCAAAATTTTTCACTCTTCTTTCAATTTCAACAAGAGGCTGTTTAGTTCTTCTTTGCTTTCTGCCATAAGGGTGGTGTCATCTGCATATCTGAGGTTATTGATATTTCTCCTGGCAGTCTTGATTCCAGCTTGTTCTTCATCCAGCCCAGCGTTTCTCATGATGTACTCTGCATATAAGTTAAATAAGCAGGGTGACAATATACAGCCTTGATGTATTCCTTTCCTGATTTGGAACCAGTCTGTTGTTCCATGTCCAATTCTAACTGTTGCTTCTTGACCTGCATACAGATTTCTCAGGAGGCAAGTCAGGTGGTCTGGTATCCCCATCTCTTGAAGAATTTTCCATAGTTTGTTGTGATCCACACAATCAAAGGCTTTGGCATAGTCAATAAAGCAGAAGTAGATGTTTTTCTGGAACTCTCTTGCTTTTTTGATGATCCAACGGATATTGGCAATTTGATCTCTGGTTCCTCTGCCTTTTCTAAATCCAGCTTGAACTTCTGGAAGTTCACAGTTTGTGTACTGTTGAAGCCTGGCTTGGAGAATTTTGAGCATTACTTTGCTAGCATGTGAGATGAGTGTAATTATGTGCTAGTTTGGGCATTCTTTGGCATTGCCTTTCTTTGGGATTGGAATGAAAACTGACCTGTGGCCACTGCTGAGTTTTCCAGATTTGCTGGCATATTGAGTGCAGCACTTTCACAGCATCATCTTTTGTGATTTGAAAAAGCTCAACTGGAATTCCATCACCTCCACTAGCTTTGTTCGTACTGATGCTTCCTAAGGCCCACTTGACTTTGCATTCCAGGATGTCTGGCTCTAGGTGAGTGATCACACCACCATGATTATCTTGGTCCTGAAGATCTTTTTTGTCTAGTTCTTCTATGTATTCTTGCCACCTCTTCTTAATATCTTCTGCTTCTGTTAGGTCCCCATAATTTCTGTCCTTTGTTGTGTCCATCTTTGCATGAAATATTCCCTTCAGTTCAGTTCAGTTGCTCAGTCGTGTCCGACTCTTTGCGACCCCATGAATCGCAGCACGCCAGGCCTCCCTGTTCATCACCATCTCCCGGAGTTCAATCAGACTCACATCCATCGAATCAGTGATGCCGTCCAGCCATCTCATCCTCGGTTGTCCCCTTCTCCTCCTGCCCCCAATCCCTCCCAGCATCAGAGTCTTTTCCAATGAGTCAACTCTTCGCATGAGGTGACCAAAGTACTGGAGTTTCAGCTTTAGCATCATTCCTTCCAAAGAAATCCCAGGGTTGATCTCCATCAGAATGGACTGGTTGAATCTCCTTGCAGTCCAAGGGACACTCAAGAGTCTTCTCCAACACCACAGTTCAAAAGCATCAATTCTTCGGCGCTCAGCCTTCTTCACAGTCCAACTCTCACATCCATACATGACCACAGGAAAAACCATAGCCTTGACTAGACGGACCTTAGTCGGCAAAGTAATGTCTCTGCTTTTGAATATACTATCTAGGTTGGTCATAACTTTTCTTCCAAGGAGTAAGCGTCTTTTAATTTCAGAGCTGCAATCACCATCTGCAGTGATTTTGAAGCCCAGAAAAATAAAGTCTGACACTGTTTCCACTGTTTCCCCATCTATTTCCCATGGAGTGATGGGACCGGATGCCATGATCTTCATTTTCTGAATGTTGAGCTTTAAGACAACTTTTTCGCTCTCCTCTTTCACTTTCATCAAGAGGCTTTTTAGCTCCTCTTCACTTTCTGCCATAAGGGTGGTGTCATACCAATGTTCCCTTGGTATCTCTAATTTTCTTGAAATGATCTCTAGTCTTTCCCATTCTATTGTGTGCCTCTATTTCTTTGCATTGATCACTGAGGAAGGCTTTCTTATCTCTCCTTGCTATTCTTTGGAACTCTGCATTCAAATATCTTTCCTTTTCTCCTTTGCCTTTCACTTCTCTTCTCAACTATTTGTAAAGCCTCCTCAGACAACCATTTTGTCTTTTTGCATTTCTTTTTCTTGGGGGTGGTCTTGATCCCTGCCTCTTGTACAATGTCATAAACCTCCATCCATAGTTCTTCAGGCACTCCATCAGATCTAATCCCTTGAATCTATTTGTCACTTTAGCACCCCAGATTAGAGGGAGAGGAGAATCTTGAGTGGACAGGATACATTGGGGAAGAGGCTCAAGAAGGAAGGGCTGCTTAATCTCTAAAATGACTCATGGTTTAAGATAAGGCCTGGGAGCACCCACTGGGCTTACTCACAAAGGAATCTTTGGTGTGCTTGGCAAGGGAAGGTGTGAGTGGGATGCTGGGCCAGAGACTGGCTCATAGCTGGTGGGAATCAGAGGGAGGTGAGCATGTAGAGACAGTATGTGCAGACCTCTGACTCAGGAGGAACAGTTGTGCAAGGCAGTAGAGAGATGAGGAGGAAGCTGCAGGAGATAGGGGTTCAAAGAAGGATTTTGTTTTTGGTTTTTGGATGGGAGAGAGATGAACATGCTTGGATGCTGAGAGAGCCAGGAAAGGAGCAGAGGTTGAAGAAATAGGAAAGAGTGAGGAGGTGGGGGAGGTAGGGCATCTGAGCACGGGGTGGGGGGCAGATTCGAGTGTTGGCAGGAGCAGGCTCACCCTCTTTTCTGTGCTGGGGGGAAGGGGAAGGACCTGTATGGATACGGTAGGTCTGTAGGTGTGGTGACCGTGGATAGGAAAGCATTCTTCTCAGACAGCTTCTACTTTCTCTGAGAGGTCGGATGAAAACAAGATGGTACTGGCTGGAAGGTGCAAGCAGAGTGGAGAAAGTTGAGAAGGCTAACCAGCATGAGGAGCAGCAGATAGAGTGAAGCAGGGAGGATAAGGAGAGTCACATGGACTAAAGAACATGCATTTGCAGCAGCCTAGCGCTGGTGGCCTGATTCTCACCAGCAGAGCCCAGCGCAGGGTATGGAGGTGGGACAGCATGGTTGGATGGATCTGGGCTGGGGGTTGGCCAAGCAGGAGGGGAAGAGGGACAATAAGGGTACTGGTGGGATGGCAGTTCATTCCAGTTTTATCTCAGCAAGTATTTCTTACCATCTGACTATACACCAGGCACGGTACGGGGCCTAAGGACACATCGGCAAACCAGGTAGATTGTGTTCCTGCCCTCGGAGAGGCTGGCCTCTAGTGGGGGTTCAGTTCAGTTCGGTTCAGTCACTTAGTTGTGTCTGATTCTTTGCAATCCCATGGACTGCGGTACGTCAGGCCTCCCTGTCCATCACCAACTCCCGGAGTTTACCCAAACTCATGTCCATGGAGTCAGTGATGGCATCCAACCATCTCATCCTCTGTTGTCCCCTTTGCCTCCTGCCTTCAATTTTCCCCAGCATCAAGGTCTTTTCAAATGAGTCAGTCCTTTGCATCAGGTGGCCAAAGTATTGGAGTTTCAGCTTCAGCATCAGTCCTCCCAATGAACACTCAGGACTGATCTCCTTTAGGATGGACTGGTTGGATCTCCCTGCAGTCCAAGGGACTCTCAAGAGTCTTCTCCTACACCACAGTTCAAAAGCATCTATTCCTTGGCACTCAGCTTTCTTTATAGTCCAACTCTCACATCCATACATGACTACTGGAAAAACCATAGCCTTGACTAGACGGACCTTTGTTGGCAAAGTAATGTCTCTGCTTAGTGGGGGTGGGGGGTTGGGCAAACATCTATTTAGAAGCTCCCATGTGAGATGAGGGTGATGGTAGGGATTCTGTGGAGTCTAGGCTGGATACAGAGGGACAGGAATGTAGGATGGGCTGGCAGACAGAGAGAGGGTCACAGGGTCAAGTCTGGAGGTGCCTGTGAGGTCAACACACATAGCAGATGTGGTGGAGAGTGAAGGCTGAGGGAAGCTGTGGTTAGAGAGTAGGGTGAATCATCCCTGCCCTGCCCTTCCCTCCCTCCCTTCCTGTTACAATAGCTGACCTGTCCTTTTCCTGTTGAAGTTTGAGCCTCCAAGGGCTCTCCCCATCCCCTCTGACTTTCTTGGGGACGCTTTCTTTCCCCTCTACTGGATTCATCTCACCACTTCTAAATATTCCCAAGTCTCTCTCATTATGAAGGCCAAGCAAATGGAGACAGCAAGAGAGGGCAACTGGATGGAAAATGGGGGCTGAAATAATAATATTATAATAATATAATATAACAATATATAATGTATATAATATATATATATAAATTGCTTGACTGCCCCCATTCTCTTGTAGTCAATATCCTCTCATTTTCTATTCTATTCTATTCCATTCTATTTCAGCCCCCATTTTCCATCCAGTTGTCCTCTCTTGCTGTCTCCACTTGCTTGGCCTTCAAACTGTCCCCTCAGTTCATTGGAACCTGGTTTCTGCAGCCCATTCTCTGTGGATGATACTCCTGCCATGGGCACCTATGACCATCTTTATTAATCTAATGAACACTTGTCAGTCTTTATTTGACCCATGACAGTGTTTGGCCCCAGTGGGTACCTTCTTCTTCTCTTAGAAACTCTTCCTAGAATCTTCTCTCTGCTTCTGACATTAACTTCCTCCTCTGTGATATTGTATCCCCTGGGCTTTTATGATAACAGTTTACCCTACAGTCCCACTCCATTTGGTCTTTAAGCCTCCATCCAAGGGCTTCTTCTTATCTCTCCCCCAAATAGCCTCTGTATAGTATTAACGAGTCTCAGAGCTTAAGCAATCACCTACCATAGTGGCCCAGATAGAAGATAAAAACCAAATTAAAAGCAATCCTCTAGATTCCCTGTGAGGAGGCTTGCTAAAAAGTTTGGGGGCTAACTTGAATACATAAACTTTTAGTGTGGTTGAAATAATAGTGTCCTTTATTAACTTAGTTCACTATACATTTTAAAAATCAGATGTCGTATAAGACATTGTAGCAAGACATTTTATTTATTTTTCCTCCTATTTTCTGAAGCAGTTTTATTTAAACTTTTTAACATTTCTCTTTAAAACCTGGGTTAGTATCACTAAAGCTTTGTTATCATGAACCTTTTATAGAACACATAAACTTTATTTTTGCCCAAGTTATTTGTGTCATAGTGCTTTTTGAATCAGTGTATGATGCTGTAAACTCTGTTCTTTGCCATAAAAGCCTGATTGCATAATACTAGGCTGCATAAATGGAGAAGGCAATGGCACCCCACTCCTATACTCTTGCCTGGAAAATCCCATGGATGGAGGAGTCTGGTGGGCTGCAGTCCATGGGGTCGCTAAGAGTCAGACATGACTGAGCGACTTCACTTTTACTTTTCACTTTCATGCATTGGAGAAGGAAATGGCAATCCACTCCAGTGTTCTTGCCTGGAGAATCCCAGGGATGGGGGAGCCTGGTGGGCTGACGTCTACGGGGTCGCACAGAGTTGGACACGACTGGAGCGACTCAGCCGCAGCAGCAGCAGCTGCTGCATAAATAAACTAAACATCTGCTAGGCGTGTATCTATTGTCTCCACAACATAGCCACTTTCTGTATTGTTCTTGAAGTGACTTTTTATAAGAATGGCTTGCTTAAAAAGATGAATACTTGCAATTATAAGGTCATACCTCCAGAAATAATATTTGAATCTAATTGAAATGTCTTTGTCTCCATTATTTTCTGATTCTACCAAGTGACCCCCATTACATATCCAAAACTTCATTGATTGAGGTTATTGCAGACTAACAAGTTTTCCCCAAAGAAGCATTTTGTTCTAAATGTGCTAACTGAGAGTGTGCCCTGTAATGCGGGAGGCTTTGTAAGGACTGGAATATGAGACCGATCTTTGCTACCTGAGAGATAATTTTGGAACAAAATCTTATCTAAATATTCTCTGGTAGCTCAGCTGGTAAAAAATCTGCCTATAATGCAGGAGACCCCGGTTCGATTCCTGGGTCGGGAAGATCCCCTGGAGAAGAGACAGGCTACCCACTCTAGTATGCTTCCCTGGAGAATCCCCATGGACGGAGGAGCCTGGCAGGTGACAGTCCATGGGGCTGCAAAGAGTCGGACACGACTGAGCATCTGAGAGCATTCAGATGTTTTGCTGACAACTCCCAAATTGGTATCTCCTGGCCAGGGATTTTCCCCCTTATACTCAACAGCCTACTAGATGTCTTCACCTGGGTACCACTCACTCAGTGGGTCGAAGCGTTTTTGTGTGTTAAGCACCATCCTGGGTGTGGGTGGATAAAGGGGTGAACATGCCAGTGTCCGTGTTCTCAAGGAGTCCATCCTAGTGGGCTGACACAGAGAATAAACATGTGGACAAATAGGAAGATGTCCTGTACTAGCCGCCACCATGAAGCATGTAAAAGGCGGTCGTGTGGTAGAGGGTGACTCTGTGGCCTGTGTGTTTCATGGGGGGAGGTCAGAAAGGGCCTCCTGGAGGAGAGTGTTTGATTTGAGATGAGAATGCCAAGGGAAAAAAAAAAAGAATGCCAAGGAGACAGTCGTGTGAAGCTCTGGGGAAGAGGGTTGGCAGAAGTTGGTGCAAAAAGACTCCACTGTGGTTAGGAGAAGGCTGGTGTATGTGGGGGAGGGGCGTTAGGGTTGGGGGGAGGGGGTTGGGGTATGGGGGAGGGGTGGCATTCGAGAAGGGGAGGGCTTAGGGAGATGAGTTTGGAGAGGAAGCTAGCGCCTAACCAGGTAGGGCCTTTCAGGCCATAGCAAAGATTTTATCATCATTTTTACAACCACGACGGGAAGTCACTGGGAGGGTTTCAAGGGAGTGACTTGGTTTGATTTACATGATAGAAAGATCTCTCAGGCTGCCATATGGAGGAGAAAGTGCGGAGGAGCAAGAGTTGGGGCAGGGAGCCACTTCAGGTATCCAGTGTTCAATGAGGTGGCTCTCAGAGATGGTAGGAAGGGAATGGACTTTGAACACATTTTGGATCATATCCAGCTTGACTCACTAATAGTGGGGACGTGATTATGAGGAAAGAGACATCTAGGTCTTTGAATTGAGCAGCTGGGTGGACGGGAATGTCATCTTCCAAGAGGGGGAAGACCAGGACAGAACATAAATCTATCCTCTTTTGGGGGGTTAGGAGTTCTGTTTTGGATGATCAACAGGAAGTTGGAAACATGAGTCTAGCACTCAGGGGAGTGGTTAGGTGTGAACTTATAAATGTGAGAGTCATCAGTTTAGAGATGATTTTATGGATGTTTCTGGACAAGATCACATAGGAGATAGAGGAGAAAAGAGGGTGGAGAACTGGGCCCTGGAGCATTTTGCGTTTAGAGATCAGCAAGAACAATTAAGTCAGGAAAGACCCATCAGCGAGCTGGGAAGAAGTCAGCAGAGGGTGCTGCCTGGGAGCCAAGGGGAGATGGTGTTTAAGGAGGAAGCTCTCGATGGCCAAGTGTTACTGACGGAGTAAGATGAGGATGACCAGTGGATTTGACAACAGTGTTGGCCATTTGGGATCTTAATAAGAGCAGTCCTGATAGCAGTAGCTAAAGTGATGAGGAAGTGGAGATGTCAAGTGTAGACAACTTTTAGAGGATTTTGTTTTTTTGTAAGTGGGGTAGTAGCTGGAGAAGGATATAAAAAAAAAAAGAGAGAGGGAAATGTTATAAGATATATTTACAGAGAAGGAATAGTGAGGCAATAGCTGTGGAACACAGTCGGGGGTAGGGGTGGGTGATAGGTGATGGGAGACAGTGCCTACGTGCAGCAGGGGCTACCAGGAGCACGATGCTTCATCCATGTTAAGGGGAGAAGGCGAACTTGGTGGACGGGGATAAGCCAGTGCTTGCCTACTGCTTCTATTGCCCATTGGCATAGGATGCCTGGCTCTCTGCTGAAATGGGGGATTAAGAGAATGGGGGCTCGAGGTTTGGGGAAAGAGAGGTATGATAAGGTCATCTTGGAGAATAGGGTTAAAGTTTTAGGAAGATGTAGAATTTCTTAGACATGTGGAGTGCCCACTTGAGCTTTGTGGCCAGAAGTTGCACCTGAAACAAGCCAGTCCAGTGATATTATTCTCCAGATATTCTGGAACAGGGGCCACCTGGAGAATTTAACTGGAGTTAGGAGGGAAGGTGGGGGTGTGAAGGGGGTGATGGACATTGAGATAGTGGGGTTATTGACCAATAGATGGGGCAGAAAGATTGCTGGAGGGGGACAAGAGAGAGGAGATGGTGCAGTTCTAATTACAAATGAGGTCTAGGCTATGAGCACACATGTGGTGAGGTTGGACAGGTGGAGAAAAAAAGATTGTTGGAAACGAGGAAGTCCAGAAAGTGAGAGGTCAAAGTTTTGGGTGTGAACAATAATAAGTGTCTTAGCAGCGAGCCGGGGTGTAATATGGTCGATGAATGAGAGGGGGTGTCCAGGCGTCTTATTTGCATTTCAAACTCGACACATCTGAAGCAGAAGTTATCAGCATCCCCTGCAGAACTACTCCTCTGCGCGGTAAGTGGCACCACCACCCAGAACCAGAAACTTGGGTGTCACTTTGATTCTGCTCTCTTCTGATCCCCACACCCAACCAAGTCACCACATCGTTTCGATTCTGTCTCGTAAGCATTTCTTTGATCCAGCTGTTTCTTTCCATCACCCCTGTGCACACCCTGGTTGAGGCCATTGCTCTCTCTCACTTGGACTATTGCATCAGGCTTCAAACAGAGAGCCCTGCCCTGGCCCCTCCGCACTGTGACCAGACTCTGTAAATTAGATCACATGGCTTCTGTGCAAAGTCTCCCTGGTCTTCATTGTTTTTAGGATAAAGTCTGAAATCATTAACAAAGACTGCTAGAGAAAGCGCTGCACATCCAGCTTCTATCTACTTCAGCCTGATGCCTACTATGAGCCCGCTCGCCTGCCTCCAGCCCACCTGTGTTCCTTCCGATCCTTGGCATCAGGTTTGATCTCTGTGCTAGGCTTTTCATATACTCTCCCCTCTGCCTGGAATCCCTTCCTCTCTGTTTGGCAAAATCTTCCTCTTTCTCTAGATGTCAGTTTAAGAGGTCCCAGGGAAGCTTTTCCTGGGTGCCTGAATGTTGATTCCCCTCCCTCTTCCCCAGCCACCGCGGGCCCCGCCCCATACCCCCAGCTTCCCCGGCAAGTCACGAGTTCATTAGCCATCCTCTTCATAGCATGTAAGCTCCATGAGGTCAGGGACTGTTGCCTGATTCTTCCCAAATCCTGTGCACCTGACTGAAGTGAACAGTAAATAGTTACCAACCTGAACTGAATGGAAGATTCTAGAGGTGCAGCAGTTCTGGGGGAAGACAGGTCCAGGTTGCGGTCCCGTGAGCGGCTGGTTAAATGCAGTGGAGGGGGAGGTCCCGGGCCATGAGGCTGGCATGGAATGAAGAGGGCAGAGTGACACACGAGTGGTCCCTGCGGCCGTGGGCCGTGAGAGAATACCAGAAGGCCACAGTGCTCCAGTCTTTAGTGAATGAGAAGTAGGTGCAGCTGTGGGGGTGGGCAGAGGGTGGAGGAGAAAGATGGCAGGACCAAAGCGAGGGAAGAGTTTTCAGGAAGATGGCGCTGGAAAGACAGAGAATGACGGCTTCTAGCTGGTCAATGGTGTTTCGTCTCCACTGGGCTCAGTGGCTTGGGACTTAAAGACCTCTGGGAAGAGTGCCCATGAGAAGGCCTGGTGTGGGGTTAGTCAAGGTTCTACGATGCTCTTGCCCCTGGAGTGAGGAGCCTGGAGTCTCAGAGGGAGTTGTCCATGGCGGGTCTGCAGGTCAACATGCGGGAGCTGCCTTGGGCTGAGCAGTGTGGGGCTGTCTGGTTCTGAACTGGTTGAGACGGCCGCCCTGTTCTCTGGGGTTGGGTGGTCACGGCTCTGGTCTGGCTTGGTGGTCGGGGCCATCTTGTTTCCTGGGGTCGGGTGGCCAGTGGGTGGTTTGGGTGCCCCACCCACACTCTCATTCCTGGGGGACGTCTACTCGTGGCTTATAGCTGCTCCCAGAGAACTGACCTTGACTGAGTGGGACCCATCAACCCTTCCCCACCAGCCCTCCTGCTTGGGGAAGCCTGAAACCAATGACTGACAGTTATGGGAGTTCAAAAATCTGATGCTCTTTACTCTGGGGGGACAATTCTGTGATGGGATTTATGATCCAAAGGCCCCCTCATGCATGGGGCTCAGGCCAAGGCTGAGTTTCCCAGAACACATACCCTGCACAGCTCTACCCTCTCCCTATCCTGCTTCCTTTGTTCTTCTTACCCGCACACAAACTCCTGCCACTGGCCCTGCTTCCAGGGACCCTGACCTAAGACAGGGGTAACTCTCTGATCTTGTCCCATAATCAGGGGTGGGCGTGGAGGCTCTCCAAGGGTCATGGGGGACCTAGCCCCCCACAGATTCAGCTCATTCCTTTGGACTTGGAAGTTCCCCTCTCCTCTCCAGGACAAAGTTTCCTCACCTATAAAAACCTTTAGGCTGGGGGAAGGGATAGAGGTGGGCTGAACTGGGAGTTGGCAAATATACACTGCTGCTGCTGCTGCTGCTGCTACTAAGTCGCTTCAGTCGTGTCTGACTCTGTGCGACCCCATAGACGGCAGCCCACCAGGCTCCCCCACCCCTGGGATTCTCCAGGCAAGAACACTGGAATGGGTTGCCATTTCCTTCTCCAATGCATGAAAGTGAAAACTGAAAGTGAAGTCACTCAGTCGTGTCCGACTCTTAGCGACCCCATGGACTACAGCCCACCAAGCTCCTCCATCCATGGGATTTTCCAGGAAAGAGTACTGGAGTGGGGTGCCATTGCCTTCTCCAAAATATACACTACTATCTAATGAGAATCTACTATATATCACAGGAAACTACTCACTGCTGTGGTGACCTAAATGGGAAGGAAATCCAAAAAGAGGGGATGTATTAATATGTATACATATAACTGATTTACTTTGCTCTACAGCAGAAACTAACACAGCATTGTAAAGCAACTATACTCCAATAAAAATTAATTAAAGAAAAAGAATATGGAACCAATCTTCCATGGATATCAAGGGATGGCTGTATAAACTGTACCCCTAAGGATGTCTTGAACTCATTTAATTATGGTATCCTTCTTATTTCTTTGTCCTAAATGTTCCTAGACTGCTTTTAAAATATGTTCTCAAAAAGAGTTACGCTTAAAAACAACAACAGAAAACTTTCAGTTCAGTCCAGTCGCTCAATTGTTTTTGACTCTTTGAGACCCCATGGACTGCAGCACGCCAGGCTTCCCTGTCCATCACCAACTCCCGAAGCTTGCTCAAACTCATGTCCATGGAGTCGGTGATGCCATCCAACCATCTCATCCTCTGTCGTCCCCTTCTCCTGCCTTCAGTCTTTCCCAGTATCAGGGTCTTTTCCAATGAGTCAGTTCTTCACATCAGGTGGCCAAAATATATTGTAGGCTGGATTAATTAAAGCAGCAACAACAAAACACACAAACAAGGAAACAACACTTTGCTGAACCCCCTGGGCTAGGTGTGGTGGAGGATTCAGACTCAGATAAATGAGACATGGTCCCTTTTGTCAAGCAGCTCATAGACCGTATTTACTCATTTAACAAACATTTGTTGAAGGCAGCTGGGGAGCTGGATGACTCAGCGTCCTATGTGTAAAGGGCTCACAGACCGATGGGGAGAACAGACCCCTCCAATTGGGGGAGAGTGGCTGAGGTGCAGGTGAGGCTGGCACACGGAGGAGGTTAAGGCTGTCTCTGGGGTTTGAGGAAGCGTCCCAGAGGAGGGAGGAAGGGCATTCCAGGCAGAGGGAACAGCATGTCTGAACTCTGGAGGCACGACCCAGCGTGATGTGTCTGGCTGAGGATCCTCAAGCCCTTTGGTGTGTTATTGGTGGTACCAGGAGAAAGGGGGCTTCCCTGGTGTTTCAGACAGTGAAGAATCTGCCTGCTATGCTGGAGACCTGGGTTTGATCCCTGTGTCAGGAAGATCCCCTGGAGAAGGGAATCGCTACTCACTCCAGTATTCTTGCCTGGAGAATTCCATGGACAGAGGAGCCTGGTGGGCTACAGTTCATGGGATCACAAACAGTTGGACACAACTGAGTGACTACCACTTTCACTTTTCAGGAGAGAGGAGGGGGTGTTATGAGGCTGGGGAGGCCAACAGGGCCTGGTGGAGGGCAATGGGGATGGTGGTCGTAGTGGAGGGACTTTCAAAACTGGAGGAGTGATGTTGTTAGATTCGTACACAACCACTCTGTCCTTGTAGAGGAGGGCGGGGGGAGAGGCCCAGTGGGAGGGGTAGGCTGAGGGGTGGGAGAGGAGAGGCAGACTCGGGAAACTTTCAGGGGCTGAAATCAGTGGGATTTGGTGCCACACTGAGATGTGGGCCGTGAGGGGCTGGGAGGTGGGGAGAGGCAGAGGAGGCAAGACCCGTTCTTGGCTCGGACAGCTGGGTGGGTGGCAGTGTGGTTCATGGTGGGGTGTTGGGGGGTGGGTGGGTGGTGATGCTTCAGAAGAGCATCTTTTCTGGGGAAAGATGACGTGGTCAGCTTAGGGGTTGCTGAATGGGAGGCGCCTGGGGGTCTCCCAGAGGGCTGTCCCATGAGTCAGACTGGTGTGGGTGCTGGGACTCAAGCTAGTCCAGCTCGTTTCAGGAGCTGTTGAGGTCTGAGTGGTGTGTGTAGGGTGGAAGGATTGTGTATTCAGTAAAGAGAAATCCCTCAGCCTTCAGGATCCATGAAGAACCTGTCAGCTTGGAGGCACTCCATGGGTCCTGGCCCATGGGGATGGGCCTCTTAAACACACAGGCAGACGCCCCATCCCGGACTCCCTCTCAGCGCTGTCCCACCCACACCAGGCCTTCCCCCTCATCCTTCAAAGGACTCACCCCTGGGTGCCTGTGCTGGGCAGGGTTAGGGAGGCCTGGATGGGTGAGCCATGGGCACTTAGCTGAGGGGCACCAACTCATACTGGCACAGGGTCTCCTAGGATCTCTCTTCCTGCTTTGACCAGCTGGTTGCAGAGTCCAGAGACCACTGGATCAACCTCTGGGCTTCCCATCACCTTGTGGGGGCATGCTCTGTGGGGGAGGGGGTGGTGTGTGTGTGTGTGTGTGTGTGTGTGAAGGTCCATTGTGACCCCCCTCCCCCGCTTTCCTTCCCATCCCTCCCTGTCCCCGATCTGCAAAGTACTGAGAAAATCATATTTATTAAGGACTTGACATACCCTATCGCCATATACAAAAGTCCCCATCAGCTATCAACCTGCCTCCCCCAGGGCTCAGGACCCAGAAACCAAACTGCTTCCTAGCATTGGTCCCTGGGTGGGCGTCTGGAGCTCCACACCTGCCTTCCCCACCTGCCCTGTGGTGGCTTTCTGGAGCAGGCAGACACTCTGGTGGTCTCAGCTGCTGACCTCGCCAGTTATGGAAACCCGCCTGCATCAACCGTGGTCATTTCAGCCTTCATTAGGACAGCGTTCCCATCTTGGGGGTGCTCCCCCGGGGAGAGGGCATACGGTGGACACGCCTCCGGCAGGGGAGCCCGGCGCCGAGACCCCCGGGGTCTGGGGCCAAGGACCTCCAGGCACCTCTTGCCCACCAGGTAGGAGACCTCACCGAGGTTGAGGAGGATGCAGAGGACGGCCGTGGCCACCATGAAGTAGGTGAAGACCTTCTTCTCGGTGGGCCGGGAGATGTAGCAGTCCACGGTGTTGGGGCAGGGCGACTCGGAGCAGGCCACCACCCGGGGCATGTCGTAGTCCTTGTAGAGGCGATGGAAGACGTAGAGGAAGCCCACGTCGACGGCCGCCTTGAAGAGGAGGCTCAGCAGGTAGGTCCACCAGAGCCCGCCCCGCTTCTTGTCCGGGTTGTCGTACAGGGACGGGGCGTGGGGCCCGTGCTTCCGGCGGTGCTTCCGCTCCCGCTCCTGGCGGTAGGCCACGTGCATGACCACGAGCAGCGAGGGGCACGTGACCAGGATGAGCTGCAGGGCCCAGAGGCGCACGTGGGACACGGGAAAGAACTGGTCATAGCAGACGTTGGGGCAGCCCGGCTGCTGGGTGTTGCAGACGAAGTCCTTCTGCTCGTCGTCCCACACCTCCTCGGCCGCCACCACGTAGACCAGCACGCGGAAGATGAAGACCACGGACAGCCAGATGCGGCCCAGCGCCGTGGAGTACTTGTTGACTCCACTCAGCACATCCCGCAGAAACGCCCAATTCATGCTGACCCTGGCCTCGCTTCCCTGAGTGGATGATCTTGGCCCCTGGCGTCACAGGGCTGGAAGAACCTGGAAATGGGCACGTTCGTTAAGGGTGTGATGGGCACATGATTTCACAACCATCGTGTTATCATGTCCACACTGGCCATGACTCGGTGGGGTAGGGATTGCCATCGTCCTAGATTCAGAGGGAGGGAGCTGAAGCCCAGACAGGCACCCGCCCAAGGCGCACGGCTGGAAGTGGCAGAGCTGGTCTTGAGCTTCCATCTTCCAGTTCCAAAATCAGGACATATTTTATTCTAGAAAGTAATAGGTACGCGTGAAAGGTAATCATCCTGTAATGATGTGCCTACCAAGCTCGCTGACTCCAACCTTCAGCTCTACGTGTCACACAGCTTCTAAAGAAACACTAAAAAATGTGGTTTGGATGACCCACTGTTCGTTCAGCTGCCGGGCTGGACCGGGCAGGAGGAGAGGGATGTGTATCTGCTTTATTTTCATTTTTTTCCATACCACATAGCATGCAGAACTTCTCCAGTCAGGGATTGAACCCACGCCCCCTGCAGTGGAAGCCTGGAGTCTTAATCTCTGGACCGCCAGGGAAGTCTGAGGGACCTGTATCTTTATTCTTCAACTTTCTCCAACTGAGCACCGGCCTGAGCCAGGCCCTGTGCAGACCTCAGATAATAGCTACCCTCATCTTTTTTCTGGCTCCAGGAAATCCCCCACCTGACATTCCCTTCTAAAGCAAACAGGCTCTTTGGAATCGCGGCGGCTTGGTACCATCCTGCCACCTCCTGTTTCAGCGCTGGCCCTGAGGGCTGACTGGCCTCAACCCAGTGCGTTCTCTGGAATTCTAAACATTCCAGCCTTTGGGAGGGACTGGGGAAGGGACAGGGGCAAGATTCTGGCATGGTCCTCCCCCCACCATCTACCTTTGCTTTCAGAGACACCTTCCTTCTCCGTCGGCTTGCTGGCTGTTTGCTGCCCATGTGGGCCATTGTGTCATTCAGGCTATGTCCTGCATGCTCCATCCTCCACACCCCTTAGCTGGAGTGCCATCTTGTCCTACTCTGCCTCTGGCTCCTCCCCTGCTCTGACTGAGGAATCAACCATCTTCAGACCTGGTGCCTTTGGGACATTTTCTGAGCACCCTCCTCTATCTGTCCTGGCAGAGTGCCTCATGGGTACTTAAATGGTCTATTTACCTGTTTTCCATGCCAGACTGTCAGCTTCTGGAGGGCAGCCTCTATATCTCATTCATCTCTGATTCCCTGGGACTCAGGACTGAGCCTGGACCAGTGAACACACAGTAGACATTTGTGTGTTCTATGTATGCTCAACCCAATTGAGACCCCACTACTTCCTCATCCTGCCTCTTACTTTATCTCATCTCTAGTCTCCTGTCTTCCCTCTGGCCTGGCAGGACAGTCTTTCCCCTTCCTTCGGGCTTCCCTGGAGTTTCTCCAGAGATCCTGTCTGCCCCTACATCTCCCAAAGCCCACAGCCCTCATCCCTCGGTCCCCTGGGATCCTCAGCCCACCTGGTCTCTGCCTCCCAGCTCAGTCTCCTGCCCGATTTGGTCCTCACCTTGCTTGGTTCTAGCAGCCACTCTCCTGTCCCTGGGCTGGCGTGTCTGCCCGTCTGCCTGGGGATCTCCTGGAGGCAGATTTTGTTCCTCACTCCCTTGCTGGGTGGGGCTTTCTGAACTAGTGAGCCAAACGGGAGTGACCGGGTGGGCAGGCAGGCAGGCAGGCAGGTGGGCGGACTTCCCGGGCACATGTTCAGGGCAAACACCTGTGGCTCTTTTCCGCTGGCCCACGCCTTCTCTGCAGCTCAGTGGGCATGGCTGGGTCTGGCTCGCCATGCTGACAGGTATATGGGTGAAGCTGCCTGAGCAGACGCTGGAGCCTGGTATGTTCATGGTTGGGCCCACGTTAGCACCAAATGGCATTTTTCCTGCCCCTGCCTCCCATGCCATTGCCTAAATGTCACTGTCCTCTTGTCCCTAGGCCCCTCTCCTACCCATTTCTCTGGAAGCCTGGTGCTGAGACCCTCAGCAGCTCACATCTATGGAAAGGGGCAACCTTGATTCAGCCCAGGATTGCACTGCCCCTCCTCCTGCTCCCTGCTTCTGGCAGGACATATCTGAGTGGTGGTGAGAAGTAGGGGTGGGAGGGCCTACCCATCCACCTACCCTCCGTTCCTTTTGATAAGGCACCGATTTCTATCCACCCACTCTCCGTTCCTCTTGATAAGGCACCGCTGTCCAGGTGGAGACAAGGAATGCAGATTGCAGCATGAAATTCTCCAGCTGGCATGGGGCCAGGCACAGCCTCCCAGTCCACCCTCCATGGGCCTGGGCTTCTGGGGAAGTAAGAGCCTGACCCAGTGGGGGCTGCAGAGGGGCCTTGGGCCTGGGATAGGGAAGGTTAATGTGCAGCCAGGGAGGGGCTCCCCTGTTTCATTTCCCACAAGCATTTATAGAGCACTTCCTAATACCAGTGATTAACGTTTATGTGGCCTTTTACAGCCGGCTAACCTCGTCCGAAGTCGTGAGCTCATCCCACCTCACAGCCATCCCACCGGCTTGATATTATTAACCCACTTTGGAGAGGAGCTGCAGTTGCTCTCCCAGAGTCCCAGTGGAACTTGGGTTCAAAGTCAAGTGTTATGACTAGAAGTCTATGAACTTTCCCCTGAGACACACAACTGCTTATTCACTAAGCTTCATTCTCTTTGCAGACAACCCATGGGCCTAAAACTGCAACTGGGGATAAAGGCTAGACTTGACCCAGAGCAAGGAGCATGACCCCCCAGGAGTGCTGGGGTCCTCTTGCAGCTGCTGCTAAGTCACGTCAGTCCTTACCTGGCTAGATCAAGTGCAGCCCTGTGCAGGGGCGAAAAGTTGATGAAAGGAGTCATTAAAGCTCGCCAAGGTTGAAGGAGCAAAGGTCACCTTGAATCAGTGAATGAATTGAATTTTATTATGCCCTGACCATGGACCCCACACTTTGGAGGCATGTGCATGAATATTCTCTTATTAAACCCCTCCTCACAGTGCCAGGCTTGTTCAGCAGGGCTCATCATCTCCACTGTATAGAAAAGGAAACCGAGGTTCAGCTCCGGGTGGTAACTTGAGCAAGATCACACAGCTGGTGTAGGTGGCAGGAACTTGGGGAGAAAGGACTTGAACCCAGGCCACCTGACTCTCCCTCTTGGCTGCCCCTACTCTCAGCTCAGCACTCCCACCCGCAAGGCTGCACCTTGGCTCCCAGGTCCTTCCAACCCAGGCCTGATCAGGCAGCCCCTCACAGCATGGTTTTCTTCACATGGTCTTGAGGGTGGTCTGGTAGGAGTGGAGGGGGAACATCTGAGCCCAGAAAGATGAGGTCGCCTGAGAGGAGATCACCCTGTTTGGAAGAAGAGGTGACCCAGTCCAGGCGGTGGTCCAGGCTCTCAGACCAGGCTTTCCTGGCCGCCAGGCACTCCCGGCATCTCTTGCTCACCAGGTAGGCTAGCTCCACCAGGTTGAGGATGATGCAGATGAGGGCCGTGATCACCATGAAGAGAGTGAAGATGTTCTTTTCCTCGGGCTTGGAGATGAAGCAGTCCACCACGTTGGGACACGGGGCCGCGTGGCACTTGACCACGCGGGGGAGGGTGTATCTGGGGTAGATGGAGTGGAACACGTAGAGGAATGTGGCATCCACGCCGGCCTTGAACACCAGGCTGCAGATGTATGTCCACCAGAGCCCTCCCCGCTTCTTGCCGGGGTCCAGGTAGAGGCGCCCGCCGTCCTTCCCGACGGCCTCTTGGTGCTTCTTCTCCCGGGCCTGGCGGTAGGCCACGTGCATGACCACGAGCAGCGAGGGGCACGTGACCAGGATGAGCTGCAGGGCCCAGAGGCGCACGTGGGACACGGGGAAGAACTCGTCGAAGCACACGTTGGAGCAGCCCGGCTGGCGAGTGTCGCAGTCGAAGTCGCTGTGGTCGTCGCTCCACACTCGCTCGGCCGTCACCAGGTACACCAGCACGCGGAAGATGAAGACCAGGGACAGCCAGATGCGCCCGAAGGCTGTGGAGTACTTATTGGCCCCGCTCAGGAGCCCCTCGAAGACCCCCCAGTTCATGGTGGCCCCCGGCGTCGGCGGCTACTGGGGAGAGAGGATGATGGTCATTTCCCACGTTTAGAGAGCACTCCCTCTCCCTGCTTTATAGAAATGGGTCATCAGCTTTGATCCTCATGGCCATGGCAGAGCTGGGCTCTGTCCTCGTCCCCTTTACAGACAGGGGAACTAAGGTTCAGAGGGGTTATGCAGGGTCACACCTGATCAGGTGCAGAGGTGGGCCTGGAGCACAGGTAATTCAGCCCAGAACCGACTCTCCCCCATAAAAGTGAGCGAAGCCATCTGCTCCTCCCAGGGCTTAAGGGGGTGGCTAATGCCACCTTCCCTGTCTGTCCTAACCCTGGCCCTTCCCCCTCCACAGTGGTCCAGATTTTGGAATGACTTTTTTTCCCTTTCTGAGCACGGCTCTATCCCACCTTAGGCAGCCTCTTCCCAAGGGGAACCTGTTCTGTGTCTTTTACTCGGCTTGGGAGATGGGGGCTAAAGAGAAGGTTGGAACCTTGTCCCCAAACTCCCATCTGGTCTAACATTAGAAATATCCAGACAGCTGTCCTGCTCATGTGTGACTCATTTGAAGCAAGGCCAATGGCAAACCAGCTGAAACTAAAAGAATGGAACATTGATTCTCTTTGTATGTTAGGCTTCAAAGAGGAGCCTCGTGTTCTTGTGCTTCCCAAACTGGCATTCCATGGAACCCTGGCACGGGCTCAGTGGCCTGGCAACAGAAGCAAAGAGAAGGATTCCATGTTTAAGAAAGGTAGGCAAGCACTGTGTTCAGTGCAAAGTTAAACAGGTCCCTTTGCTTGACCCTGTGATTACATTCACATTATGAATAAGGGGTCAGAATAGGTTGCACTGCACCAACTCTTTTGATCACAGAACCTTTTCTTTTTGTTATCTTGTCGGACAGCCTTGTCAAGACACCAAAATGAGAAATGCCACTCTGGTCAGTTCTACCGGTGAGTTTGTGAGCACACAGGAATCCGATTTACCTCCAATTAGGCAACGTGACTATGGTTCAGAGTGAGGAGTGCCTGTGTGTGCTCTTGGAAACTCTCTGTCTGGTTCCTGGGGGGCCCACTGATGCATGCAGCATGGTCTTACCACCCTGGGCTCCCCAGAACCTCAGGGAGCCTGTCTGCACAGCCTCCTGCTTTAAGGGGTTCCTGCTGCCATTTCCAAGCCTGCTCCAGATCGGAGGTCACCATGCTGTTCTCCCCTCCACGCCCCCTGCCCCATATTATCTGAGCACTTGGCATGAATCAATACAGCAACTGTACAAAAGGGTACAGGTTTTATTTCCCGTTTATAGATGTGGAAGGTGGTTAGCACAAAGGTTAGTTCATTTGCCCACAGTGACACAGATGGTAAGCAGCAGAGCTGGGATTTGAACCCAGGCAGGCTAGCTTCGTGGCCCACACTCTGGGTCTGGGCTGCTTTCCTCAGGTTTTGGGAAGCTGCCTGATGTGCGCACTCCCTGTCCCAGCCCCACAGATCCCCAGGGAGGGAGGCTGGAGTGACTCTGCCCCCTACCCTGTCTCTCTGCTGTCCTGTCTATACCACCTACAACTTGAACGTGGGGCCCCTGCTCTGAATCTCCCGCTGGTCTCTGTTCAGTCCTGCCTGAGGTGGGTGGAACCCCTGGCAGCTTCTCAGGGAACATCTGAGGAGGCTCCAACCCAGGGGCTCCCTGCCCAGCCCAACCCAGAGCGGGGGTGGGGTTTCGCAGGCCCAGGCAGGGATGCCCCACCTGCTCAGCTCCTGGCCCCTCTGTGAGCCCCTCTCCCACTCAGTCTTCGGCTCCCACCTCTGCTCACAGCTGAGGAGAAAGGGGGAGAACCCAGAGCAGGGGCGGGTGGGGCCCTGCCCTTCTTCACCATCAGGATGGTCATGTGCCCCGGCCACTCCCCTGACTCGCAGTCGGCGAAGTCTTCCCACAGCTGGGTGTGCCCAGGGCACCTCTGGACACCTCTTACCTGAGTGGCTACTCCTCAGGGCTCTCTGGGCGCTGGGTCCTGGCCGCCAGCACTCCAACTTGGTGGGCAGCCGGCACTCATGTCAGAACCAGGGAGGGTGTTTGGGAAAACCTAGGACAGAGCCTGCAGATTTCGGCAGGCAGCCTGGGTGTGCCACGGGCCAGGGGGAGGAGCAGCTGTGCCGGGAACTGCCATTGGCTGGGCCCCCAGGACTGCCTCTCCTGAGGCCCAGGAGACTTATGGTTGCCCTCCTTTCAGGGCGCTGAGCCTAAAAATCCTGGCATCCTCTTGGGGACAACCACAGGTCCACTCTGACCCCCGGCTTGTCTTCTCATCCCTGGCCTTGTGTGGGAGGAGCCAAGGCCTGTCCTCTCCAGAAATTCCTTCTGATTCTTCCTGGGACTCTATGGGCTGCTCCAGACTCTCCTCCCTCTCCTGTCACTCCTCAGGGCCTTTCATTCTCACGGCTTCAGTGAGCTGTGGAACTGAGTCCCAAATTCTGTCTCCAGCCCACATGCTTTTGCCTATCAACAGCCCCAACCTGGATGCCTTCCCCTCACCTTTCTCCTCGCCTGGCCTACTGTTCTAAGAAGTTTTCCCTGATTGTGCAGGCTTAGGGCCTCATCTTGGGGCTTCCACGGCCCTGAGCTTTCACATTATCATCGGATGGCATTGGAATAGTTGAACTTGCTCCAGGTGGGACTCACCTGTTGAATGAGCAAATCAGTCCCCACCAATGGACATTTTTTAGGGGCTTGTCATTAGCAAGACGCAACACAGATCAGCCCCAGACCCTCAGGAACTCACCCACTTGGCCTTAATTACCAGCTGATAAGTCCAGCACGAGCTGCACAGCTTCTTACGACTGCACAGATGTCAGGGAACAGTCACTAGGCCCAGGCTCCCATTGCTGCTGGAATCTACTTCAGTCTTTGCACCCTGACACTGAGCGCATAAGGGCTTACACAGAAAGTCAACCTCTCCCCTACATACACAGCCCCATCTCTCCCCAAAATATGTACACTGAGCCCCTCCCCAACCCCTGCGCAGCTGCCTGTCCTTCACTCTCCACCCCTGGCCCTGAGGAGCTACTCTCTACCCCATTCTTTAAATTCAAGAATCATTCCTGAGATTTGGCTCTGAGCCAGGTGCTGTGTTTGGCGCTAGGTTACCTGGATAAAGAGAAGATCAGGAGTGGTTGGCTAAGTCTCTTCAGTTGTGTCTGACTCTTTGTGACCCCATGGACTGCAGCCTGCCAGGCTCTTCTGTCCATGGGACTCTCCAGGCAAGAACACTGGAGTGGGTTGCCACGCCCTCCTCCCCCAGGGGATCTTCCCGACCCAGGGACTGAACTAACGTCTCTTGTGTCTCCTGTGTTGGCAGGCGGGTTCTTTACCAATAGCACCCCCTGGCACACAGATGGGCCCAGGGACACACAGGTATAAGGATGTCCTTGAGGGCGAGCTCCAGTAGAAGGGACTCGGGGTGGGCAAGTCCTGTCCAGAGCAGGTGCCTCCCTGTCTAACGGGGCAGGCAGACGAAGGAAGTGCCTGACTGCAGGGGCGTCTGCATCTGGGTCTCACTCCCCTACTGGAGCTCAAGCGCCCCTACATGTGGGTCCACAGCCCTGCATCTGGAATCTCACACCCCTGGACTTGAGTCTCACCTCTGGCACGTTCAGGTCTCTTTCTCGGGTGTACACTGAGATGTCTCGTGCCCTGTGAGGACAGTGTGTGCCGTGCAGGGTGGTGGCTTTGTGGCCTGAATCCGGCCTGGCCGCTGCCTCTCCGTGCTGGGCGTCAGCTCCCTGTCTGTGCAGTGTGACCGTAGCACCACCTACCTCGGAGGGTTGGCATGAGGATTAGCCCAGCCAACAGAGGCACAGTGCCAGACAGTGCCCGGCACAGAGGAGGCCCTTCCTGCCACTGCCTCTGGCGTGTGAACTGCCTGCACACGCCTAGCATGTGGTGGGTCCCCATACGGCTCCCCCCGACCCCACTCTTCACCTCCTCTCCCTGAGACGAAGGAAGGCAGAGAAAGGATGGGAGACAGATGACTCACCAGAGAAAATTTCACAGGATGGATGATAACTTTGGGATAAAAAGATAAAACCTGGGTCAGGCAGTGACTGTTGGGGAGTGGGGAGGGTAGGCAGGGCATACCCTGGAGGGTTTCTCATTAGTGCCTGGATGCAGCCTGTTGGGTTAGATTCTAAGATGTTCTTTATCAGCAGGTCACATGGGCCTGAATTCAATGAATGATGTGTCTGAGATCCACAAACACTGCAGGTCCATAGCAAGTGTCGCATATCCCACATGCTCTTACACACAGGCCACACCGTGGGCCCAGTGCTACACACGTGAGGGGCAGTGCTGGACCCTGGATGCCTAGTATGGGGCCTGTTAGGTACCATGTTAGGCCTCCGCTTACGTTTATGGAATGAATGATGTGTGAAGCGCATGCACTCTGCAAAGAGAGAGACACACACAACTACCCGCCTCTGCATTCTTCCTCCAAGCTATCACCAAGTATAGGAGAGAGGAGACACGTGCATAGATTGGGCATGACATTGTGGGCAGAGCTGTAAGAGACATGGAACAGAGAGGGGAGTGTCAAGTTCTGCCAGAGGAAGACCCAGACAAGCTGACATTTAAGCTGGGTCTTGAAGGATGTGTAGGAATTCACCAAAAGGCGACAAGGAGGAAAGGCCTTTGAGGCAGAGGGCTTAGAGCCTGCAGTGAAAGATGATGGAAAAGCTTTGGAGAGTGGGTTGGAGGAGGGAGTGGTGGGTGTAAGGCGAGTGCAGAGAAAAAGAGAGCAAGCCGGGCAGTCAAGCAAGAAAAGGAAATTTATTAGCGGGAAGAGAGAGGGTGACTGGCTCTTAAGGAGAACCAGTGCCCTCCCTTTCTGACGGAGTCCTTAGACCCCACCCATGAAAAGCTGTCTGAGATCACGTAGCCAGAGGCCTAGAATCTGGTGATCTCGCAGCTTTGAGAAGATAGGCGCCAGTGAGATAACAGGATGCCATTTGGGCAATTTGGTCAGTCTCACAGGTCACTGTGATTTATTCTTTGCTTGCTTGCTTGTGAGGTTGACATAACGAGCCATCTTATCAATAAGACCCCATGTGGGCCCTATCAGTGGTGGCGCTAAAAAGCAAGGATGTTCTGGACCAAGAAAGGTCTGGAACACTCTGCTAAGTGGTCTGGATTATGTCTTGTGCAGAGGGAGGCCTCGGGGAAGGAAGGAGGCTGCGTGATCAGATTACTATGGCCAGTCCTCATTCTTTGTGGTAGTTATGTTCTGTACGTCACCACAAACACTGAATTAGCAAATCAAGAGACTTTGCCAGCAGGGGAAATATAGGGTATGGTTCCCGAGAGCCTCGGACCACAACATTTTCATCAACTGATCAATATATAACCGTGTTTTATGTGTGTCTCTCTTGAAAGATGCCTTACTTATATACAGCGTTGAGTCATTAATGTTGAACTCATAGCCAACAGCACTATAACTTACTCCTGAACAAAGCTCATCCTTCTATCCTTTTTTTATTTTTGGCCTTGGTGTGTAGGATCTTAGTTCTGCAACCAGGGATTGAACCTGTGCCCCTCTGCAGTGGAAGCACAGTGTCTTAACCGCCGGAACCAAATATCCCCGAACAAAACTCATCTAACACTGGTATTTTCTCCCCAAGGCCCATCACAACCTTCCTGTGCTTGGGAATACCAGACAACTTTCAGTGCCACACTTGGGGGCCAGTTTAAACAGCAGAATCACCTCCACAAGCACAAAAATGAGAAAAAATAGCAACCAATCGACCTCCCATGGGACATTGGTTTACAGTATCAGCTGAAACTGGAAGACAAAGCATCTGCTTGTTCAACCTCAGCTGGGACCTCGCACGTCAGGCGACCCAAGCGTTCCCTGCTCTGTGCCTGTCCAAGATGACAGCGAAGGCGTCACGAGTATTGATTTTGAGGTTAAACAAGTAAATTTTAGTGACTCGATGAACTCACCCATATGCAATCTGTAAACAATGATGATTGTATGTGTAGAAAGCTCCCTCTGTGTGAGAGAAGAGGCATGTGAGACCAGTTAAAAAAAAAACAAAACAAGTTTACAGAGGGAGAGCAGGTTGTTGGAGGTGGGGAGGGGAAGATGATGGGGAAGTTCTTCCCGGATGTTCGGGAGTCAGTGGGTTCAGTGTTCCATGTGTTGGATGAGAGCGTGTGGAGGGCGGTCACTTGGACTGTTCATAGCCAGCAGCTGGAAGTAATAGCTGGGGAGGTACTTTGGGGGTTCCCAGCCCCAAGGAGGTGGTGGGTGCCACTGGAGTGGACCAGGTGGCTTTGGGAGAGTGTGTGGAGTGAGAAGAGATGATGGTCCAGGCAGAGCTCTCAGGAGCACTGACATTTTAGGAAGCAGATCATAAAGATGCTCTTGGAGGAGAAAGCACAGTCAGGGCGGGCGGAGGAGGAAACCTAGGGTCAGAGAGGCTGGTCAGGTCCCTGGGGACTTTTGCTAGAGGGATTTCTGCAGAGTGATGGGGATGGAAGCCAGAAAGCAGTGGGTGGAAAGTGCAGACTGCATGTGTTCAGGAATCTGGCAAGTGAGGGAGAAAGGCAGGGGGCGTCAGGGCTGGAGAAGGGCTTGTTCCTTCTGGGGAGATGGGGACAGACGTCAAAGGAGCTGCTGCAGAGCCATTGCCCTGCAAATAGACCCGCCACCCTCTCCCCTCCCCACTCTGCTCTTTCTTGGCTCCCTGGCTCCTACTCTGCCCTCTGTGTTCGCCCAGTTCTTAGCCCAGGCATTCCCGACTCTTGTCATCACCTCTGACATGTTCCTCTGGCTTGACTGACCCCTACCTGTTCTCCCAGTTAATGGGTGTAGGGTAGGGGAGAGCAGAAGTCTTTTCTGGTGACCAGTTATCCCCCCAGGCTCCCTTCTGAATGCACAGGCACCAGGACCTGATACCCCACCAGTTACCTATTAAAACTGCTATTCCTAACAGCGAGCATACTTTGGGTCCTGGAGTAACAAGCTAGGTCAGCCTGTGGGGCCAAGGCGGTGTCTTTTCACTTCCCACTCAGGAGGTGGGGAGGTTGGGTGATGGGGTAATAATGTCAGTTTCATCACTGGATGCCTCCTCTGTGCCAGAAACTGGGCCAAGCACTCTAAATGCATCAGGCGTGTAACACTGCCCACTCTTCCCTCACCCCTCTCTAAGATGTTGCCCACTTGCAGCAGTCATCTTTGGAAAACATGGTAAAACAGGCCTTAAAGTGTTCCAGGTCTTTCAGTCTCCCTCCATGTCTTGAAATAAAAAAATCTCTTATTGCTGGACTTCCCTGGTGGTCCAGTGGTTACGAATCTGCCTGGCAATACAGGGGACATGGGTTCAAGCCTGGTCTGGGGAGACCACACGTGTGATGGGGCAACCAAATCTGTGCTCTGTAACTGCTGAAGCCCAGATACTCTAGAGCCTGTGCTCCACAAAGAGAGAAGCCACTGAGAGGAGAAGCCCCTGCAGCAACGAAGCCCAACCAAAAATAAATAAAAAATCTCCTGGTGGCTAATACGGCCTGTAAAATCTTGAGCCACCTGGCCTCTGCCACTCTTTGTTCCCTTCTGTGTTTGTGCTTTAGCACCGTGGCCTTCTTTTAGTTCTTAGAATGGAGGAATTTCTTTGTTATCTCAGGGCCTTTGCACATACCTTAATGTTCTTTCTTCGTTTTCTCTGAGGAAAGGTGCAGTGACCCACAACAGACTGAGCCAGACCTGCCTGTGAGTGTTTGAGGGCCTCCTGTGGATGCATGGGTCAGCTGTCGCCTGCTGCAGGGACAAAGGTGCCAGCAGCAGCAGTCTTGGGAGGCTGGCACAAGTCCTCTTGGAGGTTGCCAACCGCCCTCCCATAGAGCCTGTAGGCATGAATCTGAGCAAACTCTGGAAGACAGTGAAGGACAGGGAATCCTGGTGTGCTGCAGTCCATGGGGTCTAAACAACAACAAAACAAGAGCTTGTAGACCCTGGGATTGGGTTGCCTCAGGCCAAACAACTAACAGGGAGGGAGCACAGCAGACACTGGATTAAAAATTTACTGAGCATGGCCTTGTGCACCAGAGCAAGACCCAATTTTCCCCTTAGTCCCCTCCCATCAGGAAGCTTGCACAAGCCTCTTATCCTCATCTATCAGACAGAAGAAGCAAGAACTACAATCCACAGACTCCAGAATGAAAACTATAATCACAGAAGGCTAACCAAAATTATCATAGCCTTGTGCAACCCTATGAAGCTATGAGCCATGCCATAGATGGACGGGTCATAATGGAGAGTTCTCTGGAGAAGGGATGACAAACCACTCCAGTATTCTTGCCTTGAGAGTCCCATGAACAGTATGAAAAGGCAAAAAGATATGACACTGGAAGACGAGCACCCCAGGTTGGTAGGTGTCCAATATGCTCCTGCGGAAGAACAGAGAAATAACTCCAGAAAGAAGGAAGGGGCTGGGTCAAGGCACAAAGGATGTGCCTGGTGGTGAAAGGAAGGTCTGATGATGTAAAGAACTTGCATGTGTGCTAAGTTGCTTCAGTTGTGTCCAACTCTTTGCGATCTATGAACTGTAGCCCATCAGGCTCCTCTGTCCATGAGATTCTCCAGGCAAGAATACTGGAGTGGGTTTCCATGCCTTCCTCTGGGGATCCTCCTGACCTAGGGATTGAAATTACCTCTCCTGTGGTTCCTGCCTTAGAGCCAGATTCCTTACCACTGAACCAACAGGGATGCCAAATACCTTTAGTTTCTCCGTAAGAGGAAGTCAATATTCAGTAATTAATGTTTCGGTGTCTTATTTGGGAATGACCCAGCTATTCGATAAACTTCGCTTACTTAATTTAGTGTAACTCCAGAATTTCAAGTTACAAAAATCTGGAGAGAATATTTTAGACATATTTCTAAAGCATAATCATTCTTAACAGTTTATCTAAAAGCTTTCTCGTTTACATTTTCTTTCCTTAAAAGTTTCTTTATGTGGAATTGGGCCACCACCCACTGGCGGGTGTGTCATTTAGCCTTCAGTTTCAGTCAGTTCAGTCTCTCAGTCATGCCCCAGTCTTTGCGACCCCAGTGACTGCGGCACGCAAGGCTTCCCTGTCCATCACCAACTCCCGGAGCCTACTCAAACTCATGTCCATTGAGTCAGTGATGCCATCCAACCATCTCATCCTCTGCTGTCCCCTTCTCCTCCTGCCTTCAATCTTTCCCAGCATCAGGGTCTTTTCAAATGAGTCAGTTCTTCCCATCAGGTGGCCAAAGTATTGGAGTTTCAGCTTCAGCATCAGTCCTGCCAATGAATATTCAGGATTGACTTCCTTTAGGATGGAATGGGTGGATCTCCTTCCAGTTCAAGGGACTCTCAAGAGTCTTCTCCAACACCACAGTTCAAAAGCATCAATTCTTTGGTGCTCAGCTTTCTTTATAGTCCAACTCTCACATCCATACATGACTACTGGAAAAACCATAGCTCTGACTAGATGGACCTTTGTTGGCGAAGTAATGTCTCTGCTCTTTCATCTGCTGTCTAGGTTGGTCATAGCTTTTCTTCCAAGGAGCAAGCGTCTTTTAATTTCATGGCTACAGTCACCATCTGCAAGGATTTTAGAGCCCAGAAAAATAAAGTCTGTCACTGTTTCCATTGTTTCTCCATCTATTTGCCATGAAGTGATGGGACCACATGCCATGATCTTAGTTTTCTGAATGTCGAGTTTTAAGCCAATTTTTTCACTCTCCTCTTTCAGTTTCATCAAGAGGTTCTTTAGTTCTTCTTTGCTTTCTGCCATAAAGGTGGTGTCATCTGAATATCTGAAGTTATTGATATTTCTCCCAGCAATCCTAATTCCAGCTTGTGCTTCATCCAGCTTGGAATTTTGCATGATGTACTCTGCATATAAGTTAAATAAGCAGGGTGACAATATACAGCCTTGATGTACTCCTTTCCCTATTTGGAACAAGTCCGATGTTCCATTTCCAGTTCTAACTGTTGCTTCCTGATCTGCATACAGATTTCTCAGGAGGCAGGTCACGTGGTCTGGTATTCCCATCTCTTGAAGAATTTTCCACAGTTTGTTGTGATCCACACAGTCAAAGGCTTTGGCATAGTCAATAAGCAGAAGTAGATGTTTTTCTGGAACTCTCTCGCTTTTTCAATGATCCAACGGTGGCAATTTGGTCTCTGGTTCCTCTGCCTTTTCTAAATCCAGCTTGAACATCTGGAAGTTCACGGTTCGTGTACTGTTGAAGCCTGGCTTGGAGAATTTTGAGCATTACTTTGCTAGCATGTGAGATGAGTGCAATTGTGTGCTAGTTTGAACATTCTTTGGCATTGCCTTTCTTTGGGATTGGAGTGAAAACTGACCTTTTCCAGTCCTGTGGTCACTGCTGAGTTTTCCAGATTTGCTGGTATATTGAGTGCAGCACTTTCATAGCGTCATCTTTTACGATTTGAAATAGCTCAACTGGAATTCCATCACCTCCACTAGCTTTGTTCCTAGTGATGCTTCTTAAGGTCCACTTGACTTTGCATTCCAGGATATCTGGCTCTAGGTGAGTGATCACACACCATCGTGATTGTCTGGGTCATGAAGATCTTTTTTGTATCATTCTTCTGCGTATTCTTGCCACCTCTTCTTAATATCTTCTGCTTTCTGGTAGGTGCATACCATTTCTGTCCTTTATTGTGCCCATCTTTGCATGAAATGTTCCCTTGATATCTCTAATTTTCTTGAAGAGATCTCTAGTCTTTCCCCTCTATTTCTTTGCATTGATCACTGAGGAAGGCTTTCTTACCTCTCCTTGCTATTCTTTAGAACTCTGCATTCAAATGGGTATATCTTTCCTTTTCTCCTATGCCTTTAGCTTCTCTTCTTTTCTCAGCTATTTGTAAGGCATCTTCAGACAACCATTTTGCCTTTTTGCATTTCTTTTTCTTGGGGATGGTTTTGATCACTGCCTCCCGTACAATGTCATGAACCTCTGTCCGTAGTTCTTCAGGCACTCTGTCTATCAGATCTAATCCCTTGAATCTATTTGTCACTTCCAGTGTATAACTGTAAGGGATTTGATTTAGGTCATATGTGAGTGGTCTAGTGGTTTTGCCTACTTTCTTCAATTTAAGTCTGAATTTGGCAATAAGGGGTTCATGTTCTGAGCCACAGTCAGCTCCAGGTCATATTTTTGCTGACTGTATAGAACTTCTCCATCTTTAGCTACAAAGAATATAATCAATCTGATTATCACCATGTGGTGATGTCCATGTGTAGTCTTCTTTTGTATTGTTGGAAGAGGGTGTTTGCTATGAACAGAGTGTTCTCTTGGCAAAATTCTGTTAGCCTTTACCCTGCTTCATTTTGTACTCCAAGGCCAAGTTTGCCTGTTATTCCCAGTATCACTTGACTTCCTACACTTGCATTCTAGTCTCCTATAATGAAAAGGACATCTTTTTTGGGTGTTAGTTTCACTGATTCCTAAAATATCGATGTTCACTCTTGCCATCTCCTGTTTGATCACTTCCAATTTGCCTTGATTCATGGACCTAACATTCCAGGTTCCTATGCAATATTGCTCTTTACAGCACTGGACTTTACTTCCATCACCAGTCACATCCACAACTGGGTGTTGTTTTTGCTTTGGCTCTGTTTCTTCATTCTTTCTGGAGTTATTTCTCCACTCTTCTCCAACAGCATATTGGGCACCTACCGACCTGGGGAGTTCATATTTCAGTGTCCTATCTTTTTGCCTTTTCATACTGTTCATGCGGTTCTCAAGGCAAGAATACTGAAGTGGTTTGCCATTCCCTTCTCCAGTGGACCATGTTTTGTCAGAACTCTCCACCATGACCTGTCCATCTTGGGTGGCCCTACTCCACATGGCTCATAGTTTCATTGAGTTAGACAAGGCTGTGGTCCATGTGATCAGTTTGGTTAGTTTTCTGTGATTGTGGTTTTCCATCTGTCTGTCCTCTGATGGATAAGGATAAGAGGCTTATGGAAGCTTTCTGATGGGAGAGACTGACTGAGGGGGAAACTGGGTCTTGTTCTGATGGGTGGGGCCATGCTCAGTAAATCTTTAATCCAATTTTCTGTTGATGGGCGGGGGCTGTATTCCCTCCCTGTTGTTTGACCTCAGGCCAAACTATGGTGGAGGTGATGAAGATAATGGCGACCCCCTTCAAAAACTAAGTGATCCCCTTCACTTAGCTTGCCGATGTGTTATAAAGAATGTATACTGAGGCTCAAGGACTAGTCCACCATCTTGGACTGATTTGCTTCTAATTAATCCATTTCATGTCCTCAGGCTACCTCGTTCCTTCAAAGTTTGTGCCCTGCCCCTTCCCTCCTATTTCACCCCCCACCCCCCACCCCCAGAGATTTTACTCCCATACTCTTATTGGAAGCAGAGGGGTGATGTCCATCTTATGTAACTGCTTCAAGGCTGAGTAGGGGTGTGGACTCTGCCTGTCAGGGAGTAAAAATCTCTGGACTGTGCTCTAGGGGTCCCAAGGGCAAGATAGTTTCTGATTTTAGTCAGTATGGGCTAGAACCTTTGCATAAACATCACCTTGATGAGGAGCTATTGTAACTGCTTCTACGCCTTTCTATGAATCGTTCTGAAAATGAAAGTCTTCTCTGGTGGCTCAGATGGTAAAGAATCTGCCCATGATGCTAGAGACCTGGGTTTGATACCTGGGTTGGGAAGATCGCCTGGAGAAGGGAATGACAACCCACTCCAGTGTTCTGGACTGGAGAATTCCGTAGACAGAGGGGCCTGGCAAGCTACAGGCCATGAGATCACAAACAGTCAAACACGACTGAGTGATTAACACTTTCACTTTCCTTGATAATGAAACACTTTTTGTAACAGCATCAGAGTACAAAAAGGTATGGTTAAACATCTGATTAATTGATAAAGAAACTTGGTTACAGTAGCCAGAATTATGAATGATCACATTTAACATACAAAATAATTCTAGCTAAGTGTTTCTCTTTAAGACAACTTGGGGGCCATCTAATATATCCCAAAGCTAGCTGGAAACCAAAAGAACTGTAATTAAAATTTGATATTGGGAAGCTTGTCAAAAAGTTTTAAAACACTTGGTTAAGATCATCAGTCACTGTGAGACAAGACACATTCCTTAACCAAAGTAACCACAGATCTCAAAAGCAAATAATACAAATCACTTAAAGGCAAAGAAACTCATATGGTCTGTCATCAAAAACAGTGTTTCAAGAATACTTGAGAGAAGCCAAATCCAGTCTTGTTCTAGTCCATTTCTAACAAAAAATCCATTTATCCAACTAAGCTCGGTCCAATCTCAGAGAATCCCGATCATGCAAAATTCAATATCTTATTTCTTACATCTTCTACTGAAAAACACATCTTACTTTTCTTACAAGTTTTTTTTTTTTTTAATGTTGAATTACTTTTCTTGTTGACAAATCTGTAAAAGATGGAATAAGGTCTTATTTGACCTCTAGTACACCTGGGTACAACAATAATATTATACTTAACACTGATAACTCTAAGGACATTTCTATATTAATCAAACCAACAAGTTTAAGCCACCTTCAATAGCAGATATCAGTTCAGTACTGAATATTTCCCAGATCATGGGTCCTAAAATTTATCTTGGCCAATTTTTAAGTGCTTACTTTCAAGTCAGTTAAAATAGTCCATTTACAAGTTAACTTTTACATAAAGACTGAACGAGAAATCTCAATTTTTTCCTCTTGAGTTCAAAAGGCTTTTTCCCATTCCCTACTCTGTTTATTTTTTTCTCCTGAGGGTCTGGGCACAGGGAGAGAAATATCAGTTGCTTTTCATGGAGGCATAGTTGAAGATCTCTTGGTCTTGTAAAAATACCCTGAAGGAGTGGTGGCTTTAAGATGGAACCAAACAAAGCTGGCCAAAGAGGGAAAATCCCAACCACTCTTTCACCACAGGCAGAGCCTGAAGCAACAGGGAGGGTTTCCTGGTATTGTCACATGTGAGCCCTGTCTTGTTACTAAAATTTACCACAGTCATTTTAAGTACTGCCATATACATCAACAAACAAACAATATCAAGTATTAATCTGATACTGAATATTTCCCAGTTCACATGAACCTGAAATCCTTTAGCTTAATTTCTCTTGCACTTAGAATTGTTTGATTTTTAAGTGCCTACCTCCCAGTGGTAAAGAATCTGCCTGCCAATGCAGGAGACTCAAGAGATATGGGTTTGATCCCTGGGTCAGGAAGATACTCTGGAGAAGGGAATGGCAACCCACTCCAGTATTTTTCCTGGAGAATTCCATGGACAGAGGAGCCTGGTGGGCTACAGCCCATGGGGTCCCATATAATTGGACACAACTGAGCACCTAAACATGCACGTACTTTTCTTGAAGCCAGTTAAATAGAGCTCACTTACAAATTAATCTCAGAAGCAATAAAAAGAGATGAAGATACATACTAAGGTATACATATATCCAAATAGACACAACAACAGATCTCATAACTTTGTTTCCCAAACTTAGTCATGAATCAGATATCATAATATAAAACAATATTTATAAATAACAGTTGGAATAAGAAAAAAAATTTAAGGCTTCTTTTCCTGTTTTTTTCCTTTTTTTCCTCTTCATTTTCAGGAATTAAAGATGGTTTAGATAAATGTCCCTGAGATCCATGGTCTCAAGGCACAAGGAGAGAAAACCATCTTCTCCTAGTAGGACAATTTCAGAAAAATTTTAACCAATTTTCTCTGGAGTCTAAAGAATATTGTGGCAATACAGTAAAAAGAATCATCTTTTTCTGTGGTCATAGTTTCACAGCCCAAATTTAGACCAGACACTGCTCAAATTGGCCCTGATGACTAGAGCAGACTTGTCCCAGCAGGGATTTTTTCCTCGGGGGGGCCGGGGGGGGGGGGCGGGATCTTGGTATGATCAGCCCCAGACTGCTAATTACAGAAGAATCCTGAACCTAAGGTAACTTCAGTCTATTTTCTCATTCGGTGGCAATAAAGATCTAATTGTAAGAGAGTCATTTTTAGGCCTTGTTTTAAGGCATTGGACATAGCTATATGTCTACCTGGCACTCTCGTGTTGGGGAGTAGAACCTTAGAGGAAATGCTTCCCATTTTAGCTCAAGCAATTTGTACCAGATGTCAGTGTGCTCAAACCAACCTGCAGGCTCAAACCAAAGGAACAAAACCAAGCCAGCCAAACCAAAGCAAAACCTCACCAGCTGGAAGTCACACTAGAAATTAAATGGATGGCAAAGAGATGCTCAGAAATCAAAAGTCAAATGGCACAAATGCCCCAAATGTGACTTCCCAGTCACACTAGACATGTGACCTTGTCCAACGCGCACCTTACAAACGGAGTTGCCTTTCACAGGGAGAACTCCCCAAAATGGAATCAAAGTTCCCCCAACAGGCAAGGTCAAAGAGGTCCTGGTGTGCACTCTAGGAGACTTACCAAATTGCTGGCGGGTGTGTTGCGAGGTACCAAATGCCCTCTTTCTGATCCTCCAAAAGTAACGTCTTCTCGGAGTGGATGTCTGGGGCAATGCAGAGAAGGGGAAACGAAGGTGTCCTCAAGACAAAGAAAGCCTGGGCAACTGCTAGGGCAACCTCTCCCCTATTCTCCACAGCAGCCTTGGAGCTCCTCAGCCAAGATGGTGGACAGGGTGTGATCAAGGCCCAACCCTACAGCAGGGGAACCCTGACGATCTGACCTCAGAGAAATCCTCCAACCTTCTATTCCCTGGGAGGAAGCTGGTGCAGAGAGAAATCCCCAAGCATCCAATCAAGCTGAGTGGCCCTGAGGGGCCGCCTGCCAATGATCAGATCCAGGACTAGCCCCCAGGTTTGTTGCCCAAACCTTGGCTTTCTGTGCATCCGTGTCAAACAGAAACACAGAAACACAGTTATGGAGGAGAAGTAAAGACTGGCTTTATTACTTTGCCAGGCAAAGGGGAACAGAGCAGGCTATACCTCAAGAACCGAGCCTGATGTTGTAAAGAACAATGTTGCATAGGAACCTGGAAAGTTAGATCTACGAATCAAGGTAAATTGGACGTGGTCAAGCAGGAGATGGTAAGAGTGAACACTGACATTTTATGAATGTGTTACATTTTGCACATTTGCATTTTATGAAACAGTGAACTAAAATAGGGGAATGGGTGAATTTAATTCACATGACCATTTTATCCACTACTGTGGGCAAGAATCCCTTGGAAGAAATAGAGTAGCCCTCATAGTTAACAAAAGAGTCTGAAATGCAGTACTTGGGTGTGATCTCAAAAACGACAGAATGATCTCTGTTTGTTTTCAAGGTAAATCATTCAGTATCACAGTAATCCAGGTCTATGCCTCAACCACTAATGCTGGAGAAGCTGAAGTTGAATGCTTCTATGAAGACCTATAAGAACTTCTAGAACACACAAAAAAGTTGTCCTTTTCATCATAGAGGACTGGAATGTAAAAATAGGAAATCAAGAGATACCTGGAGTAACAGGCAAATTTGGTTTTGGAGTACAAAATGAAGCAGGGCAAAGGATAACAGAGTTTTGCCAAGAGAACACACTGGTCATAGCAAACACCCTCTTCCAACAACACAAGGGATGACTCTACACATGGACATCACCAGATGGTCAATACCAAAATCAGATTGATTATATTCTTTGCAGCTAAAGATGGAGAAACTATACAGTCAGCAAAAACAAGACCTGGAGCTGACTGTGGCTCAGAACATGAACTCCTCATTGAAAAATTCAGACTTAAATTGAAGAAAGTAGGGAAAACCACTGGAGCACTCAGACATGACCTAAATCAAATTCCCTTATGATTATACAGTGGAAGTGACCAGTAGATTTAAGGGATCAGATCTAGTAGGCAGAGTGCCTGAAGAACTATGGATGGAGGTTCATAACATTGTACAGGAGGTGGTGACCAAAACCATTCCAAAGGAAAAAAAATGCAAGAAGGCAAAATGATTGTCTGAGGAGACTTTAAAATAGCTGAGAAAAGAAGCGAAGTGAAAAGCAAAGGAAAAAGACATACCGAACAGAATGCAGAGTTCCAAAGAATAGCAAGGAGAGATAAGAAAGTCTTCTTAAGAGAACAATGCAAAGAAATAGAGGAAAACAGTAGAATGGGAAAGACTAGAGATGTCTTCAAAAAAATTGGAGATACCAAGAGAACACTTCATGCAAAGATAGGCACAATAAAGAGGAGAAATGGCAAAGACCTAAAAAAAGCAGATGAGATTAAGAAGAGGTGGTAAGAATACACAGAACAACTATACAAAAAAGGTTTTAATGACCCAGATAATGATGATGGTGTGGGCACTCGGCTAGAGCCAGACATCCTGGAGTGTGAAGTCAAGTGGGCCTTAAGAAGCATTACTAAGAACAAAGCTAGTGGAGGTGATGGAATGCCAGTTGACCTATTTCAAATCCTAAACGATCATGCTGTTAAAGTGCTGGACTCCATATGTCAGCAAATTTGGAAAACTCAGCAAATTTTGGACTGGAAAAGTTTAGCTTTCGTTCCAGTCCCAAAGAAAGGCAATGTCAAAGAATGTCAAACTACTGGACAACTGTGCTCATTTCACATGCTAGCAAGGTAATGCTCAAAATCCTTCGGGCTTCAGCAGTACGTGAACTGAGAATGTCCAGATGTACAAGCTGGTTTTAGGAAAGGCAAAGGAACCGGAGATCAAATTACCAACATCTGCTGAATCATAGAGAAAGCAAGAGAGTTCCAGGAAAACATCTACGTCTGCTTAATTTCGACTATGCTAAAGCCTTTGACTGTGTGGGTCACAACATATCACACCACCTGACCTGTCTCCTGAGAGGCCTGTGTACAGGTTAAAAAGCAGCAGTTAGAACCAGACATGGCACAACGGACTGGTTCAATATTGGGAAAGGAGTTCATCAAGGCTGTATACTGTCTCCCGGCTTATTTAACTTCTATGCAGAGTACATCATGTGAAATGCTAGGCTGGGCGGACCCCAAGCTGGAATCAAGATTGCTGGGAGAAATACCAACAACCTCAGATATACGAAGAAACCATTCTAATGGCAGAATGTGAAGAGGAACTAAAGAGTCTCTTGATGAAAGTGAAAGAGGAGAGTGAAAAAGCTGGCTTAAAACTCAACATTCAAAAAACAAAGATCATAGCATCTGATCCCATCACTTCACAGCAAATAGATGGGGAAAATGTGGAAAGAATGACAGATTTTTATTTTCTTGGGCTCCAGAATCACTGAGGATGGTGACTGCAGCCCCGAAATTAAAAGACGCTTGCTCCTTAGAAGAAAAGCTGTGTCAAACCTAGACACTATCTTAAAAAGCAGAAACATCGTCACTTTGCTGACAAAGGTCCATATAGTCAAAGCTATGGTTTTTCCAGTAGTCATGTTCAGATGTGAGAGTTGGACCATAAAGAAGGCTAAGCACTGAAGAACTGATGCTTTTGAATTGTGGTGCTGGATTCTTGAGAGTCCCTAGCAGAGCAAGGAGATCAAACCAGTTAATCTTAAAGGAAATGAACCCTGAATATTCATTGGAATGACTGATACTGAAGCTGAAGCTGCAATACTTTGGCCACCTGATGTGAAGAGCCAACCTATTGGAAAAGACGCTGACGGCTGGGAAAGATGAAGGCAGGAGAGGGGATGACGTGGTTGGATGGCATCACCGACTCAATGGACATGAGTTTGAGCAAACCCTAGGAGACAATGGAGGATAGGGAAGCCTGGCTTGCTGCAGTCCATGGGGTTGCAAAGAGTCAGAAACGACTGAGTGGCTGAACAAGCTAGCTAGCATCACGTTCCAGACGTAAACGTCACTCTCAGAAAAGCCACCCTCAACCCTATGACTAGGTCAGGTTCTTTGCTTTTTATTCTCTTTGCATGTGTGTCCCTATCACGCTGCATCCCTAGAGTTATCGGTGTGCTTGTCCACTGATACAGTTTTGAGAGCTCAGGCTATGGAACTCAGCTGCCTTAATTCCCAGCCCAGCAATCCTTCTTACTTCCCGCCCTGTAGACTCTGGCTATCTGGTTGGTTGGGTGGACATTCTTATTTTCCACTGGCCCCCTGTGGGCACATAGCCATGCTCTTCCTTTGGGGCCCTTGACCCATTGCCGGTTCTTCATCTTTTTTATTAGGGAAAAACAAACAAACTTTGGCTCTTTGGCCACACTCCAGAGCATGGGGGATCTTAGTTCCTGGGCCAGGGATTGAACCTGCTCTCCTTCCATTGGAAGTGCAGAGTCCTAACGATGGGACTGCTGGGGGAAGCCCCCCTCTGCCAGCTCTCCCTACGCTCCCATTCTCAGCTAAGGGGGCTGGAGCTGGTTTTGCCCGTTGGCCTCTCTCTACTATCTCTGTGACCCTGGGGGGTCTGAATCTTGGCAGCAGTGAGACCCACAGTAGCTGAAGCTGGGGGTCCAAGGCTTCCACAGCTCCCCATCCCTCCATCCAGGCCCACAGTGAGACTGAACTAATGGCCCCAGTCACTGGGTGTCCCGCTGTTCTGAGCAGCTTGTGTGACCTCCTTTGCAGAGGGTGGGGAGGCCAATGTACAGTTCTTGCCGTTTTGGCCGCTGGTCACCACATTCTCTGGTGCTGGCATCCCAGGGCCAAGGACCTCCCTTTGGGCTCTGGCCTGGATGCTCGGCACCTCTGCATAGTCACAGCCTACTGTGGGGACCATATGGCTTATTGCAAACAGTTGGACAGATCTGAATTTAAATTTTGTTCCATCCAGTGGTCAGTACAGGTAGTGAGTGCTGTCAGAAACCAGGCCACTTCTCCTTTACCTGCTTTGTTTTGATGGTTGAGGGGACCTTTGTAAAGCCTGGTGATTTATAGCAGGAGGGCCCCCAGCGCCCAGTGGCCAGCACCCGTCTCTTGGCTGAGGCTCTCTTGGCTTCTGGGACCCCTCTGCCTGCGTATGGGGCAGCCTGGAAGTACCAGGGGGTTGATGCCTCCCCAGGGGCAGCCCTCACATAATGATGGATGGAAGTCAGGGCACAATTCCTCCAGCCTCCTCCCCCGTGGGTTGAGATAGCTATCTCAACCACATCCTAGTCTTCCCCAGACTGAGTTCTCCCCAGCATGACCGAGCCCAGTTGCTCACAGAAACTCACTCAGTTACATACCCTTCACCGGCTCCCTTCCATTCTCGGCCTTACCCCCCATTCCCATGCCCATATTTCCTGGGATCACCTCCCCCAAAAGCGACTTGCTTGCAAATCTGTATCTCAGACTTGCCTTTTAGCAGGGCTCAAACTAAGACATCTGTTGTTGAAGAAGCAGCAGCCTCATTCCTGCCTGATTCGATTCTGCCATCCTTATACTCACCAGCAAGCCCCCATAAGCTTGCTCTTCCACGGACTGTTGACTGGCCCAGGGTGAAACTGACCTGAAACTGAGCTTATGAGTCACACGACCTTGCTCAGTGGGTCAGCCCAATGTGACAATGTCACCCACACTGATCTACCAAGGGGCCTTCCCTGAGGCTTTTGAACATGGGCAGGGAACGTGTCCATCCAAGGATGAATACTGGGAGAAGTGAGGCTCTGGACCAGCTGGCGGCCTGCTGTTTGGAAATGCTGCTTTGCTGGGTGAGACGATAATCCTGGGACAGAGAGGAAAGCAGAAACAAAAGTAGAGCAAGTGAGTGCTCGGAAGGCACTTGTGTCCCTGGCTCCATTTGTCTTTGGAACCCAGTGTTGTTTCCTACAACACGGTTCCTTTGCTCAAGTCTGTTTAATTTAGAGTTTTGTTTTTCCACTAGTCATGAATGGATGTGAGAACTGGACCATAAAGAAGGCTGAATGTCAAAGAATTGATGTTTTGAATTGTGGTGCTGGAGAAGACTCTTGAGACTCTTGGACTGCAAGGAGGTCAAACCAGTCAGTCCTAAAGGAAATGCTGAAGCTGAAGCTCCAATACTTTGGCCACCTGATGCAAAGAGCTGACTCACTGGCAAAGACCCTGATGCTGGGAAAGATTGAAGGCAAAAGGAGAAGAGGGCAGCAGATGATGAGATGATTAGATAGCATCACTGACTCAACGGACTTGAATTTGGACAAACTTTGGAAGATAGTGGAGGACAGAGGAGCCTGGCGTGCTGTAGTCCATAGGGGTCGCAGAGAGTTGCACCTAACTTAGCAACCGAACAATAACAACAACATTTGCAACCAAGAGTACTCTGTGTGACCTTGGGTTTGCCATTTAACAGAGTTTGCCACCAGTTTCCCACTTATCTGGTGTTCGATAAGTGTTTGTTGACTGACAGAGACTCTCCGGAACCTATTTTCCTCATTTGCATATTGGGCTCAATAATAATTACTTTATAGATTGTTGAAAGGATAATTGAGACAATGAAAGGGAGAGGGCTTTGAAGGATCAAACCTAAGCAAAGAGCTCCCTTCTGCCCAGAAGACTGGCAGAGATGGAGTGGGGGTGGTGGGGTAGGGGCGGTGAGGGTTAGGAGGGAAGAGCTGGGGATGGGAGGCATCTTGGGTGAGGGCGCAGAGTCCTGCTGGGTCTGTGACCGGACAGGGCCTGCTGGCCAGTAAGAACTGTATGGAGGTAATGATGATGATGGGAGCAGAGTGGGAAGAGAAGCTGGGAATGACTATTTTTTTCTTTCTTTTGAGAGAATCAATAAGCAGGGCAGGGAAGGAAATTAATGTTTATTGACTTACTTATGAACGTGCACTGGGTCTAACTCCTTGCACACATCAGAGAATACCAACTGGTGACCTGGAGGCAAATGTTTAGTTTGGCCTTCCTAGATCTTAAAGAAACATTTCGCTAATTGCCAGTGTATACAAATCTGGAGATTCCACATGAAAAGATGGTTGGGGGATGCTCTTGAAAAACTAGAAGTTTACCATGGTGGATTCATGTCAATGTATGGCAAAACCAATACAGAATTGTAAAGTAAAATAAAAAATAAATAAATTAAAAAAAAAAAAAGAAAAACTAGAAGTTTAGCAACATGGGGCCCATATTACCTGTGGCATCAATAGCTGGAGTTACGAATGGCTGCCCCCTTCTGTATTCTAAACACAAGAGAAATTAACTTAGATGAATTTCAGGTTCACGTGAACTGGGAAATATTCAATATTAAAAATCTAGTATTAATGTCTGTTTGCTAATCTAATATAGACATGTCTAAGAGTCATAAACATTAAGCATAATATTTTCATTGTGCCTAGGTTTAATGTCCTGGAGGAGGGCATGGCAACCCACTCCAGTACTCTTGCCTGGAGAATCCCATGGACAGAGGAGCCTGGTGGGCTGCAGTCCATGGGGTCCAAAGAGGCAGACACAACTGAGCGGCTAAGCACAGCACAGCCCCCCTCTGACGAGGCCTCTGCTCTCCAGTTTGACCTGACCCCACCAGGCCTCTTCACTCCTGTACGGGACTTGCCTGGCTCTACAGTCATCTGAGATGGTAATTTTGGACATTTACAACTCATCTTCCCAACACTTTTGCAAGATGGGTACCCGTTAGCCCCATTTTACGAGCAAATGGAGGTTCAGAGGTGAAACCATCTGCTCCAGATCACATAGTTTAGAAATGATGAAGCTGGGATGGTAGGTCAGTTCTTATTGACCCCAAAGTTCATTCTCCTGTCAAAACCCAGGGAATGTTTGGCTGCAGGTAGAGAGGAGTAGGAGGAGGCAGAGAGGTTTGGGATCAGTGACCTGGAAGAACGGGTGCCACGGACAGAGGCTGAGAGGTCAGGGGAGGTGGGGGAGATGATCTAGCCAGACCTGAGCATTGCCAGCTGGAAGGGACCCCACGCTGTCCAGACAAAGGGGTCTGTTCCCAGGGGACTTTTAGGACATGGAAGCTGGTGCTGGTGTGGTAGACAGAGAAATGGGTGGTTATTGAGGATTCGCTGAGGGGAGGGAAGTAAGAATGATGTCAGATGTGTTACTGAGAATCTGGGTGGCTGGTGCTTCAGGACGTCAGGAGGAGCAGCGTGGGGGAAGCAGGGTGAGACAGTGTGTCCAGGTTTGCAGAGTTAAGGGCCAGTGGAATGTACACGTGGAGATGTTCCAGGGAGAGCTGGCTGAGTGAGGCTGGAACACAGGCAAGCTCCAGGCTGGAGATAATGGTCTAAAGATTAAGCTGTGATGAACAGGCAGACAAATGGCCCAGGCTGGGGGTCGGGGTCGGGGGGCAGTGGGGTGGGGTGTGGTGGAGGTTAGGGGGGACCGGGTAGGGCAGGGGGTGGAGCGGGTACGGTGGAGGGGTGAGGGACACAGGACCGTAGTCCTGGTGGAGGTGGGAGGGATGCCCCTGTTCACTTTCTCTGAACTTCTACAACCTAATGAGGACCCCACCTCGCCCGGCCCAGCGGGCTTCTCCTGTAATCAGCTTCCGGCTTCTCTGTAATCAGCTTCCCTGGGGATGTTTGGGGGAAATGGATGAGCGTAAGGCGGGCGGGGAAGGAGGGAGGAAGAACTGGTTATCGCTTCCCCTGGGCTCCAAGTGGATAATTACACAGTTCTCTGAGCCCCAGGACTGGGCCAGGCGGCAATCTGTACAGACAGCCTCTCAGAATTAATGGGACTCCAAGGGGTTTGAGATGGGGGGAAGGCCAAGGCTGGGGGTGACTGAGGGGAGATGAACTAGAGACAGGAAGCTGCTGAGTCTGAAAGAGTCCGCAAAAGTAGGGTCAGAAAGAGAGATGGAGAGAGAGGGAAGGAAAGAGCAAGGAAACGGAAGTCCAGAGAGTTTAAGTCACCTGCTCAGAGTCACAGCAGTGAGGCAGAGCTGGGCTTTGGCCAGTCTACGTGCTTCCAGAGCTCCTAGTCTGCAGCCGCTCTGTGGTTCAAGCCTTTGTCTTCACTGGGAAGTAACTGGGAAACGGGTCTGCAGGGACCCCCAGGCCGCTACCTGGGGAAGAGCTTTTGGTTTCTGGAGACGGTGAAGAAAGAAAAGGGGGCTGGTATTACTTGTCTCTCAAACCTTGGCGCAGACTGAGACCCTCGCCCGAGGGAGTTAAGGGCAAGGTGTGCTTCCTCCCACCGTTAATCAGCAACTTTTTTCCATATCTGGTCCCTGCCCTGCCCACACCTCCCCAGGCTTGAGGGCAGAGCTGGGCTGGGAACATTTCTATCCGGGCACAGAACACTCAGTAAATTTAAACACCGCGTGGAAAAGAGACAGTGACATTGGAGTCTGAATACATCTGAAGTTCGGGATACAGAACCGTGTGAATGTTAGTAGCTGGGTTTTGATAAGCATCTTACACGTTGTGTAAGATGTTAACAGGAAAGAAACTAGGTGAAGGGTATACGGCAGCATCCCCCGATGGCTCGGGGGTAAAGAATCTGCCTGCAATGCAAGGGATGTGGGTTTGATCCCTGGGTCGGGAAGATCCCCTGGAGAAGGAAATGGCAACCCACTCCAGTATTCTTGCCTGAAAAATCCTACGGACAGAGGAGCCTGGCGGGCTGCACCCCAAAGGGTCGGAAAGTGTTGGACATGACTGAGCGCAGAAGCACAAAGGGTATACAACAGCTCTCTGAACTGTGTGTGAATTTTTACATCATCTCCAAACAAGTTTATTAAAGGAAAACAATGGGCAGATTCCAGCTGTTGGGGCAGGGAAAGGAGTTGATGATGGCTGGGCAGAGGTCAGGGCCCCAGAGAGGAGCTGGGCTGTGGACAGTTGACCCCGGGGGTCCCACAACAGTGTTCTCACCCAGATGGGACATGGGAGGTGGCACCTAGGGTACCACAGTCAGGCCACACAGCTCACTTAGGGTCCCATTGGCTGAGTGTCACCAGGGCTCCAGCCCAAGTCTGAACTGGGCCCACCCAGGATTCAGTTGACCAAAAGGGATTGTAGCCCACCAGGCTCCTCTGTCCATGGGATTCTGCAGGGAGGAATACTGGAATGGGTTGCCATGCCCTCCTCCAGAGGATCTTCCCAACCCAGGGATCGAACCTGAGTCTCCCGCATTGCAGACCGATTCTTTATTGTCTGAACCACCAGGGAAGACCTAAAAGGGAGTAGGTGGAGGAGAAACACCAGAAATCTCCTGAAAGTCTCTACCATTTACTTCACACCCATTGCATGCTGGCAACCTCCTAAGTTACTCCACACACAGTATCTGAATTCTCACAAAATTCCACCCCACGCAGTAGTCTGAGGCTCAGACAGTTTAGGTAACTTGCCCAAGGTCACATAGTATGTTCTGGCCAGAGCTCTTCTGAGAGCCAGGATGGGAGACTTTCCCTAGCTCGCCTCACAAAAGGGATTTCCTGCACATGTGAAACTGTTTACCTCAGGTTGGTAAACAGTTACTTGAATCCATGTGCTGGGACTCGAACCCAGCCAAAACTCACAGTACCTAGTTTCAGGACCTAATGAAACTCAGGTTCTTGATGTCTTATTGCAGAAAGAATTCAGTGAGAGACAAAGTGATAGGTAAGGAGCGGATTTACTTAGAGACAAACATACTCCACAGAGAGTGTGGGCCATTGCAGAGGGTGAGTGTGGCAGCCTCAAAATGTGGGATAGTTAGTTTTTATGGGCTAAGTAATTTCAATCTGAAAAGACCCTGATGCTGGGAAAGATCGAAGGTGGGAGGAGAAGGGGACGACAGAGGATGAGATGGTTGGATGGTATCACCGACTCAATGGACATGGGTTTGGGTGGACCCCGGGAGTTGGTGATGGACAGGGAGGCCTGGTGTGCTGCAGTTCATGGAGTAGCAAAGAATTGGACATGACTGAGCAACCGAACTGAACTGAAGTAATTTCCTAGGCTAATGAGTGGGAGGATTATTCCAACTATTTTGGGGAGGTGGTGAGATTTCCAGGAATTGGGCCACCGCCTATTTTTTTGGTCTTTGAGGGTGCCTTGGAACTGTCTCTGGATGTGTCACTTAGCTTGCTGATTGGGGACCAAGGTCTAGTCGTAGCTGGCCTGCCTGCCATCTTGGACCCAGTTGATTCTAACTGGTTTATGCTGTGTCCGTGGGCTGCATCATTCTTTCAGAAGTTGTGCCCTGTCTCCTTCCCTCCTGTTTCAGATGCGGCAGAGTTTCTAGGTCTCCGAGTGCAGAAGCACTCGACCACCAGGCCTCCAGCAGCCTGGAACTTGGGAGCTGCAGAACTGAGTTTGTCCCAGGCTCCTCTCCCGCTAGCTCCCACATCATCCCATCCTGGCTCTTGTCTGCACTCCTGCTCTGTCCTCTCTGACACCGGGCCCCAAGGGTCATCTGTCCCCGCTGCATCCTGGAGGCTCAGCTTCTCTTGTGACCTCTGTGCCCCCTGCTGCCAGTTGAGCTAACAGAGCGGCTCCTTCTCCTGTGGACTGGCTACCCTGGGCTCCAAGCAACTGAGGACTAGATGGGTGAGGCATGCAGAGTGGTATGGCTCAGGCTGTGCTCTGCTGATGGGGTGCTTGGCTTTGAATTCCTACCTGACCCCTGTGTGACTTTGGGCAACTTACTCTGCCTTTCTGTGCTCTCAGTTTATCACTGGAGGTAATGATGGTCCGTTCCCAGGTGGTTGCTGTGGGGGCTGAGTGCATGTAAAGGCGCCTGGCATAGAAGAAGCACTCTGACTACTGATTATTATTATCGCTGTTGTTATTACCGTGATGGAATATGGTGTGTTTACTGAGCAGGGGGAGTAAGTGGGGCAAACTTCACTGACTCGTCTGCCACACCCAGCCAGTTCACCACGGACAGCGCCCTCCTACCTCACCTGTTTGTCATCCTGTGGGAAGGACTCGTCCTAAGCAAAGGGACAGTTCAGCCTTCTTTCTGGTTACAGGAGTGTATGTGCATATGTCTAATCTTCTTTGGTTTGTTTGCTTTTTTTTTGGTTTTTATGCTATTCTATTTTTTAAAAAAATTTATTTGGCTGCACCTTTAGTTGGGGCATGTGGAATCTGGTTCCCTGACCAGGGACTGAACCCAGGTCCTCTGCACTGGGAGCGTGAGGTCTTAACCACTGGACCACCAGGGAAGTCCCTGTAAATTAACGTTGACCCACTCTCCACGCTGTGTCTGGGACCTTAGGCTGTGGCCCTGCTTTGGCCTTTACAGCGACACAGTGACGCAAGAGCGCAGGGGATGCGTGGGAGAACAGTGGGGTTTTAGTAGAAAGCAGGGGCTTTGCCTGAAGATCAGGAATTTTCTAGGATTGTAGGAGACTTTCAGCGGATCTGGGTAAGTTAGCAATGGTGTCTTCCCTGATGGCTCAGTGGTAAAGAATGTGCCTACCAATGCAGGAGACATGGGTTCGATCCCTGATCCAGAAGATCCCACAAGCTGTGGACGAACTGAGCCCATGCACCACAACTACTGAGCCCGTGCTCTGGAGCCTGGGGGCCGATCCTGCTGAAGCCCATGGGCTGGGGCCGTGCTCTGCGGCAAGAGAAGCCACTGGAGTGAGAAGCGCGTGCTCTGCAGCCAGAGAGTAGCCTCTGCTCACGGCAACTAGAGAAAGGCAGTCGCAGCAATGGAAACCCAGCACAGCCATAAGTAAATACATAAAATTACTTTTAATAAAGTTAATAAAGAAGCGGGTAATGGGCAAAGAAGGTGGTGATTTAAGGACTGAGCTGCAAAACTTGAATGTCTCCCATCCCCATCTGTGGAACAGCTACTTCGCCCAGCTGAAAATCCCATCTGGAAAACTTTTTGTTGGATGTGTTTGTCGGTGGAGATCAGGATGGGAGAAGGCTAGGTGAGAGGTGAGAGGATGGCTCAGGCCTTCAGATATCGGGGACAAGCAGGAAATGAAAAGAGAAAAAGAGGCCAGGAGGAGGCTGAATAATAACAGCAAACATGGAGTGCTTACTTTGTGCCAGATCCTGTTAATTCAATCCCCAACAACAGCCTAATGGGGAGCTGTGATGATATCACCCCCATTTTACAGATGAGAAAACTGAGGCCAAAAGGGGGTTAAGTAAGTCATTTTGAGCAAGATTACATCTACCCCAGGGGCCTTTATGTTTGCTCTTTCCTGTCTGCAGTGCTCTTCCTGAGGCTAGTACATTAGTGCTCTCTTGACACGTAACAAATTACCCTTCTGATCAGTAGCCTAAAGTAGCAAATATTTGTTATCTCAAAGTTTCTGTGGTCAGGAATTCGAGGGCAGCTTCAGCACCACATTATGATGTTTGTCTTTGTTGACCCTGTCCTTCTTCAAAGTATTAAAAATTCTATTTTATGACTGTGTTGGTATAAAGATAGTTACCTTCATATTATATATTAAAGCTTTTTTTTTTTTTTGCCTAAAATTTCTTTCTTTCTCCTAACTTGAATGGAAATGAAAACATTTTTGTGGGTCCTAGAAAGTCCTGTGGGCCCTGGGCACTGGGCCTATGTGTCTAGTGGTGGAATTGGCCCAGGGTGGCTTAGCCAGGTAGTTTTGGCTCAGGGTCTCTCATGTGGCCGCACAGAGGATATTGGCACTGGCTTCAGCCATCCAAAGGCTTGACTGAACCTGAAAGATACACTTCCAAGATGGTGTGCTCACACAGTTGCTGGCAGGAGGCCCCAGGTCCCAGCCATCTGGGCCTCTCCACGGGGCTCCCTGAGCATCTTCATGACTGGCTGGTCCCCTAGGATGAAAACAAGAGCAAGACAGAGTCATATCAGGAGGAATCCACAGTGCCTTTTAATCTTGGAAGTCATACCTGGTCAACACATTCTTCTGCCATATTCTTCGTGTTAGAAATGAGTCACCAAAGAGATTCTACTTTTTGAAAGGGGTGGAAATATTTCACAGGCTTTGTGGACATACTGTAAAACCATGACACCTGGATTCCACATATGTGTGTTAACATATGATATTTATCTATAAAAATGGTGCAAATGAAGCTATTTGCAGGGCAGGAGTAGAGAACGAACATGTGTACCCAAGGGAGGAAGGGGAGGGTGGGACCAATTGGGAGATAGGATTGACATATATATACCACCATGCGTATATGCATAGCTAGTGGGGACCTGCTATAAAGCACAGGAAGCTCAGCTTGGTGCTCTGTGATGGCCTCGAGGGTGGGGCGGGGGATTTGAAGAGAGGTCCAAGACGGAGGGGATATAGATTTACATACAGCTGATTCACTTTGTTGTCCAGTAGAACAAATACAACATTACAAAGCAATTATACTCCACCCCCCCCCCAAAAAAAATTACACCTGGCTTCAGAGAGGTCTTCCCTAACCACAGTGTATCCCCTCAGTGCCCCTCTCCTAGTACTCTGCCTCCTCACTCAGGGTATCACCGCCTGAAATTACCTTTTTCATTTGTCTGTCTGCCCCAGCTGGAAGGTCAGCTCCATGAGAAGGGGGCGCCTTGTCTGTCTGCTCGCCAGGGTCACTCCAGGGTCTAGTGTGCAGTCAGGTTCCTAGGAGGCTCTCCGTATTTCATGAATGGATAAATTACAGGACCACAGGTGGTGGTGAGAGAGGCAGGAACCACTTCAGGCAGGCGGGTGGTGGTGGTGGGGTGGTGTGTGGACAGGCTGAAGCTAGACTGGAGTTAGTTGTCCTGAGACGGTTCCCCATGATCCATGGATTTGGAGAGAAAAAGGCAGAGTGGTGAGGGCAGGAGAGGCTGGCTGAACCAGAGGGCAGAGGATTATTTTGTGAGCAGAGACCTCAAATTATAGGGTCTAGTGGGGGAGTCAGATGTGGGAACAGTGCAGTCGCTCAGTCATGTCTGACTCTTTGCGACCCCATGGAGTGCAGCACACCAGGCTTCCCTGTCCATTATCAACCCCTGGAGCTTGCTCAAACTCATGTCCATCCAGTCGGTAATGCCATCCAACCATCTCATCCTCTGTCGTCCCATTCTCTTCCTGATGTGGGAATAGGTAAATTACAAAGCATTATGGCAGATGCATAGAACTGTGCTTAGGGCCCTTTCGGAGAAGGCGATGGCACCCCACTCCAGTACTCTCGCCTGGTAAGTCCCATGGATGGAGGAGCCTGGTAGGCTGCAGTCCATGGGGTCGCAAAGAGTTGGACATGACTGAGCGACTTCCCTTTCACTTTTCACTTTCATGCATTGGAGAAGGAAACGGCAACCCACTCCAGTGTTCTTGCCTGGAGAATCCCAGGGACGGGGGAGCCTGGTGGGCTGCCGTCTATGGGGTCATACAGAGTCGGACACGACTGAAGCGACTTAGCAGTAGGACCCTTTAAGATGGATCCTGACACTGTCACCCTTGACTGAGACCATTGCTTTTGCCCTCCCCCTCCTCCCCTGCCCTCTTGACCTGACCTTGTTCACCACTGAGGAGTCCCGGAGAGAGGGGCTCTCCCCGTCTCAGGACAACTAACTCCAGTCTAGCTTCAGCCTGTCCACACACCACCCCACCACCACCACCCGCCTGCCTGAAGTGGTTCCTGCCTCTCTCACCACCACCTGTGGTCCTGTAATTTATCCATTCATGAAATACGGAGAGCCTCCTAGGAACCTGACTGCACACTAGACCCTGGAGTGACCCTGGCGAGCAGACAGACAAGGCGCCCCCTTCTCATGGAGCTGACCTTCCAGCTGGGGCAGACAGACAAATGAAAAAGGTAATTCCAGGTGGTGATACACTGAGTGAGGATACACAGCTCACCTGCCTGTCCTGATCCGTTCAGCCTCTGGGTGGCAGCAGAGGCCCAGGTTGGCCGCCATCAGAGCCAGCAGAGGAGCCATTCTCTGCTGCCAGCTGGGTGGGTGGAGGGGCGCTCCGGCGCAAGATTTGGGACGTTCCAGCCTGTGCTCCTGCCTCTGCATGCTTTCCTACGCACTCCCCTCAGCCTTCTCCTGTGTCCCCTCCTCCTTTACAAGTCTTCTTTTTTCCCTGGAAGATGGAAGAAGAGGGGTGGGCTGTGGGTGCAGAATTTGCCTGAGTTTTACCAAGGTGCTTGGACTTTATCCTAAGGTGATGCAAAACTCACAGAAATGTCTGAAGCAGGGAAGTGACACTATCAGATGTGTGTTTTTAGAAAGGTCACTCTGGCTTCGGGAGGCAGGATGATGGAAACTGAAAGTCCAGACAGGAAGCTGGGCAGTAATCCAGCTGGGAGGAGGCCAGGGCCCTGGAGGGGAACCAGCCAGGCATCTAGGTAGCTGTGGGAATCATCCTGGGAGGAACTGGGCTCAGCTAGGAACGCCAAAGAAACCCATCATGGCTGTGGTTTCTGCGTGCTCAGGACACAGGTCTGGCCCAGACAGGACGGGGCCAGCCCCCAATCCTACCTGACTGGTTTGCCAGGAGGGTATCGGGCTGCTTTCCTGATAGCTCAGTTGGTAAAGAATCCGTCTGCAATGCAGGAGACCCCAGTTCGGCTCCTGGGTTGGGAAGATCCCCTGGAGAAGGGAAAGGCTACCCACTCCAGGATTCTGGCCTGGAGAATTCCGTGGACTTTGTAGTCCATGGGGTTGCAAAGAGTGGGACACGACTAAGCGACTTTCACTCTTTCATCAGGGAAGCAAATCAGGACCAGGGGCCAAAGGTCCACGTGGAGCATAAGGTGAGGTGCTGACTTTGGCAACAGATGGAACCTCTGACCATACCTGGGCTCAGAGGGCAGCTGGCCCTATGGTAACTAAAGGCTGTTCACCTATATCCATGTGCCCTGAAGACACTGTTGTCAGACTTCAGAGAAGATGTGGGGAAGCCCAGAGGATTCTTTTGGGTTTGGGCCTGATCTAGAGTTGACACAGTCCTGTGCTTTGCCATCAAGGGCTTAATCCATGGGTCTCATCAGACCTCACCCCACCTGGCTCTAGGTTCTCCTTCAGGGCCAGTGTGGAGCTGGAAGCTATCTGTGTGATCACAGGTGGCCTTTTGCCCAGAGACTGCAGCTGGATTGTGGCTGGCAGAGTGCCTGGCTGTCTCCCAGGGCTTGTGAAGGGGACTGCTCATACTTCCAGCCTGGGAGCTCTGGCTGCACAGGATGAAAGAGTCATCTCTGAGCCTCTTGAAAGGTTTGGGTTTATCTCTTTTTCCTTCTTCACCTGGGCTATTACCTATGTCTGGAACATTCTCCCACTGCTCCTTTTACCTGCCTAAATCCTGTCCATCTTTTATATGTCACTCCTTTGGAAATTAGTTTAGTTCCCTCCGTTATTCTTGCTCAGCGCATCCACTGCTTTTCTTACAGTGCATTTATTGTTATTCATTACACTTTTATTTGTGTGTGTATGTGTGTGTTGTGACATCTTGGTCCCCTGAGTGGACTGGAAGCTCCCTGGAGGCAGGGAGCATTTCTCTTTTAGGCACCATCATATCCTCAGACTTGAGCCCCCAGCCTGGGGCCCTGTAGTTACTAAGAATGTTTGTTGAATGAGTCAGTAAAAGAAAGAATAAATACATTATGGGATGCCCCTGGGGACACCCCAGGTGTGTTGGGAATTCATAAAGCCACAGAGTAAATCTGGTATCTCCCTGGATCATCAGTTTTACTTGATGGTAAAGAATTAGAAGCCTTTTATTTACTTACTAATTGAGTATTTTACATTACAAAAGTAATACACGGTCCTTGTCAGCATTCAATCAATCGGCATGATTTTTATATTGAAACAAACTGTGATGCATGATGGAGTAGAATGCAAAGTTGACAAGGCTTTAAAGAGAAAATATGAGGCTTCAAAGACATTTTGAGCTTAAGAGGGCCTGTGGTCCAACCGCCGCGCAGGTCTGGGGGTCGCTCCTGTGGGTTGGGGCACTTCTGCAGTAGGTCTAAGACACACGCTGCTGTCAGTGCGTAGCTGCAAAGCATGGGGTGCTGGACTCTAAGAGAAAGCAAACACCAGCCTTTTATAAAGTGAAATCTTCCAGCCAGATTCTGGGGCTTGGGCCTGGGGAAGAGTGCGTACTTGGAGTAGGGATGTAGGAAGGCACTCCAGTGGTTATCAGGAAGGAAATCTCCCTGGTGGGGAAATAATGATCTTGCAAGCAGCCCAGGGAGGAGAGTTCACTTGCTGGGAGGGGTCAGCTGTTTCCGAGATGCAGAGCTGGTCGTCCAGGGCCAGGGCAGAAAACTGTGGTGGAGTGTGTGTGGGGGTGCCATTGTCTTGGCTGGAAAGAGAAACATACAGCCACTCTGGGAGACCAGAAGTGAGTGACTCACAAAGAATGACAGTGTTACACGCCAAATGCAAGCACAGAGTGGAATAAAGACCACGGACCACAGCTCTGGGTTCACACTTCAGCTATGCCACTTTCGTTACTTGGCTTTTCTCAAGCCCTTTCCCTCTGTGAGCCTCAGTTTCTCCATCTGTAAAAGGGGGATCTCTATCTCCATCTCTAAGTGGAACGTAACGAGGGTTACATTCCGACTTTGCTTTCTGCACATTAGAATCACCCAGGTAGTGCTTAAAATGCTGATGCCCAGGCTTTCACCCAAACCAACTGTATCAGAATTTCCAACAGTCTTTCCTGGCAGCTTTATTTATTTATTTTTAAAATTTTATTTTATATTGGAGTATACCTGATTAACAATTATGTGAAAGTTTCAGGTGGACAGCAAAGGGACTCAGCCATACATATATATGGCCCCCTTCTCCACCAAACTCCCTTCCCATCCAGGCTGCCCCTTTACATTGAGCAGAATTCCCTGTGCTCTACAGTGGGACCTTGTTGGTTACTCATTTTTAAACACAGCAGTGTGTACATGTTGATCTCAGACTCCCTAACTGTCTCTTCCCCTCTGGCAACTAAGTCTGTGAGTCAGCTTCTGTTTTGTAAATAAGTTCATTTGTACCGTTTCTTCTGAGATTCCACATATAAGGGATGTCATAAGCTACTTCTCTGGCGGATTTACTTTGCTCAGTATGACAGTCTCTAGGTCCGTCCATGTTGCTACACTGGCAGCTTTTTTTTTTTAAAGCACCAGGTGATTGAGTGCTGCAGCTGGAATAGGTGATCTGACCAGAGCCGTGTGGACCTCTCCAGTAGAAGGAGCGGTGGATGTTTCTCCCAGTTAATCCAGAGCAGACGCTTTGTGGTCAGTTAACAAACTGCTGTGCGCTTCTAACTGGGCAGCTCTCCTTTTCTTAGCTGTCTGCTCTTTGTCTGCATCTGAGCCACTGGGGCCAGGGGGCAGCAAGGGAGGGATACCCTGGGGATGCAGATGCTTCCTGTCTCGTGGCCTCTGATGTGACAGACACAGACCTAGAGGGACAGACAAGGCCGAGAGTAAGGAGCCCTCCTCCATCCCCCACTCTGAGCAGAGCCGGGAAGATTGACTTGATGCCTAAACTTATCTGACACCCCCAGCTACCCGGGGGTGGGGCTGGGGTAGCTTATAGAAACAGAGATTGCTTGGGCCCATCTCCGGTGTTCAGATTCAGTCTGTCTGGGATGTTAAAGGCGAAAAACATTCAATGCTGCTTGTTAGAGCACAGTAAGGAAGACTTTATTTGGGGTGTGGTGTGGGGGTGATACCCAGATAGGTACCAAGTGTACTGCCATGGGATTTTGCATCGAGGGAGAGAGACTGGGTTAGTGGGAATTTTCAGCCAAAGAGCAGAGTGGGCAGAGTGAGTGGATGAAAAATTGCTAAGTGGAAACATCAGGGGTGAGGGGAGATTTTGGCTAAATCAAACTTGCAGGACTCTTGCTGGTGGCAGGCCAGGGTGATCAGACATCCCGTGAGGGTTGTTGGAGGATGAGGAAACTGATCAGATATTTATTGAGAGAGTAGGGGCTTCTGGTTAAACGGACTTATCAGGATTCTTGCTAAAATCAGACAACGCAGAGATGAACGTGGAAACCACTGGAAAAGAGCTCAGCTGTATGAGCTCAAAGGAGTGTGAATAGAGTTTGGTCAAAGAAAGAATCTTTGTGGGGAGGAGGGGCCGAGAATATGTATTTCTATCAAATTCCCAAGAAATGCTACTTGTCTCCCGACTGAGAATCACCAGCTTAAAGAGAGGCCCAGAGAGAAGTCAGGCAGACAGGCTGATGGACAGACAGGCTCTGAGATGAAGAAACCCAGGTGTGTATCACCCCCATTCATACACACTCAGAAGCAGAGAGAGGGAGGGAGACTTGGAGAAACAGGCCCAGGAGCTGACAGACAGTCCAGCCAACCCACAGGCCTGCTCTGAAGCAGAGAAACAGAGGAGGTCAAGAGACCCAGAGAGACAGGACCCACAGTACAGATCCAGGGGGGAGACCCCCCAGCCTAGCCCCTTGCCCCAGGTGAGAGAATGAGACCACAGACCTCAGAATAGGCAGAGCCTGACCCAAATGAGACAGGCAGACGAAGCGGAGGAGGGGAGGAGGGAGCTGAGAGTGAATGTGTGCCACGGCCAGCGGACCAGGGCCTGGGGGTGTGCCCACCCACATCATGACCCTTGGGGAGCCCACGTAGGGGCTTTGGAAGCAATGGCTCCTCCTCTGTGTTTTGGGTTTGCCTAGATGTGACCCTGCTCTTTCACTCAAAGTTTGGTTCCCATGCCCTCCTCCAGGAAGCCTTCCTGACTGCACTGCCCATGGGCGCCCTTGTCTCCCAGGAGTCCTGCGGCTCCAGCTTCTTTGGCTCTCTGTGGATTTCTCGGGGCTTTGGCTCCTTGTTTCTGGTGAGACTTTGAGTCGAATGTGGTTCCCTTGCTGGCCTTCAGTGTCTCCATGTGGGAAAAGTGTCTGTGGGTTGACTGAGTGACTCCTAGGGCCCCTTCCATTTGAAATAATTTGTTTTACTCACCCTCTCTCCTACCTTTTTTGAATCATGTTTCCCTGTCCTTGAAACATGCTTAAATGAGGCTATACATACATACATACATATATATATATATATATATATGTACTCATTGTAAGACATACAAGAAATATAAATGAAAAAGGATGAGATAAAAATATGAGGAAATTACAATATGTGGGTATTTTTCCTCCCCTGGGAGACCTCTGCTCTGGTTTGTGAGCTCCCTGAAGCCACTGGTGTTTCTTGTTACCCACAAAGGGCTTTCTTGGCCCTGGGGAGCTGTTCTGTAATTTTTTTTTTTTTAAATACTAACAGTAATAGAATACTTGGTGCTCACCATAAGCTAGGTACCACTCTAAGCGCTTTCCATGAATTAACTGTTTTAAGCCCCTTCACAGCCCTCTGAGGTGGGAGCCATTATTATCTCTGCTTCCCCGGAGGGGAGGCTGAGGCACAGAGGTGGTGAATAACTCGCCATGATCACATGGCCAGTTAGTGGTGCGGTGGGGATTTGAACTCTGGTCCCGCCACCACACTCTCTGGCTTCCAAAGGCGTTTCTGCCTCGGAGGCCTGGGCCCCGAGTCTGCATGCTTCCAGAAGGTGGAGGCCATGCCATCTGTTTTCATTAAAACCGTTACTACAGCTGCTAAATAATCTCGGCGAACTTCCTGGGGCCTGTTCCAGAAGCTGTACCCACATCATCTCATTCACGCCTTCCCACACCCCTTGAGGTCAGTGTTGCTTTTCTTAAACAGCCTGAACAAAGCTGGAAGGCAGTCTCCTCCCCGGGGCCTGGCTGGGGCCCTCCAGGCCACCCCAGCTAAGCCGGAAGCTGCGATTTATCCCTACACATAGTAAGGTGCACCGAGTTGCCCTAGAAACTAGATTCCAGTAAGTGCCTAAAAAGTAATTATAAACTCCAGAATATCTTTCAGCCGAGCAGGTGGCTGGAAAATTAGAAATCTATTTCTGAGACACCTTCTGCTTTCCGGAAAGGCTGAGGTGACGTTTCGGGGAGGGCCGGAGCTGGTGGCCTCGGTGGGGGAGTGTGCGTGCGTCTGTGCGCGGGTGTGCGCGCACGCGGGAGGGGTCTGTGCGCGGGTGTGTGCGCACGAGGGAGGGACGGCGTGCGGTGGAGAGGCGCAGGGGCGGGGGAGCCGCCAGTCTGGGGGCGTCGCGGAGGCACCCGCCCTGCCTTGGCGCTCCCTGCAGTTGCGGAGGCGGCAGAGAGTCTCCTCTCCGGTGTCACCCCTGAGAGCTGGGTTGCTAGGACACCGGAGCGCAGGAGATGCCGGCTGATTTGCCAATTTTTCTCCCAATTAGGAATAATTAGACAAAGGGAGAAAGCGCGCACTTGGATGGTGGCAAACAGGCTTGGAGCTCGGGGACCTCGAGGAGCCATCGGGGCTTCGTGGCTGAAGATGCCCGGAAGTTTTGCCCTCACCCCCTTCCCGAGAAGGAGCCTCTCTCTCTGGACCCAGAGTGCCGAGCTCGCGGAGGGAGAAAAGAGAGCTTTCATTTATTAAGTGTCTACTGCATATCAGGTGTTGTCATGCCGCCTGCCTTCCAAGCAGGATCCCTTTTCAAGCTCGTGACAAGCCGGGAAGAGTGATGAGCGTCTTCGGAGATGATCCCTTCATTGCACACCAGCTTTGCTAGGCTGTTCTCAAACTTCTTTGGGGTTCTGGCACCCTCCCTTTCCCCTGCCTGGGTGTTCTCGCTTCTCCTCTCTGCGTGGCCAGCTCCTTCTCATGCTTACCGTGACCATTCTCATCCAAAGGAGATCCCCTTCCCGCTCTTTCCCTTCCGTTCCCTGCTAATTTCCTTCATGGGGCTCATTAGGGCTTAACTCTATTTTGTGTGTTCACCTGTTTTCCCGTCTGTCTTCCTAGCTACGTGTCAGATTCACGAGGACAGGGGATAGTGTATGTGTGTCACTCGTGGCATAGCTCCTGGCATATAAAAGACTCTCAATATCTATTGCCGGAGAAGGAAAGGGCAACTCACTCCAGTATTCTTGCCTAGAGGATCCCATGGACAGAGGAGCCTGGTGGGCTGCTGTCCATAGCGTCGCACAGGGTCAGACATGATTGAAGCGACTTAGCATGCATACATGCATTGGAGAAGGAAATGGCAACCCACTCCAGTGTTCTTGCCTGGAGAACCCCAGGGATGGAGGATCCTGGTGGGCTGCCGTTTATCGGGTCGCACAGAGTCAGACACGACTGAAGCGACTTAGCAGCAGCAGCAGCAGCAATATCTATTGGTTGAATGAATGCATGAGTGAATAAATGAGGATCTCTCTGTTATTGAAAGGAAGTGGAGGCTCAGTGAATATAAGGTTTTTCGCTGTGGTTTGCAGCTAAGAAGTGGCAGTCAGACCTTGGCCCCACATTGATCTTACTCTCAAGCTGGTTCCTTTTTTTTTAAATTGAAGTATAGTTGATTTACAATGTTGTGTTAGTTTCAGGTACCCAGCAAAGTGATTCAGTTTTACACACATATATCTGAGCTCTTTTTCAGATTCTTTTTCCATATAGGCTATTGCAAAATATAGAGGATAGTTCCTTGTGCTATACAGTATGCCCTTGTTTATCTGTTTTATACATAGTCAGTGTGTATATGTTACTCCTGTGTATATGTCTCTTCCTGAAGCATCATGCTGTCTTGGTCCGGGCCCCTCTCCAGAAAAGTCTGTTGTATCTCCTGTGCCTCCCCCCATAAGAGGGAAGCTATCCTTAGATCTGGGTATTCCAGATGATGGCTGTGTGGCAGTATAGGGTAGTGGTCCCTGGAGTTAACCTTCCTGGGCTCAAATTCTAAATCTGCCAATTTGTACCTTTGTGACTCTGGGTCTCAGTGTTCCCATCTGTAATGTGGGGACTTATTTCATAAGGCTACTGTGAGGCTATAATGAGGTAACGCATCTGGAGAGTTTAGAGCGTGTGCCTGGCATGCAGGAAGTGGCTCCTCCGACCTGAGTTCTAGAAGCAGCAGGGGTGACAACTGGCGGCCGTGTGTCCGCGGCACACCAGGGCCACATCAGGCAGCTCCTTGGGTGCCTGGTGTAAAGTATTCTGCCTGGCATCGGAAGCCCCCAATTCTTCATCACTCCACTGCTGGGAAGCTAGAGGGAGGCGAGTGGATGCGGAAGCGCCTAGCACAGTGTCTGCCTCCCACCTTGCTGGGACATCCGGCTGAGCCATATTGGAAGCACCCTCTCCAGCCCAGTTGGGTCATCTCAACTGATGCGACATGGAGCAGAGATGAGCTGTTGTCACTGAACTCTGCCAAAGTTGCAAACTTGGGAGCAAATATGGGGTAGTTTTATACCACTGAGTTCTGGGGTAGTTTGTTACAGAGCAAAGGCTAACCATACAGTCTAAGATGCTCTCCTCCTGGATCTGTATGTGGCTGGCTCTTCATCATTCTAGCCACTTCCTATGACAGTTGTCCCTGACCACGCAATCTACAGAGCCCCTTTCTGTGACTAGTAACGTTCAGGTTACCCTTTCTTATTTTCCTTGTGTACTTCATATTCATTTATTTATCTGTCTCTTCTCACTAGAATGAGAAGCTTTGGAGAGTGACTTTGTCCACCTCCCCAGTGCCCAGAGCAGTGCCTGGCACAGGGTAGGACTTCAATAAATGTTTCTTAAATCAATCACCCTCCTATCAGTTATGAATTCTGTATTTTAAAAAAATTACTTATTTGGCTGCACTGGGTCTTAACTGCAGCATGTGGGAGCTTCAATCTTTGTTGCGGTATGTGAACTCTTGGACTCTGCAGCATCTGAGATCTAGTTACCTGGCCAAGGATTGAACCTGGGCCCTCTGCATTGGGAGTGTGGAGTCTTACCACTGGACCACCAGAGAAGTCCCTGGGTTCTGTATGAACTTCCTGTCCTTGTTGTGATGAAATACCACAAACTTTGTGGCTGAAGACAGCAAATGTATGGCCTTGCAGTTCTAGAGTTCAGAAGTAGAACATGGGTGAGTGGGCTGTGTTACTTCTGTGAGGGGGCAGGAATCTGTCTTCTTGCCTTCTCTAGCTTCTCCAGGCCTCCCTCATTCCTTGGCTTGTGGCCTTGTGTCACTTCAATTTCTGCTTCTGTCATCACTGTCATCTCTTTTTCCCTGACTCTGATTCTCCTGCCCCCTTCTTATAAGGATCCTGCAGAATCCTGATATAAGGATATCATTGGGCCTACAGAAAATCCAGGATAATCTGGAAAGAAGCCTTAATGGAATCACACCTGCAAGTCTCTTGCCTTGCAAGGTTACATTCACACATCCGGAGGACTAAAATGTGGGCATCTTTTGGGGGTGAAGGTGAAGGAGGAGAGTGAAGAAGTTGGCTTAAAGCTCAACATTCAGAAGACTAATATCATGGCATCTAGTCCCATCACTTCATGGGAAATAGATGGGGAAACAGTGGAAACAGTGTCAGACTTCATTTTTTTGGGCTCCAAAATCACTGCAGATGGTGATTGCAGCCATGAAATTAAAAGATGCTTACTCCTTGGAAGGAAAGTTATGACCAACCTAGAGAGCATATTAAAAAGCAGAGACATTACTTTGCCAACAAAGGTCCATCTAGTCAAGGTGATGGTTTTTCCAGTGGTCATGTATGCATGTGAGAGTTGAACTATAAAGAAAGCTGAGTGCTAAAGTATGGACACTTTTGAACTGTGGTGTTGAAGACTCTTGAGAGTCCCTTGGATGGCAAGGAGATCCAACTAGTCCATTCTAAAGGAGATCATCCCTGGGTGTTCTTTGGAAGCAATGATGCTAAAGCTGAAACTCCAGTACTTTGGCCACCTCATGTGAAGAGTTGACTCATTGGATAAGTCTCTGATGCTGGAAGGGATTGGGGGCAGGAGGGAAAGGGGACAACAGAGGATGAGATGGCTGGATGGCATCACCGACTTGATGGACATGAGTCTGAGTGAACTCCGGGAGATGGTGATGGACAGGGAGGCCTGGCGTGCTGCGATTCATGAGGTCACAAAGAGTCGGACATGACTGAGCGACTGAACTGAACTTGAGGGCTCTTATGCTGCCTTCCTTAGGCCTGATGCTCATCTGTCTATTTCAATGATTTCTTCTCTCTCCTTTCTCTCTGACCTCCACCCTGGTCCCAGGCTTCACAACCGAGAGGCTGCCTCAGTGGACATGCCATGGATTCTCTTCTCAAGCAGCTCTTGACCATGAAATCTGAGAGTGATAAGGGGATTCTAAGACTTCTTAAAATTTAATATGCCAGTGTTCTGGTACTGTGTATTATTGTACTGAAATGTAGGTGATTTTTGCTAATGTACCAGTGTTATTTCAGTATTTTAAAAAAGCCAAATTATGGCCATGTGAGGCCTACGCAGAGAATTATATGCTGCATTAAGATTTCCAACTGAGCAAAGCTGCACTCATTCAGAAAGCGTTCTGAGCACTTCTCGGCCTCTGAGAGACCTTCCAGAACCCTCACTGCAGTTTTAATTCCCACACTGGCTGACGATGAGCCTCTATCCCCATGTTTCAATCCTCTATATTTCCTTCAGAGCCACTTGGGGTCTGATGGAATCTGCCTAGAATTGGCGGGTGGGATGGCTGGGTGCAAAGGGCTTTGGAGAAAGTGGGAAGGAGGTTTTGTATGGTGACATAGGAAAGAGGAGAGGGCAAAGGGGGACGGAGATTCCCCAGACCCAGTTCTTAGCCCTCCTCCACTCTCTTTCCCAATTTATGTAACAAACATGTACAGACCTTAATGGGTGCCAGGCTTTATTCTAAGTGTTATATAATATTAACTAATTTACTCCCCCAAAGAACCATTGAAGTAGGTACTACCATTTCCCCTGCTTACACAGACAAGGGCATAGAGAGGAAAAATTACTTGGTCAAGGTCATCCAGCCAGTGAGGATCAGCCTGGGATTGAACCAAGGCAGTTTGGCATCAAATTCTATGACTTTAGCACTGCACATGCTGTATTTTCCTCAAGGGTTAAATTCCCTATAATCTCCCCTCCTATATCCTCCTGAGCATCCTCATGGGGACTGCTCCTCCCTTTCTGATCATTCATTTTGGCCAGGGCCTTTTCTCCCCTCATGCTACCTGGAGAGACTCAAGCCAGGAGGACCAAGTAGGGTCAGACATGGATCCCACCCCATCTTGGGTAATACAACCTTTGAGGCCTTGCCTGGGGCTCAGAGGTAAACATAGCTTGCTTTTAGCAAAATTTTGGTATGAGTACTAGTTTTTTAGTACCATCTAAACCAATTACTGAGATACAGCCATCAGCTGTTTTGCTCCTGACTTGCAGCCATGGGGCTATGACCAGAGCCTTGTTAATCATTAGGCCATCTGGGCAGTGACCCGAAGCACCTACCTATCAAGAATTTCAGACATCTTTGAGATAAGTTAGGAACAAGCTGGGTTTTCACATAAGGCTGCATATACAGCTAGTGGGATGTAAATGAATCCTCCTTCTGCTAAGGTAGGCAACGCCCTCAAGGGAACACTGCAACACTTCTGACATGTGTTCTTTTAATAGCAGTGAAGCTTGCATCAGCACCCACATTTTACAGACGAGGAAATGGAGGCTCAAAGAGGTTTAACAAGCTCCCCAAAGTCACTGCCAGTAAGAGGCAGAGCTGGGTGTGAGCTGGGATTGCTCTGTCCAGTGCCTGTGCTTTTAATGCAGTTCTGCTGCCTCCAGAGAGATGGATGGAAGGCGGTCTTGATGAGGATACAGCCCGGCCCATTCCTCCTCTTGTCTTATCTCATAGCCGGCGTGGGGTAAAAGTGCTTGCAGCAAACGCAAGATGGTGCCCCATAGGACCCGTCTGTGACAGAGATATAAGCGTTCTGGCTGGGAGAAAGGGGAAGGGAAGGATGTTGAGACGACTTCAAGAAAGAGGTGGCATTTGAAAGGGGTCTTTGACAGGAAGAGGGACTCTCCATTTAGGGCTGTGTACACATGCGTGAATTCATCCAATAAATATCCCTTGAGCCCCTACTATGTGCCAGACACCATGGTGATCACACAGTACATGTTGGTGAGTAGAGGAGACATTGCCCTGCTCTCCAAGCTGCAGTCTAGAACTTTCTGTGACGATGGAAATGTTCATGCTGTGCAGTGGAGTAGCCACTAGCTGCGTGTGGCTCCTGAGCACTTGAAATGTGGCTAGCTTAAGGAACTAAAATTTTGATTTTATTTGATTTTAATGAATCAGCCTCTTGTGGCTACCCTATTGGATAGTGCAGGCTCAGGGGAAAGGCAGACATGAGCATAAATTGCTTATGGTGGTAAGTGCTATGCTGGAAACCAGATACAGTGGGTTTAAAATGATGGTGAATATGACCCTGCAAGCCCCCTTCTGGACATAAACCTAGGTAAAACTGTAATTCACAGAGATACACGCACCCCTTTGTTCATAGCAGCACTAATTACAATAGCCAAGACATGGATACAACCTAAATGTCCATTGACAGATGAATCGATAAAGATATGTTACATATAAACAATGGAATACTACTCAGCCATAAAAAAGAACAAAATAATTCCATTTGCAGCAACATGGATGCAACTCAAGCTTATCATACTTTGTGAAGTCAGTCAAAAAGAGAAAGACAAATACCATATGATATCACTTTTATGTGGAATCTAAAATATGGCACAAATGAACCTATCTACAAAACAGAGACTCACAGCCACAGAGAACAGACTTGTGTTTGCCAAGGACTGGGGAGGGGGATAGACTGAGAGTTTGGGGTTGGTTGACACAAACTATTAAATTTAGAATGGATAAATACCAAACTCCTGCTGTATAGCACAGGGAACTGTGCTATATCCAATCTCCTGGGATAAATCATGATGGAAAAAAATATTAAAAAAGATAATGTATATATGTGTAAAACTGAGTCACTTTTCTATACAGCAGAGATTGTCACAACATTGTAAATCAACTATACTGCAATTAAAAAGATAAAAACATGATGGGACACATCCCCTTTAGAAAATCAAGGGAGTGCCTCTTGGAGGAGGTGACATTTCGGTAGAGACCTAGAGGGTGTGTGTGGCCATAGGAAGAGGTGGGGAGCATCTTAGGTGGAGAGAGATGTTTATGAAAAGGTTCTGAAGGAGGAAGGGATTGGGTACTTGAGTCTGTGAAAGGAGATCAGTGTAGTGACGGGGATGGACGGGTAAGACGGTATGAAATGAAGTAAGGGTGGGAGAGACAGTTCTGATCACTTGCGGGCTTGGGTAAGGAGTTTGCCCACTTGGTTAGAGTGTGAGGGAAGCCACTGAAAGGTCTTGTGCTCCGTGCTGCCATGTGGAGGAGGGATTGGAGGTGGCCACAGTGGAATTAAGAACTCTGAGGTGGGGTCTGCAGCAGTGGTGCAGATGGGGGATGGTGCCACGGAGCAGAGTGATGGCTTCAGAGATGAGAGATTGCCTTTACAGTTGGTCTAGATGTGGAGGGTGAGGAAGATTTCAGAATCAAGGGTGATGCTCAGGCTCTTGGAAGAGTCACTGGGCAAATGGTGGCACCATTTCCAAAGAAAAGAAAGCTTAAAAAAAAATCAAGAGTCCAGGCTGTTGGACGGTCACCCAGATGGCTGTTGGAGTCGGCGGGAATGCTGAATGTTTATGTAATTATGTTTCATCCTGGTGGACTGAGTTTGTATACACACTCCATGTGGGCGGGCAAGCATTCATGTTTGTGCACATCTCTGCTTTGAGTAAAGTGAATGCATACGTTTGGTGTGGGATGACTGTGTATGCATATTAATGTCCACATTTTGGATGAGTGTATGCGAATGTGTGGGCTTCCCTGGTGGCTCAGTGGTAAAGTCTGCCTGCCAAGGCAGGAGACACAGGTTCAGTCCCTGGGTTGGGAAGATCCCCTGGAGACGGAAATGGCAACCCACTCCAGTATTCTTGCCTGGAAAACTCCACGGACAGAGGAGCCTGAGGGCTACAGTCCATGGGGTCTGAAAGACTCAGACACTTATCGACTAAACAACAGCAGCAACAAAGTGAACACACGTCCTTAGCTGTGGGTGCAATCAGTGTGTGTGAGTGTGTGCATCTGCTTATATGCAGGGTGAAGATGTGTGCAGGTGTGGGGTGATGAGTGTGCAAATTTCTGTGCATGTGTGAACGCAGCTGGTGTGAATAGACGCAAGGGTGGGGCTGGATGCAGCTGTGCACCGCTTCCTATGGGCGTGTGCGTGCAGGGTCTGTATGTGCGCCTCTATTGGGGGGCCGTGTGTGCAGATCTGTGTGTGTCTGTCCTGTGCATGCACACTGGAGCACAGGTGTGAAGGAGTGTGTTCAGGGATAGGCTTGATGGGCGTGATGTGCCCATCTGTGTTCACTGTGAACGTGTCTGCCAGTGCCCATTGGGGTTCCCGTGCCTGCAAGTCCCAGAGGCAGCAGCTTGCAGTGCATGTTATGACGTGTTTATAGGTCTCTCAACCTTAATGCATTTAAATTTCCAACCCTAGGTGATCCCGGTGGACTGCAGAGCCATTTGTTTCTTGCTCTGCTTTAAAAAGAAAGTTTCCAGAGTAAGATCCCTTCTGCCTCCAGCCTGGCAGCAGTACCTGATTCTTGAGGACTCTTGATGGGAGGAAGACCCAGACCAGGGTGTCGAGATGGTGTGGACAGGGCAGGGGGCACTGAAAACTAGCTGGGGAGGGGGCTCTCGAGTGTGAGGAGGAGGAGCAGGCTGGGGTGGCCTGCGGATGATGAGGTGGGAAGCCCCAAGATATGGAAGCCCCAGGACGTGCAAGATCGCACTTTTGATCTCCTTGCATGCTCACTTTCTCTCCTGTCCATCTGTGAACTTGTACCTGAACCTCTGCTTCTCACACTACACATGCTCCTTGGGTAAGTGAAAGTGTTAGTCAGTCAGTCATGTCCAGCTCTTTGCGACCCCATGGACTGTAGCCCGCCAGGCTCCTCTCTTCGTGGAATTCTCCAGGCAAGAATAGTGGAGTGGGTAGCCATTCCCTTCTCCAGGAGATCTCCCCGACCCATCTTCCCAATCCAGGGAAAAAACCTGGGACTCCTGCATTGCAGGCGGATTCTTTACCGGCTGAGCCCCCAGGGAAGCCCCTCCTTGGGTAACTTAACCCTAAACTGCTCTGAGGCAGGTCCCGATACCTTAAATCCCTTCTCAGGTTCTTCCTGGCATCCCGAGAATGCCTCAAGTGCCTTCAACAACCACCAGTGTCTGCTGTTTCCCTCCCGACCCTGTAGAAGCGCAAAGTCCCCTGGGCTGAAAGGGCTGCAACTACTGTGTCACTGTGCTTAGCGTCCTGAGGTGGGATGGGGGGCTGTTGCTGACTCAGCTGCTGGCAGATACCCAGGGAGGTGGGAGAGAAACGTCCTTCAAACTCCTGCTTGTGTTTATGGGGGCATTTTGCGTCAGGTCCTAGGGCCGAGGCTGCTGGGATGTGCTGGGGAACCAGGTGACACAGCGGAGCTGTGCTCAGAATTACCTCCACCTTTGTCTTTGGACCAAGATCTGGGCTGCAATTCTCCCTTGCTTTAGGATGAGTTTTCCCTCCGATCCTCCTTCCATCCTCACACCCCAGCTGCTGGTGTGAGGCCTCGCCTCCTGCAGGCACGCCTGAGTCCACAGGCAGACTCTGGGTGGATCTCTGTATCCTTTGGTTCCACCCATCACCCCTTCTGGTGATCATCCTTTGATACCACCGTCTGCTAATCTCATGGTCTAGTCACTGGGGTCTCATCTGAAAGAGACATTTATCGTAACACATTTTTCTAGCCTCAGGTCAGGAGCTGTAGCTCGTGGGATGCAGGCTCCAGGGGTCCTTTTCTTGAACTTTGATCAGCCACAGACCTGAAGGACCCCACACTCTGACTCAAGGGAACAAGCCTCCTGCTGGGTCTCCTTCATTTCCTGTTTGCACCACAGGACTCCCTGAGGCAGACTGTGTGGCGTCCCTTGGGCTTCTCCCAGGAGGAATTCTGTCTGTACACCCAGTGGATAAAAGGGCAGGAAAATACCCTGCAGAGACCCGTGGAGACTCTTTCTTGAAACGTAATAAATTGTTAGGGCCCATTTGGTGACTTTTAAAAAAAGGCTTTAATGTTCTGGTGAATATGCTTTATGAAATTGCTGGGTAGAGGCAGGGTAGCTTAAAGGATAAGGGCATGGATTGTAGAGCCTGACTCCCTGGTTTGGCTCCTGTTTTTGCCGTTTACTGGCTGGGGGTGTGCTATTGGTCTCTATGTGCCTCCGTATGCATGTCCTCTCAGATGGAAATAATAACAGTATTCACTTCATAGCATTATTGTCAGGATAAGGTGAGTTAACATAAGTAAGGGGATTACAACAGCTCACAGCCATAGTAAGTATAAGCCTCCTCATTATTAAACAGTTTAGCAATACAGAAGAAACCAAAATTCACACCAAATGCTACATTCCAGGGGACCTTCCTCCAGTTATCTCTCTTCGTGCTGAAGCATATATATTTTATATAAATATGATTTATGATATGTATGGTTCAAATACTTACCCCCCTCCCAACTTAACTGTGTGTCTTAGAGATTTTTCCATATCACTCCATACAGAGCTACTTCACTCTTTGAAAATTAATACTAGGCAGTTTATTTGCCTAATCTATCACTGCCAGGGGGGCATGGAGGTTGTTTCTAATTTTTCTCTACTATAAACAACACTGTGTATTCCTGTCCACGTAGTGCTTATGCATATGTTTTCTTGCATTTGGGCTGTTATCTCCTTGGGCTAAATTCTAGAGGTGAGGATGCTGGGTCAAAGAGTACCACACATTTTACATTTTGATACATATGGCCAAGCTGCCCTTTGGAAAGGTTGTACCAATTTACATCCTCCCTCTCAATGACGTCCCTTTTAGAACCTTTTTCATTTTCACTCTGGGTCGCTCATCAGATTACCCTATGCCCCAGGTGAGGCCGCCTGACCGAAGAAGAAGAAAGCTGGGTGGACACATATTTTTTTGATTAGTCCGTGAGATCATGAGCTGCCTGGGAAAGGTTGTCACGGGGGCACTTCCTGAGGGTGGCCGTTGAGGTGTGCAGGGCAGCTGCCGCAGCTCTTCCCCAAGCAGAAAGGGTGAACCACGGAGCATGAGCAAGCCTGTTAGAAAGCGACTTTGATGAATGCTGAGCTTTGTTCTCTCCAGGCTTCTCATGGAAGCAGCCTGGTTGATTTGACCCGATTTTGCATGTGAACAGGGCTTTGAAGGGCAGATTGCTCATTGCAGAGATGGCGGAGACACGAGCACCCATTGCAGGAGCTTGTGCACGGTGGGACTAGGTCACACCCCCACCCCGGGAGGTGGAGGCTGATTCCTTTCCTCTTGAATCTGGGCCAGCTCGGTACTTTGGTCGATGGGGTCTGGTGGAAGTGACGCCCTGCCTGAACTTCTGAACCACAAATTTGGGAGCAGAATAAAATGGTGACTGTTTTACATCTCTAAATTCTTGGGTGATTTGTTATACAGCCATGAAAACTGGACCGTGTGGCCACTGCTTATTGGGTGCAGTGCAGCAATTTTCAAACTTTGGGTACCTGGGAATCAACTCTCCTTGAGAATGCAGATTCCTGGCTTTTCTGGTGGTCTCATAGTTAGGCATCTGCCTGCCAATGCAGGGGACACAGGTTCGATTCCTGGTCTGGGAAGACTCCACGTGCTGCAGGGCAACTAAGCCTGTGTGCCGCAACTGCTGATCCCATGCTCTAGAGCCCTGTGGACGGCAGCTAGAGAGGAGCCCCCGCTCGCTGCAGCTAGAGAAAGCCGTGGGGCAGCAATGAAAACCCAGCGTAGCCAGAGAAAGAAATTAGACAAAGAAGAATGTAGATTCCTGGGACTTCCCTGGTGGACTGGTGGCTAAGACTCCACACTCCCATGGCAGGGGGCCCTTGTTCCAACTTTGGTCAGGGAACTAGATCCCACATGCTGCAACTGAGAGTTCTCATGCTGCAGAGAAAGATCCCACATGTTGAAAGGAGGATCAAGTGTCCCATATGCTGCAGCTAAGACCTGGCACAGCCAAATAAATAAATAAGTAGTTTTTAAAAAAGGATACAGATTCCTGAACCCCAGATTGGGGAATGTGCATTTTCAAATGAGTGATCCAGGAAATTCTGACGTTAAGTGGTACCAGATCAAAAACTTGGATGAGTCATTTAAGAATGAGAGACTTGAGTTTGAATTTTGAACCTGTGGCTATCATCTTCCTGTGCCTTACTTCATCTGTAAAGTGGAGGTGATCATGGTTCCTACTTCATGCTGGTGTTGAGGGGGTTAAATAGGGTTAAGCCCTGTAGAGCTTAGCACCACCCTGCCACGTGAAAAACACAGAGGAAATGGTTACTCTCATCACAGCATCATGCCGTAGAATTCTTAAGTTCTTCTCCCTGCCCTTCGACATTAAGTGAAAAATGTTGTGTTGATGTATTTAACTCGGGAGAGGGTCCATAGTTTTATTCAAATTCTCAAAGGGTCCTTTGTCTAAAGAAGGTTGAGAAAGATCAAGAGCATGTGTTGGCCCTTTGACCTGGGTCCAGCCCCAGTGATCTCAAAGAGACAGCAGTGAGTGGTCCTGAAGAGAGATCTCAGTTCCCTGCCCAGGAATTGAACCTGCATGAAAACCAGGAATCCTAGCCACTAGACCACCACGGTATAGAGGCTAGAAGCAAAGTGGCCCTAACTTTTGCCCCTCTTTGAAAGCAAGACTGTTTCAAGGAGGCAAAACCCAGAGAGAAAGGGTATGGGCTTCCGCTCTAATGAGGAGGAGCACATTGAAGAGGAGGTATAAATCACTTATACAGGGCAGTTCTTTTGGGTCTTTGTTTACCTTTGGCCATTATCTTGTTTCTTTCTTCACACCTGCCCTGCCCTAGAAGCCTCCCCAAGATGTGTGAACAACTTTTTCCTAAGATAAATTCCATTGCAGAGGCCTGTGGGGATATGTCCACACTTAGTATGGGGCGGTGCCCACTCCCTTTTCACTCCCAAGGAATATTCTTGCATTTGTGCAGTAAGGGAAGTTTCCTTGACCTCGGGAGTGGTTATCATATCTCTTTACTCCAGCAGAGCTCAACTTTTGCCGCTAGCTTTGTCCTTGGAATGTCTAGGGGAAAACAAAGCTTCAATTTTACTCCACTTGACAAATAACAGCTGTCCAACCCAGTGGCCCATCTATCTTCTACTTCACCAGGAGCCCTCCATCCTTCTGGCCAGAGCCTCTTGACCACACCCCATGGGTCGACTTCATTCCAGAGCGTGGAAGGACGACTTTAAAGGAGTCTTAGTCTCAGTGATGGTGGTTAGGGAAGAGAGTGGCCCAGCTGTCCAGGGAAGGGAACTCTGGATGCAGAAGCAGGCTTGTTGTGAGGGGCCACTGTGATGCTCCTGCCTGGGAGTCCTCGAAGAGCTTGTCCCAGCTGACTGCTCCGTCCCCCTTCTCCACCCAGGTGTGCAGGGCCCATGGTTTAGGCTGGAATGTTAAGGCCAGCAATGGTGTAGCAGGGGGAATATTAAGCTCCTGGTGTGTCCTTAGGAAAGCCACCTGCGTCTCAGCCTCAGTTTTCCTGTGGATGAAATGAGGAGTTAGGAGACCTGGGTGAGTTTGTGGCCGTTCCCACCTGACTCTTGGACACCTGCTCTCGTAGGATGGGGATGGCAAACATGTTGTGAGTCTGTGTCGGTGCTGCCTGAGTACTGGCTTTTTTTTAAAGGTATAGTTGAAGTACAATGTCATAAAGTTTCAGACCTACAACTCAGTGATTTGCAATTTTTTAAAGTTATACTCCATTTATAATTATTTATATAAGCAACAGTTAGAACTGGACATGGAACAACAGACTGGTTCCAAATTGGGAAAGGAGTATGTCAAGGTTGTATATTGTCACCCTGCTTATTTAACTTATATGCAGAGGACATCATGAGAAACGCTGGGCTGGATTAAGCATAAGCTGGAATCAAGATTGCCAGGAGAAATATCAATAACCTCAGATACACAGATGATACCACCCTTATGGCAGAAAGCAAAGAACTAAAGAGCTTCTTGATGAAAGTGAAACAGGAGAGTGAAAAAGTTGGCTTAAAACTCAACATTCAGAAAACTGAGATCATGGCATCTGGTCCCATCACTTCATGGGAAATAGATGGGGAAACAGTGAAACCAGTGACTGACTTTATTTTGGGGGGCTCCAGTGGCTCAGATGGTCAAGCATCTGCCTACAATGCAGGAGACCCAGGTTTGATCCTTGGGCTGGGAAGATCTCCTGGGGAAGGAAATGGCAACCCACTCCAGTACTCTTGCCTGGAAAATCCCATGGATGGAAGAGTGTTGTAGGCTACAGTCCATGGGGTCGCAAAGAGTCAGACACGACTGAGTGACTCTACTTACTTACTTACTTAAAATCACTGAAGATAGTGACTGCAGCCATGAAATTAAAAGTCGCTTGCTCCTCGGAAGAAACTCTATGATCAACCTAGACAGCATATTAAAAAGAAGAGACATTGCTTTGCCAATAAAGGTCTGTCTAGTCAAAGCTATGGTTTTTCCAGTAGTCATGTATGGATGTGAGAGTTGGACTATAAGGAAAAATGAGCACCGAAGAACTGCTGTGTTGGAGAAGACTCTTGAGAGTCCCTTGGACAGCAAGGAGATCCAACCAGTTCCTCCTAAAGGAAATCAATCATGAATATTCATTGGAAAGACTGATGTTGAAGTTAAAACTGCAATACTTTGGCCACCTGATGCGAAGAACTGACTCATTGGAAAAGACCCTGATGCTGGGAAAGATTGAAGGCGGGAGGAGAAGGGGACGACAGAGGATGAGATGGTTGGATGGCATCACTGACTCAATGGACATGAGTTCTCCGGGAGCTGGTGATGACAGGGAGTCCTGGAGTGCTGCAGTCCGTGGGATCGCAAAGAGTAGGATATGACTGAGTGACTGAACTGAACTGAACTGGCTGTATTCCCTGTGTTGTACAATATATCCATGTAGATTATTTATTTATTTATTTACTTGCACCACGTGGCATACTGGCTCTAGTTCCCAGGATCGGACTCATGCTCCCTTGCAGTGAAAGCATGGAGTCCTAACCACTGAACTGCCAGGGAATTCCCTAGCTTTTAAATTTCATGCATAGTAGTTTGTGCCTCTTAATCCCCTCTGCTTGTCTTGTCCCTTGCTTCCTTCTCCCCACTTGTTCCTAGAGTGCTGTGTTGAGCTGGAGTCTGAGGTGACATCTAGGATCAGTGGGAAAGGTCTCTGATGCATTAGCAATGTCTGCCTGGCTGTGTCATGGGATGTCTGCCTGGCTGTGTCATGG
>NW_024070212.1:108781643-108814324 GCF_014754425.2 Oryx dammah
GGCTGTGTCATGGGATGTCTGCCTGGCTGTGTCATGGGATGTCTGCCCGGCTGTGTCATGGGACCTGGTAACACATCCACTCATACGGAAATCTTACTTCCATACAACATGAATTCAGTAATTCAGGTTGACACTTTCAGGATTTTTGCTGCATCTATGTGTTGCCTTTTTTATTGAATTGATTAATAGTTTTAAAAAATTAATTTAGTTTAACATTATATTGCCTATTTAAATAAATTAATTTTTAAGAACTATTAGTTTAATGATGAAGATAACACACAGATGTAGCAAAAAATTATGAAAGTGTCAACCTGAATTTTAAAATTATATTGCCTATTTGGGGCTTCCCTGATGGCTCAGCGGGTGAATAATCCGTCTGCAGTATAGGAGACATAGGAGACCTGGGTTTGATCCCTGGGTTGGGAAGATCCCCTGGAGGGGGAAATGGCAACCCACTCCAGTATTCTTGACTGGAAAATCCGATGGACAGAGGAGCTTGGTGGGCTACAGTCCACGGGGTCACACAGAGTCAGACACGACTAAGTGACCAACACTTCCACTTTCACTGCCTTTCCTATTTACATGATTATGAATAAAGATTGTTAAAAAATGAACAGCTTCATTGCAGAGAAGTCTAATTTCTATTCCTATTTCTTTCTTGTTCTCACCTTTCCCTCCAAAGGTAATCAATTTTATTTGCTTTTGGCTTATCTTTCTATTGTTTCTATTTGAAAGGTATGTGAGGCATTATTATGTTCCTAAACTCGGGAAGATTCCCTGGAGAAGGGAGTGGCAACCCATTCCAGTATTCTTGCCTGGAGAATTCCATGGACAGAGGAGCCTGGTGGGCTACAGCCCATGGAGTTGCAAACAGTCAGACATGACTGAGCAATTAACACAAACTTTCTTTAGATCAACAAAAGGACTGAAAATTTTTTTTTTACCCAAATTTCTTTTTTAAAGTCATCTTTTTATTGATGTATAATGTATGTACAGAAGAGTACACAAATCTTAAATATACAACATCATGCACTGAAAATCAGGAAACTCTAAAAGTATATGGATCCATCTAATCACCTCTCAGATTAAGGAAGAGAATAATAATAATAAAAAAAGAAATCATTTAACTACTAAAAAAAAGAGAGAGAGGAGCTCTGACAGTTCGCCACAAGCACTGCTCATGTGTCTTATGTTTGTGAGATAATTGGGCATCTTCTGTGAAGTGCCTGTTTAAATCTTTGGCTCATTTTTCAATTGTGTGGTCTATCTTTTAATGGCTGGTTTGTAGGGCTTCATTATATCTTCTAGAAGCAAGTCTATTGTTGATTATAAATATTACAACCATCTTCTACTCTTTGTTTTGTTTTTTCTTTCTCTCAGTGGTGTCCTTTGATAAACAGAAGTTCTGGATTTTAAAGCAGTTTGAATTTTCAGTCTTTTCCTATGTGGTTGGTAATTTTTTTATTCTGTTTAAGAAGTCTTTGCACCTCAAAGTCACCGAGAAATTCTCCCATGTTTGACATAGAAGCTTTATTTTATCTTTAAAAATTTAGGATGCCTGGAATTGATTTTTGTGTATAGCAAGGTAGGGGTCTAAATTATATTTTCTTCATATAGCTAACCTGCAGATCTAGCACCGTTTGTTGAAAAGATAATCTTTGTCCCCATGCACTGTAGGAATCCCATTTTAAAAAATCTGAGTATCAACTGAATCATGGGCTTGATGTGCTAATTTATTTTTCTCCTGTGTTATCGTCTAAGAGTTTCATAGTTTTCATTTCAGGTTTAGGTTTGTGATTCATTTTGAGTTAATTTCTGTGAAGGCTATAAAGTCTGTGCCTACATTTATTTATTTTTGTATGTGGGTGTCCAGTTGTTTCAGCTCCATTTGTTGGAACTAATTTATTTTTGTAGTTTACGTTAAAATAAACATATACTTATGAAAATAAGAAGTGCTTAATCTGCAGTGAATCACCTAAAAGCATTTTACATTCCATGCTTTAGGAAACACTACAGTGGGATGTTGCAGTCACAGCAGTGAGTAAGAGAGGGTTTTCTGTAGGAGTAAGTTAAACAGAATCTTTAAGAATTTATTATATAAGAAGCTCCTATTTGTTTTAGAAACAATAGAAGATACAGATAAATAAAAGTCATCTATAATCTTCCTACCCAGGAGTAGGCACCTTACCATTTTGGTGTATTTTTTCCCCAGCTATTTCCCCTCAGTGTATATACATATACATATATTGTATTTTATAAAAAATGGTCAATGAATAGATCCTGTTTTGTACTCTATTTTTGCTTATTATGTCCTTAACAGCTCTTCATGTTGATATGTTATATTTTTGAATAATCATTTTAATGGATGTTGGTGCTTGATATGCTAACTGGCTCCCATTTCCTCCCTTCTTCTAAACACAGACTCTATCCCCCTCTTTAGTCTCTGTCTTCTGGACTCCTATTTTGTTTGTACCCACCACCATGGCTTAAGAAATAAAGCCAAAGGACTCTGTGTTTCTTTTCCTGATTCCATTTTCTTTTCTGCCCTTGAGTAACTATTATTCTAGAACTAATACTTCTCATTTCCCATACATAAAAATATTCCCATTACTGTATGCAGATATACTATCAATAATATATAGTATTGCTTTGTAGGCTTTAAAACTTTATATATGTGGTGATATATACTGAGCCCTGATGGCTCAGAGGGTAAAACGCCTGCCTGAAATGCAGTAAACCTGGGTTCGATCCCTGGGTCAGGAAGATCCCCTGGAGAAGGAAGTGGCAGCCCACCCCAGCTCTTCCCTGGTGGCTCGGACGGTAAAGCGTCTGCCTACAATGTGGGAGACCTGGGTTCGATCCCTGGGTTGGGAAGATCTCCTGGAGAAGGAAATGGCAACCCACTCCAGTACTCTTGCCTGGAAAATCCTATGGAAATAAGAGCCTGGTAGGCTACCGTCCATGGGGTCACAAAGAGTTGGACACGACTGAGTGACTTCACTCACTTGTTGGTGATCCTACTATATACATCCCTTTTCAGACTGCTTTCTTCACTCAAAATGGTGCTTCTAAATTTTATTCAGTTGCTATATGTAACTTTCATTTATTCATTTTAACTGCTGTCTAGTATCCCATTATCAGTATACTGCAATTGACTTATCCATTTTCCTTTTGTTCCCCCTCCCTTTTGAATCTCTCTCCCACTTGCCCCCCTTCTCACCCCTCTAGTTGTTGCAGAGCCCCGGTTGAGTTCCGTGAGTCAGCCAGCAAATTCCCATTGGCTATCTATTTTACATATAGTTGTGTCGTGTGTATGTTTCCATGCCACTCTCTCCGTTTGTCCCATCCTCTCCTTCCTCCCACCGTGTCCGAAAATCTGTTCTCTGTGCCTGTGTTTCCACTGCTGCCCTGCAAATAGATTCATCAGGACCATCTTTCCAGATTCCATATATATATATGCATTGATATCTGATATTTGTTTTTCTCTTTCTGACTTACCTCACTCTGTATAATGGGCTCTAGGTTCATCCACCTCATTAAAACTGACTCAAATGCATTCCTTATTATGGCTGAATAATATTCCATTGTATATATGTACCACAGCTTCTTTATCCATTCATCTGTCAATGGACATCCCTTTTCTACTGATAATAAAGATAAAGAATGATGCTATGTTCTTGTGAAATCTATGAGTTTCTTTAGCATTCATATCCTCAATCAAAATTGCAGGGTTGAAGGGTGAATATTCCTTTAACTTTACTGGATATCACCTGCCAAATTGCTCTCTAAAACAGTTATACAAATCTATAATACTATCAGCAATGTGTAAAATTTCCTGTTTCTTTAAATCCCGAGTAACCCTTGGTACTGTTACATTTATAATTTTCCCCTGTCTGATGGGTGTGAGATGGAATCAATATTAGCCAGGATCCAGTTAGGACATCAGATGCCCCACAAGATACTTCAAACAGAGGGAATTTAATACAGGCAACTGGCTACATAGAAGTTGGGGAGCTGGTAGAACAAGAAGGAAACACAAAGATCAAAGGTGATAATTGCGGGAAGCAGGTACCACTCTGAGGGGAGGGCTAGAGGAACAAAAGAAAAGATGTGGAGAAATTAGGACCTAAGAGCTCTGAGTGAGGGTTCTGGGGCACTCAGAACTTAGAAAGAGGGTTGCCACCAGCTGCTGCTGGTATCTTGGAGGAGTCTGCAGAGGCTGGGTTTGGCAGTGCAGAAAGAAAGTGGAGACTGGAGCCAGTTGCTGCTGTTGCCACTCTGGGGTGGTGCTGGCAGGGAAGGAAGACATAGGAACCCAGTCCTGTCTCCCCTTGCCCTGCCTGCCAATCTTCTTTGAGTGCCTCCCATAGCTGGAACCTAACAGGAAGCCAGCTAGACTTGGAATCTGGGAAGGGGAGTATGCAGAGTATGGCCGCAGCAGCAAGAGCAGACAGCAGAAGCGTGGATTCGGGCTGAGAAACATTAACTTGCATAGCATCTCACTGTGTACCTATTTCACCTAAGTTCTTTCCATTTTTATGAGCAGCTATTTTAAACAGTGCTCCACGAACACCTTTGCACATATGTTTTCCTTAGAATAAGTTTCTGGAGGTAGAATTACAGAGTCAAAGGGAATGCATATTTTTTGAGCCTTTTGATCCAGACTGACAAAAATCACCAGAGGAGTAGGTTTTGAAGGAAAGGGAGTCCCTCCCATGGTGTATTCCTGGAAACTGCACCATAGAGCAGATGGCGACAGAGAAGACAGTCTTTCTACACTGGAGTGTTCTGTTACCTAGGGATTGCTTTCTTTCCAAGGAAAGAATGCTAGAAAATTACAGTTCTGACTATCCTACGTCACTAAAAGAGAAATACAGCCCTGAACTTCTATATCATTTACACTAGTAATTTTGGCCTCTGAATTCTGTAAAAGAGATATAAATATCCATTATCCATAGAAAAGCCACAGTGAGTGATAAGTTGTACCTACAATTAGAGCACACCAGAATATAATTCCATAGTATTCATATAACTTGCCTCCACATGATACGTCCCCACCCTAAATGCTCAATTTAATTACCTGAAGATTTGTTGACTTAATTGGGCTTACAGGGGCCAGGAGTGAGAATGAGGAATAAGGGAGACTCAAAGGGGAGGCTAGAGGGGGCATAGAGAGGGAGACAGTCTGAGTTTAGGAGGGTGGAGAGTGAGGACCAGCTAGCACATGGGCGTTCTGGAGAAGTTCAGGGAAGGAGGGCAGCATGGGGATGAAGGTGGGGCAGAGCTGAAGAAGAGCCTTGCCCACATCACAGTATACCTAAGATGACTCTCCTGGCCCAGATTTCATGGCCCATGTTTCTGCTCAGTTCTGTCAAGAGCACGAGTCCCTAATTAGATGATCACAATCAGGAGTAGCAGGTAATCAAGAGGCTGGAGCCCCTGCTAACTGGGGGCAGGTATCCATCTCCAAAGGAGCTGCTTCTCCCGGTGCTCACCTTGGAACGGGGGCCCTGCAGAGCAAACTGGATACTGTGGTGGCTTTGACTGGGCATTGTGAGCAACGCAGGGTCTGGGCATTGAAGAAAGCTCCTGATGATTTCTCCAGCTCTGGATGCTTTCTGAAATGCATGTCTAGGGCAGTTGGGAAAATGACCCTAAAATCTTCTCCAGCTCTGGCTCCTCTCTGAATTGCCTCCTGGATATCTCTAGCTGGATGCCCCATAGGCACCTCGGTATCATTCTGTCCCCAGTCAGGCAGGAACTGTCAGCTTGGCACACCACGAAATACTCAAAACCCCATGCAGATACTCAAGAAATATTGATTAGATGAAAGAATACAGTTCAAAAGCAAAACCCGTCACTTTCCACCTGAAAACAGTTCTGCCTCTGGGTTGCCCTGTCACTAATATCACCATCATCACTGTCAAGTTGTCCCTCCATCTTCCTCCTTCTCACACCCTGCTGGTCAGCAAGTCCTCTACATTCTGCAGCGATTTCTCCTGAATCCATTCTCCACGCTTTGCCGTCCCAGACTGCCCTAGATTAGTCTCCTTCTATACTCTGTGCCACTCTTCTACCTCCTGATCTAAAACCTCCTGTGGTCCAGGATAAACTCAGACTTCTTTGTCTGGCCTTCAAGGTCCATCGCTGGCCACCGTCATCCTCCTGTATCATCTATTTCTCCTCTGAATGTCACCTGCTCCTGCCAAGCTGGCCTCATGCTTATTCCTCAAACATATCCTGGGTTTGCTCGTCCTTATATCTGGGCTCATATCCCTCTCCATACTCACCTCTCTTCATTGACTAATCCTGGATTTGATTCTCTCTCCCAGCACTAAGTTGGGAATCTGGTTGAACTCCCACTATAAGACCCACTCTATGTTGTCATGCATGTCTAATGATGATGAGAAAGCTGAGGCTCTGTTGTGCTCAGAGACGGTCAAGGCCACACAATTGGCATGAGTAATAACCACCAACCTACTGGCTGTCTTCCATGTTTTAGGTATTCTTCTTGGGAATTTGCATGCTTTATTCTAATTCTCCCAATAAATTTACAATACATCATTCAAACAAAGATACAGCATTAAAGGATTCCACATCAGCTGTGCTCATTGCCAGGTAGGACTGATGGAAGGGATTGGCTCAGTTGTGACTGGAAGAACAGGGGCTTAGAATCCTGCTGAGGACACTATGGGTTACCTTGTGGATCTGGGTTCTTGGAGAAGGTGAGAGGAAGGAAAGGGCAGATGCAAAGGAAAATCTCCCTCCATTTGTGTCAAATTATTTCTCTCCTGGAGGAAGTTGAGATAAATTATGGGGGTTTACTTTGATTTTTTAAATTAAAAAGTTTAAATTGAAATGTAGTTGATTTACAATGTTGTGTTAACTTCTATTGTACAGCAAAATGACTCGTATGTATACATATACATACTCTTTTTCATATTCTTTCCCATTATGGTTTATTAAGGATATTGAATATAGTTCCTTGTGCTATACAATAAGACCTTGTTGCTTATCCATCCTATATGTAATAGTTTGTATCTACGAATCCCCAATTCCCAGTCCATCCCTTGCTCAGGTCCCCTCCCCCCTGGCAATCACAATTCTATTCTCTGTGTCTGTGAGTCTGTTCCTATTTCATAGAAGTTCATTCGTGTCCTATCTTAGGTTTCACACAGAAGTGATAGCATATGGTATTTGACTTTCTCTTTCTGACTTAATTCACTTAGTATGATAATCTCTATCTGCATCTTGTTGCAAATGGGTTGCTTTTTAAAGGTATTAATATTAATACAGATTCTGATGTAGTGTGGCTCAGGTGGGCCTGGGATTCTGCATTTCTAACAAGCTTCCAGGTGATATCTGCACTGCTGGGTCCCACCTTCTGACTAGCAAAGGTGTAGGAAAACTCAACCTGTAGCAGTCTGTGACTGGGTCTGGGGTGATCTGTGGCCAGGGTCCAAGATCAGTTTCTGCTTGGGGAACTGGGTCAGTCCATAACTGAGAAATTAGGAGTTGACCAGATTTTTGGCTTTGACCAACAGTGCATCTGCCCTGCAGCCCTATAGCCATGAGTGAAGGAGAAAGAAGAGTTGTCCCTGTGGTAAATGTGGGAGATAGAGCAGATCGGGGAGGGATTCCTGAGTCATCAGAGATAGCTGGTTCTTGAGAAATTGTCCTATCTGCTAGGAAGGGTTTGGATAAGAGAATAAGCTCCTTTCCTGTAGAGACAATTTCTCCTTCCTCTGTTGCTCTATCCCCCCTCCCATCTGCCACATGGTCCTGACAAGGACATGTATGGGCAGTGCCACATCTAGGGGTCTTGTCCTCAAGGTTCAATGGCCAACTTTGTATCAGCATGAATAGAGAAAGGGAATAGTTGTTCTAGAATAGGGAAAAAAAAGGGAGGAAAGAAATCAACATGTATTGAGCTCCTCCTGTGTACAAGGCACAATACCATGTGTTTCTATATTAGCCAACCCTTTGATCTTCCCAATGATGTAAAAAAATTTTTTTTTACCTTGTTTTACAGATAAGGAAATAAAGGCCTATAGTGGCTGAAGCACATATCCATGGTCATTCGAGTTTTGGTAATATGAGATCAGGCTTGAACAGATTGTATTCGAGGGGCCCATGGTGTGGCTGGGGAAAGTGGCCAAGTGCAGTGGTAGAGGTCCTGGGATTGTCATATGAGGGGTTCCAGAGAGAGAAGAGATCATGGCAGGGCCCACTCTTACTCCTCAGGAATCAGGATCCCCAGGTTTTAGCTGGGGATACAGATTATACTTCCCAACCTCCTATGAAGCTGAGTGTGGCCATGTGTTAAGTCATGGCTAGTGAGGAGGGAGGGGAAGTGGTCCCTGAAGACCTTTACCACTTTTCACTTCTCTCTCCTTCCTGCTGGCTGGAACAAGGCTGTGAAGCTCAACCAGCTCTTTTGTGTCATGAGGGAGTAGGAACCTGAGCCCGGATGACTGCAGCCACCAAACTCATCTAGACTTCTAGAGTCCATACCTGCAAGAGACATGAAACTCTGTCTTATCTAAGCCACCGTTCATTTGTTTCTTCTTCTGTAAACTGAAAACAGTCTTAACAAGTAGAAAGGTCAAGGGCGTATTCTTCATCCAGGGCTGCAGTTCTCAAACCTGGATGCACTTAGAATGCTTAACTCTCTCCAATATCAACTGAATGAGATTTTCTGGAGGGGGCAGGGCTAGGCATTGGTATTTTAGGCTCCCCAGATGCTTCTGGTGTGTAGCCACTGATCATGAAAGTTGGAGGAGAACCAGGAGAGTAGCTTTGAAGCCAAAGGAGGAGAGAATTAGAGAAAGAAAATAGGTAGGTATCAATAACAAATGCCTCAATTGGAAGCTGAGAAGAAGCAATTGAATTAGGTCACCAGGGATCATTAGTGACTTGACTGAGAGGGGTGAAGACAGGGTACTGTTTGAAATAGGCTAAGGGGGGTTGAGTGCCCAGGAAATATAAGAAATCTGCTAGTGAAAGGAAGAAAAGAGGCACTTAGCTTGATGGGATGAAAGTGAAATTGAAGTCGCTCAGTCTTGTCTGATTCTTTGCAACCCTGTGGACTGTAGCCTACCACGCTCCTCTGTCCATGGGATTTTTCAGGCAAGAGTACTGGAGTGGGTTGCCATTTCCTTCTCCAGAGGATTTTCCCAACCCAGGGATCGAACCTGGATCTCCCTCATCGTAGGCAGACGCTTTACCATTTGAGCCACTAGGGAAGATACTTGATGGGATAGTGTCTCAATTTTATGATAATGACTTAATAGCCTTGAGTTGTGAAAGAGCAGGCCCTGTGCTAAGCCCTTTCCAGGCATCACCACCTCATCTCACAGAACTCCTTTCTCTGAGATGAGGACTACAATTTCTGCTGTACAGATGTGGAAACTGACATGCAAATACGAAAAGACTGGCTCAAGATCAAGCAACTGATAAGTGATGGGATCTGAACTTGAATCCAAGTCTGCCTGATACAAGCTGGGACCACTCTGGGAAGGCCACCGTTAGTATCAGGAGATCTTGAGCCTTTTTGTTGCCAGAGGGCAGAAGAGAGGTTTTGTGGTTTTTTTTTTTTTTTTTTTTTTTTGGCATGGGGGCTCTTAGTTCCCTGACCAGCGATGGGAACCTGTGACCCCTGCAGCGCAAGTGCAGAGTCTTAAACACTGAATTGCCAGGGAAGTCCTAGGTGTAGATTTTTGAGGAAGTGTGTTTCCTCTTGGCTGCAGGGTTGCCCTTAGGTGGGAGGAGGACACTTCTCTGCCTGCAGGGAGGGGGCTGTTGAGAGGAGGGAGGTCAAGCTCTCCCACAGCACCCTGATCTCTTCGAGAAAGGAGGCTGGGTCACAGCAGGGCCACAGGTAGGGACTCAATGACCTGGACTGCAGTGGTTTGTCTTCTGCCAGAAGAGAGGGGAGTCAGCCTGCTTCTGACATGAATTTGAAGTCAAGGGGCCTGGAGAGAGAACCCGATTCCAAGCTCTGATAGTGCGAAGCCATGCAGAGCTGATTATTAAATGTCCAAGGACACAGCTACTGATGGAGATGTAGGTGGGCTGCCCCCGCCTCCCATTCCTAGGACAGCCTGCCCACTGGATCCTGTTGGGGCTGCAGATGAATTTGCCACAATCCCTAGCTCTTTGATTCAAACAGCCATCCCTGGAGAACATCCAGCCTACCCACATGTTCTGTGGAAGAGATCTGGCTGACTGCTGCCTGCACCACCTTTCAAGTCTCCCCGAATTATTAAGTCAACTACTGGGTGCTCAGAATGTCTCAAGTTCAAAGACTCACAGGCTAGAACCAGACGTCTGAGGGAACTTCAGACACATTAGTGGGAGGAATATTAAGACATGGCAGGCCAGGTTTATCGGGAGACTGGATAGGGATCAGAAGGAATACATTTTTCTTCTGTGAGCTGCGGAGCATGGGACTCATCCTTCTGATGTCTGGGCCCTCAGTGGGTCTAACTTTTATGCAGTTTTCTTGGCTGTGGGGCTTGCATGGGAGGGGGTGAAGTGCAGAGGTTTGGGCCTGCAGAGGTCTGTGGAGCCCTGGGGTGGGGGTCAGTGGTCTGTGAGGCAGGGAGGGTGAGTAGGGATCCGGAGAAAGGTGAGCAGAGAATGCTGCTCACCTGCCACGTCTGCCACAGGGGAAGCTCTGGTTTTAATTTTTTATAAATTGAGGTTCTCAGCAATGTCATGTTTCACTTGAAAAATGGTCTTTATTGGCTTTAAAAAATCTTCAACGTGGTGGCAAGTTTTTGGAGTGAGAAAAATGGGTTTGGGGCCTGGATCTGGCTTTGGTTAGCTGTGTGAGTTGACGCACACTAGGCACATGGCTTAACCTCTTTGAGCTTGTTACCTGTAAAACGGAATAGTGAAGTCCTTCCCTGGTGGCTCAGTGAGTAAAGCGTCTGCCTGGAATGCGGGAGACCCGGGTTCGATCTCTGGGTTGGGAAGATCCCCTGGAGAAAGAAATGGCAACCCACTCCAGTACTCTTGCCTGAAAAATCCCATGGACTGAGAAGCCTGGTAGGCTACAGTCCGTGGGGTCGCAAAGAATCGGACACGACTGAGCGACTTCACTTCACTTCACTTCCTAATGGGAAGATTCCAAAGACCCAATGAGACAGTGTATATGAAGCTCCTAGAACAGGGTTGGGCATGATGCTGTTTGTGATGGAGGAAATAATTCATTTTCAAAAATGTTATGTTCAGAGAGGGAATTGCAACCAAGAACTCTAGAGCTTAATGTGGCAAGCTCTTGTGTAACTCTCAGTGTGTGATGATTCTGCCCAGTCAGAGGTCATGTGACTTGCCCAAAGCCTGGCAAATGCTTCTTGCTGAAGTGGAATTCCAACAGAGAAAAAGTCGTGGGTCAGGGTCTCAGTGAAAGTGAAAGTGAAGTCGCTCAGTCGTGTCCGACTCTTTGCGACCCCATGGACTGTAGCCTACCAGGCTCCTCCCTCCATGGGATTCTCCAGACACGAGTACTGGAGTGGGTTGCCATTTCCTTCTCCAGGGGATCTTCCCGACCCAGGGATCGAACCTGGGTCTCCCGCATTCCAGGCAGACACTTTAACCTCTGAGCCACCAGGGAAGTCCCAGGGTCTCAGTGCTACTAACTTATTTGTTTTTCCTACAAATAGCTATTGAGCCCCTAGATATATGCCAGGAATATCCTAGATGAGAGATTCTTGTCATTGGAGGTCTGTGTCAGGAACCGCTTAGCATGACACTCCAAGTCTGTCCCAGTATGGCCCTTGCCTTTCTTTCTAGGTTTTTTTCAGCCACTGCTTGTTTCTACACTGTGATCTGGAATCAAGAAACTTGTCATTGCTCTTTGGATTCATGCATCTTTTAAAAAAATTGTTTATTTATTTCTTTATTTTTGGCTGCATCGGGTCTTAGTTGTGGCATATGGGATCTTTTCATTGCGAGGATTTCTCTCTGGGTGTGGTGTGCAGGCTCCAGCAGTTGCGACACATGGGCTTAGTTACCCTGCGGCACGTGGGAATCTTAGTTCCCCGGCTGGGAATCGAACCTGTGTCCTCTGTGTTGCAAGGCAGATTCCTAAGCACTGGGCCACCTGGAAAGTCCCTCATGAGCCCTTTAACTTGCTGCTCCCTCTACTGGAGATGCCCTTGTTCCCCCCTCCACCTGGAGAACTATTTATTTGTCAAGGCTAATGTCACCTTCTCTGGGATGCCTTTCTCACTCACCTCCAGATACATTTTATTTTATATTATTCGTATAATCAAATTTTCATTGCATTTCAGCATTTCTGAGTTTTTATATAACTTCCTTAAGTTCAACACAGCTAGTTGCTATCTGAATCAGGATTTGAACTTGGCCCTTTCTTACAGCAAACTCATGAACCTAACCACCAGAACACATGGTTCCTTCTGTGGGTTCCCAGAGCACCCCTGCTCTGTCAGGGAACTCGTCTCATTTAACTGTATGCACTTGCGTGTGAGATTTCTAGGCAGAAGCACAGCGTGGGGGTCATTGTGACTTGAAAACTGACAGGATGGATGCTCATGACGTAATACCAAAGGTAATTAATTTGCTTGGTTCTGGGTTAACCTCTCAATTTTTATGATATCACTCATTGCTCATGACAATCATGACTCTTGATGATTATCACAATAATAATAGTGATGATTATTCTTTCCATTTCATATTTGGGCCAATTGAGGCTTAAAGAGTTGGAGTAACTTGTCTAAGTCCCATAGCTAGAAGAGGCAGAGTTGGGATTCAAACTCAAGTCTGGTTTATTCCGGAGCCCACTGTCTTAACTTCTGTATTATACTGCTGCTCCTGGACATGTTCTGTCAGACCCCGGGGTGATACTGGGGTGCAGAGACACGTGCCATACAGCTCCTTCCCTCAAGGAACTCACAGTCAAATAGGGAAGACAGACATCCCCCCATAAATAGATAATCATCACACATGCTATGATTCAGGGTAGCCCAGAAGGAGGAATGAGTAATTCATCAGACAGGGGGAGTGCCAGGCAGATATTTCCTAGAAGAGGGGATACCTGAGCAGGGTTTTGAAGGCTAAATAAGAGTTTTCCAGGAGATAAATGCAGTGAAAGGATACCCTAGGCGGCGAGAGAAGCACATACAAAGACGAGAGAGAGACAGAGACAGAGATACAGAGAGAAAGACGCTGAGCGGTTGGGAAATTCCAAGTGTTCTGAAACTTCACCCGGCCTGTCTCTTGTCCCCACAGCAGAGTCTGTAGGAGATGCGGAGAGCTGCAGCTGCAGACAGCTGGTTGCACCTGCCGTCCTGGAGTTCTCATTTCTTCTCACACCTGTCTGTCTAGAAAGGAGCAGGTGGGCTGTGAAGCTTTGTGGGATTCCTCTCGGTGCTGGGACTGAAGAAGAAACGATGGGACAGCCACTCTGGGGATCAGAATCCAGCATCTGCTCCCCACCCTCTCAGTCATACAGCTTGGCTCCCTGCTGCCTTAGTGGGAGGAAGGGCTGGTGAGGATGTGTGACCAAGACCCTTCTAAACTAGGGTGACCGTGAGGCCCTTGGATGGGATCTGGAGGTGGAGGGCGGGTCTACCAGTTGTCTTCCTGGCAGCAGTAGGAATAACCAAGTCTAGGGGCTGATTCAGAGGCTGGGTGGGTCTTCCCCCACTTTCTTCAGTTGAAAAATACTGAGGGAGCTCACAGGTCCTGCCTGCCAAGCCCCTGTGCCCACCTTAGCCCAGCCGGCTGTGAGTGGGGAGCCTAGCATGGCAGTGAGGGTGGGTGCTGGTACAATCATGCTTCCTTGGATTGAGGCGCTGAAGGCTGGGGCACCCTGCACACCCAGGGCCTACAAACCCAGTGGCTCCCCTGACTGTAGGTACCTGGGTTGCTGGTTTTACCTGTGTTTTTCCATGGGGCAAAGGCCCTGATATCCAGCTTCACCTTTGGGAGGAAGCCCCCGACCCCCGCTCCCCTGGGGGGCTGTTCTTGGATCCTGATCCCCAGTGCAATCTGGGAAGCTGCTTCACTCAGGAAGGCCCCACCTTGCTCCACCATGGTGCTTCCCACCCCGCCTTTGCACTAATGTCCAGATTAAACCCTCAGGTGCAGCTGAATTAGACTCAGTTCGGCCACCTCTCCTTGGCTCCAGCTAGCTCTGGTTGGGAATCCAAGTTGCCCCGCAACCCCACTCAGACACCTGCACAGCGGGGTCCATTTCCTGCCCTGCTTCTCTTTCTTCCTCAGTTTCCTATGCATGTGTCTGAGGACACGTGTCAGTCAGTGATCACACCGTCCTGGCTGGCTGGACTGTGTTGGGATGTGTGTGTGTCCACAGAGGCTCATGTGTGGTTGTCTCCGTGTGCTCGCTGCAGCCTGGAGCTCAGCCCACCGTGAACATGAACATATGTGGGGTGGCTGGTGAGGCGCATCTGGATACATGATGTTTGGATACACAGGTGTGGGTCTGTCTCTACACAAGGACAGATCTCTTAAGACATGTGTGTGTCTGCATACACATGTGTGTGGTTATCTGAGCGTGCGTCTGTGAGTGTCTGTCCTAGTCGGAGATGGGCCCTCTGTTCACTCTGAAAGAAAGGGGACAGGGGCCAAGCTCCCTGTCGTTCCACAAGGGCCTGCGCTGGCTTGTCACCAGGCCAGTGCAGGTGAGCGGGCTCAGAGCCTCCTGGAGTTTCTCGGCCTAACGCCCTGGATGCCTCCAGCTATCCCCTAGTCCCATAGCCGCTGCTGTGAGTACTTTGAGATCGTTGCTTGCTCTGGCCCTGCTCCCATCTCTTTCCTTGGAAAGTGTGTACCTGGAAAAGGTCCAACAATAAGTCTTCCCTGTTCACTCTGGACAGTGGTGCCCACCCTGTCCCCACCCGCCCCCATTGTGGAGTCACCCACTGTGGCCGTGTTCGGCCTTCTCTCCACTGCTGCCATCCACGCTCTTCCCTCTGTGGGCCAACGGGGCCCAAGGACAGGGTCCTGGTCAGGAGTGGCTGTTCCTGGGGCTGAGGAATGCCGAAGGACTCAGGACAGCGTGAAGGCTCTCCCAAGGGCCCTGGTAGGGTTTGGGTGCCTGTCCCAACCTTCTCTCTTCCAACAAATCTCTGGATGGGCAGGAGGAACACTTGTGGGGAAATTACCAATTTAAATAGGAAATGCAAGCAATTTGGATGGAACCCCAGGATGGCAGTTTGAGAGCTCATTCTCTGCCCCGTGGGGGTTTGATTACAACCAACTTGGCTGGTAACATGCGGAGAGGGCCAGAGAAATGGTTTCCAAGGAAACTCAGAGCTTTTTAAGCCCTTTCTGGCTCAGGTGGGAGCCCGAGTTAGCCAGGAAAGCAGAGGTTGTGCTCAGCGCCACTGGGCTTCCCGCTCCTTCTGAGTCCCTGCCCGAGCTCTAACCTCCCAAACCTGGCCTGCGCTTCGGCTCCTGTCCCCAACACTTGCTTCCCTCCTTTCTCCCTTTTCTCCCCTAGTCACCTACTTTAGCTCAACCTTTGTCTGTTTAGACTTAAACATTTGGGAAAGTTGGCAAACTGCAGGGAAAAAAAAAAGCTACAAATGGCTCCTGTTTATACAGGACCTACTATGCTCCAGAAAGATCACAAGATTTACTCCTATTATTTCCATCTTTACAGAAACCCTATGATGGAGAGCATACTAAGGCATGGGTGTGTGCTCAGTCATGTCCAACTCTTTGGGGCCTCCTGGACCTGTAGCCTGCCTGTCCATGGAATTTTCCAGGCAAGAATATTGGAGTGGCTTGCCATTTCCTATTCCAGGGGAATCTTCCCAACCCAGGGATCAAACCTGCATCTCTTGCTACTGCTGCATTGGCAGGCAGATTCTTTACCACGGCGCCATCTGGGAAGCTGAGGAAAGAATACTGTGTGTCCATCAAGTCCCCTTTCCTTTTTCCTGGAACTACATGTCCCAGCACCCCTTGCTGTCAGGTCAAGTCACATGACTGAGTTCTAGGCAATGGACTGTGGGTAGGAGTGATGTATGCCACTTTCAGGGTGTCCTCTAAAAACACCACAGGCAGTCTTCTCTGTGTGCTTGCACACTCTTTTCCCTTGCGGTCTGCTGAAAACCCAGTGAAGAACAGTGAGCCCCGGGGGATGGCTGAGCCACTGGACTGAATTTTTCTGTAATCTGATGTCGTAGAACCCTGGCTCCTGTTCACCTCCACTAGACTGGAACATTAGGTTTATTAAGCCACTGAGGTTTCAAGGACTGGTTATTAAGCAGTTACCTAACTTGATAATACAAAGCCTGAAAGGGGTATCCGTATCCTTGTTTTTCCAGGTGGGAAACTAACTCAGAGATGCTAAGTAACTTGCCAAGGTCACACAGCAAATAAGTGGCACATCTGAGATTTGAGCCCAGATTATAACTTTCCCACTGTACCAGGCTAGCAGGGTAGTTCAGTTCAGTTCAGTTCAGTCGCTCAGTCGTGTCTGACTCTTTGTGACCCCATGAATCGCAGCACGCCAGGGTAAGTGCCCTGTATAAAAGGTGTATTAGCATTTGTCTTTTGAGGTGTCATAGAAAGAAAAGCTGGAGAAGGCAATGGCACCCCACTCCAGTACTCTTGCCTGGAAAATCCCATAGATGGAGAAGCCTCGTGGGCTACAGTCCATGGGGTCGCTAAGAGTCGGACACAACTGAGCGACTTCACTTTCACTTTTCACTTTCATGCATTGGAGAAGGAAATGGCAAAGCACTCCAGTGTTCTTGCCTGGAGAATCCCAGGGACGGGGGAGCCTGATGGGCTGCCATCTATGGGGTTGCACAGAGTCGGACATGACTGAAGCGACTTAGCAGCAGCAGCAGAAAGACACACACACAGCAGGATTAGGAGATGGAGAGGGAGGGAGAGGCTGAATGGCAGGTGTGCAGAATGGCACATCACAGTGGCCAAGAGAGGTAGCCTTTCAAGGAAGGGGTGGTCAGTTGTGTCTAATGAGACCCAGCCATGTGGAGGAGGAAGAGGGTTGAGAACAGGCCATTAAATTTAATGACCTTGGTGACAGTTTCAGCTGAGTGATGGGGCAGATGCCAGGTTGGAGGGAGCTTGGGGACAAGTTGGTGGTTGGATTGGTGAAGGGAAGAAGAAAAATAAGGGATAGTTTTAAGCAGAGGCCAGGCCAAGGGAAGGAATTTTGAGGAGAGTCAGTGGTTAGAAGGAGATTAAAAATAAAAAAGGGATTCATGACCTACATAATGTGAAGCACCTGAATGCGATAATTTTCCTTTTCCTTTTCTGGTTCTGGTGAGCACTCCCAGAGCTGAGCTGACAGGTCAGGAAGCAGGGAGGGAGAGGCTCAACACAGTCAGCAGGTCATGCAACATTAACTGGGCTACAAGGCTGTCCCCTGAGTGGGCAAGCGGGTGGTGGCTGACGTGCTGTGATCGGAGAACCTGAAATTCTTCAGGCTTGTCTAAGGCTATCTATCTTTTTCTTTATATTAAATTTAAAAAAATTTTCTTCATATTCCTTCCAAGTTTTTTTTTTTACCTTTATTGAGGTATAATTGACAAAGTTATATTTAACATATACAGTGTATACTTAACATATACAGTTATATTTAACATATATATATTTAACATATATATTTAAAATATACAGTTATATTTAACATACTTTGTGAAAGGATCCCCACAACCCACCTAATGAACACATCCATCACCTCACATGTTTACCTTTTTATTTTTGTGAGAATGCTTAAGATCAATTGTCTTAGCAAATTTCAAGTATACAATACAGTATTGTCGACCCTAGTCTCCATGCTATATATTAGCTCCTCAGAGTAGTATCCATTTGACTAGTTTCAGGGGTTGATGTTGATAAACCTAGATGATAAATCTAAGGAAGAAAGGGGTAGTCGCTTGTCTAGCTCTTACCACATCTTCCTAGACCTCTAGCTGGAGCTTGCTAAGTCTCTCCAAATGTCCATTCTCTCCCAGCCTTCCTTGCAGCTATGTACGGACATATACTAAGTTACTACAAAAGCACGTACTCAGCTTCCAACCAGATCACACTCATATATGGAATGTTTGCCCTGAACACTGTCCATTTCCCCTTTTCTGTGGGCTGGAACTTAGAAATGTCAGTGATGAGCCAGCTGTGGTTATATGGACACAGGCAAGACCCTACACAGCTGAGCAACTGTGAGAAGAAACTTGGGCCCCTCAAGACCTTGTAGAAAACACTAGCTTGGTGTTCTGGACCAGTCTCTCCTTCTGGACTGGAGTATGGGAGAGACGCAAACTTCCACTGTGAGTCTCATGGTTGAAGCGGTTTGGCCTACACCTTAATTCACATTCATCCTTCGCTCTTCTCCATGTCTCCTTCCACGGTGCCCTTTACCATTGAGGAGTTGCCCCATCCCTTCTCTGTCCTTTCCCCTTTTATTCTTTTCTCTCCCTGGTTTGGCCAGATTCTTTCAGTCTCCTCCTCACAATCAGAACATCTTTACTTATCCTTGTTTCCTCTGTTTTTATGTCTTTCTTTTAAAAATTCTTTTAAAAAGATAGATGGTTTTATTAAGATAAAAATTCACATAGCATAAAATTCACCATTGTAACCATTTTAAAGTGTACAATTCATGATCAATTGATTAAAAATTTTCTTTTAAATTGATGGTATTCCTTCATTGTCTTTAGAGCCCTTCCAAGCGAGCCCTCGAAATGTCAGCATTTCCTGGGGTTCTGTCCTTGACCTTGCTCTTCTCTCCTCTGCATACTCTATGTGCTTTCTTTGGTCAGCCTTATCCACTTTCTGAGTTTTTATCCCCTCTGAAGACATCGGATCTGCATCTCCAGCTTGATCTCTTTCTTGAGCTTCAGACTGATGTCATTTGCCCGATGGGTTCCACTTCTTTAGCGTTCCAAAGGTCACCCTGGGGATGCTGCATTGCACACCTCCAGGGGGCTCCAGGTACTGGGTCACCTCAATTCAACACATCCATATCAGTTAGGAGACTTGCAGGGGTACATAGCAGGAAACAACTCAACACGCCTCAAGCAAGAAGGAAATGTATTGGCTCACAGAGGAGGACAGGCTGAGCTTCTGGGTGGCTTGATATAGTGGTGCGATAAGTTCATTCAAGGTCCGGGTTTTTCTCTTGATTATATTCTTTTCCTAGAATTGTCTTAGCCCAAGCCTCTGAGTTGGAGGAGTGCTGTTGGTGGTGATCAGGACTTCTTGTTTCCTTCTCATCAAGGGAGAGCTCCTTGCCCAAAACTGTTGAAGAAAGATAGTTTCCTTCGGTCTGAGTGAGTCAACTTATGGTCTCAATGCCAATAAAATCACAAGCGGAATGCTGTGTGATCATTGACTTAGCCCTATGCTCCATTCCAGTCATTGGCAAGGAGGATTATTATGGGATGGGCTTATTATGATTGAGTTATATGATCATGTCCACCCTGGATCTGGAGTGAATTCCCTAGACTGAATTTGTGTGACAGGTGGCAGATGGGTTGCATCGATGTTGGGCAGTCAATTACAATGTCAACCCCCATATCAAAAGCTAAACTTATCACATCTACTCATTTGCCTCAACCTTGGTCTTCCTTCTGTATTTTCTATTTCAGTGACTCGTCCCACCATTAACTCACCAATCTAACAGAAGCCAGAGTCCTCAGCTTTCTCAGCTTTCTCTCTGTGGCCCCCACTCAATGATTTATTTAATCACCAAGATCCAGTATTTTTATTGTTTGTGCTCTTGTCTCATATCTACTATCACCAATCTGACAGCTTTCTAATTGATTTCTTTTCTTTAGTCCCAAGACCCTCCACCCTACCCTTGCTGCAGCTACCAGAATAAGTTTTTTAAAATGCAAATCTGGTCTTTTTGGTTATCCCCTTTGCTTAAATCTTTCATTGACTTCATACCATTTCTAGGGGAAAATCTAACCTCTCCCTAGTGGTTAGGGGCTAGGCAGGATTTAGAGAAATATATCTTGGCTATGAAGGGACCACAGCTTGTACTGATACATAGTCTCAATAGTATCAGTAAACGTCTGTTAAATTAAGCAGAATGCTCTGTGGTTGCTTGCCTGTGACTAAGGGCTAGATGAAAGGGTGAGTGACTTAGGCTATGAGCCTGGATGAGGGAGGAAGCAATATGAGGTAGATGGAAGTTTGACAAGGCCCAGAATTTATACTGCATGGTGGGTTGTTCGGCTTTTAACTATAGTCTGGTGCTTATAGAGCTTTCATTTAAAAGTTAGACAGCTGGGGCTAACTGTCAAATCGTGACCTTGCTTTTTGCCACCGTGGGCCAGCCGCTGAACTCCTAGACTCAGTACCTTCCTCTGCAACAGGGGGAATAAAATTATCCACCTCATAGGTTTGTTGTGAGAATTTGATGAGCTGATGCTCATAAAGCATTTGGAATATAGTAAATGTGTGAGAAATGTTGCTTGTTCTTGTTATCCCTTAGTTGAAATCTAATATATGTTAGTAATATTTAAAACAGATTTAAAAGTGTTTTATAGTACAAACTTATTGTATCAGTTCAGTTCAGTCACTCAGTCAACTCCGACTCTTTTTGAGCCTGTGGACTGCAGCACTCCAGGCTTCCCTGTCCATCACCAACTCCCAGAGCTTACTCAAACTCATGTCCATCGAATTGGTGATGCCATCCTATCATCTCATTCTCATTCTCCTTTTACTCCTACCTTCAATCTTTCCCAGCATCAGGGTCTTTCCAAATGAGTCGGTTCTTCGTATCAGGTGGACAAAGTATTGGAGCTTCAGCTTCAGCAACAGTGCTTCCAATGAATATTCAGAACTGATTTCCTTTAGGATGGAATGATTGGATCTTCTTGCAGTCCAAGGGACTCTCAAGAGTCTTCTCCAACACCACAGTTCAAAAGCATCAATTCTTCGGTGCTCAGCTTTCTTTATAGTCCAAATCTCACATCTACACATGATTACTGGAAAAACCATAGCTTTGACTAGATGGACCTTTGCTGGTAAAGTAATATTTCTGCTTTTTAATATGCTGTCTAGGTTGGTCATAATTTTTCTTCCAAGGAGCAAGCATCTTTTAATTTCATGGATGTAATTACCATCTGCAGTGATTTTGGAGCCCAAGAAAGTAAAGTCTCTCACTGTTTCCATTGTTTCCCCATCTATTTGCCATGAAGTGATGGGACCAGATGTCATGATCTTAGTTTTCTGAATGTTGAGTTTTAAGCCAACATTTTCACTGTCCTCTCACTTTCTTCAAGAGGCTCTTTAGTTCTTCATTTTCTGCTATAAAGGTGGGGCCATCTATGTATCTGAGGTTATTGATATTTCTCCCTGCAGTCTTGATTCCAGCTTGTGCTTCATCCAGCAGCATTTCTTGTGATGTACTCTGCATGTAAGTTAAATAAGCAAGGTGACAATATACAGCCTTGATGTACTCCTTTCCTAATTTGGAACCAGTCTGTTGTTCCATGTCCAGTTCTAACTGTTGCTTCCTGACCTGCACACAGATTTTTCAGGAAGCAGGTCAAGTGGTCTGGTATTCCCATCTCTTGAAACATGTTCCACAGTTTACTGTGATCCACACAGTCAAAGGTTTTGGTGTAGTCAATAAAGCAGAAGTAGATGTTTTTCTGGAACTTTCTTGCTTTTCAATGATCCAACAGATATTGGCAATTTGATCTCTGGTTCCTCTGCCTTTTCTAAATCCAGCTTGAACATCTGGAAGTTCACGGTTCACATACTGTTGAAGCCTGGCTTGGAGAATTTTGAACATTACTTCGCTAGATTGTGAGATGAGTGCAATTGTGCAGTAGTTTGAGCATTCTTTGGCATTGCCTTTCTTAGGGATTGGAATGAAAATTGACCTTTTCCAGTCCTGTGGCCACTGCTGAGTTTTCCAAATTTGCTGCCATATTGAGTGCAGCACTTTCACAGCATCATCTGCCAGGATTTGAAATAGCTCAACTGGAATTCCATCACCTCCACTAGCTTTGTTTGTAGTGATGCTTTCTAAGGCCCACTTGACTTTGCATTCCAGGATATCTGGCTCTAGGTGAGTGATCACACCATCGTGATTATCTGGGTCATGAAGATCTATTTTTGTGTAGTTCTTCTGTGTATTCTTGCCACCTCTTCTTAATATCTTCTGCTTCTGATAGGTCCATACCATTTCTGTCCTTTATCGAGCCCATCTTTGTATGAAATGTTCCCTTGGTACCTCTAATTTTCTTGAAGAGATCTCTAGTCTTTCCCATCCTATTTTTTCCCTCTATTTCTTTGCACTGATCACCGAGGAAGGCTTTCTTACCTGTCCTTGCTATTCTTTGGAACTCTGCATTCAAATGGGTGTATCTTTCCTTTTCTCCTTTGCCTTTAGCTTCTCTTCTTCTTTTTTTTTTTTTTGTATAAGGAGATGAATTAATATTTTCTCTCAAATACAAACACAAGTTTCCCTATTGATTGTCTTCAATTTGTTAAAATTTGGGGTGGGACATCTTTAAGTGTGCATTTTTCTGTATGACTAATTTAAAGAATTAAAATCCATCAAAATGAAATTAACACCAAATATTTAGGTAGTGAGGCATACTTCTAAGGAACACTGGGTTCCAACTGACCATCATTTAAAAACTGTGAGTCTAGCCCTGCTCTGTATAATATGGGATCCACTGACCACGTGTGGCTATTGAGTTTCTAAAGTTGGCCAGTCCAAGCTGAGATGGACTATAAGTGTAAAATACATACATGAGACTGCAAAGACTTAGTACAAAAAAAGATTGTAAAAATCTCATGAATGAATTTTCTACTGATTACATGTTGAAATAGTATTGGGGATATATTGGGTTAAATAATACATTATTAATATTAATTTCACCTGTTTCTTTTTACTTTTTATAATGTGGCTGCTAGAAAATCTAACAATAGACATGGCTCCCATTTATTTTACTGAGGTAGGCTGATCTAAGCTTTCTGTAGCATTCCCCCACTCTGGAAGTCTTGGCCTCTCTGTCCGCTTTGCTGTGTTTGACTTGTTTCAAAGATCCCAGCCTCCACCTCTTGCTCTGCACATCTTGTGAGTGACCCTTGGCCAGAGAGCTGCAATTCTGCTTTGGGGATTTGTGAGTTCTCATTCAGAACTCCCTTGATCCATGCTGCCATCTCCTGTGGGTGGAGCCCAGCACTTAAGAGCAGAGCCTGAGGTCCCTGGAGACTTCATTAGGGCCAGTCCCTGTGTGTGGAACTCAGCAGAGCCTTTGGCTGAATGGGGGCAGCTGGGTGCTGGGCAAAGCACACTTTCTGTATCCCTGGGGCATGCTGCCCCCCTCCACCCCCCAAACAAGTGTTCATGGATTTCTGCACCAGTGTAATGGCAAGCGATGGTGAGAACACAGGTGTTGAAGTCAGAGGCTCTCATCCTAGCTCCACGTTACTAGCTGTGCTTGTTTCTTGACCTCTTTGTGCCTCAGTTTCCTCTTCTGTGAAATGGAGGTAATACCAGCTTCTGAGAATTACTGGTAGGCCTCAATGGGAACATGTATGTAGACTGCCTAGCCAAGTGCCTGGCATATGTGTAGGCACTCAGAGATTTTACTTCTCCCCACCCCATCCCCCATGCTTTAAGGGCGGGGGTCAGGGAGTAGGTTTAGGGAAAGGAAAAAGCAGAGAACAGGCAGAGAGGGTTCAGAATAGAAAGATCAAGGCCACCAGAGGAAAACGTCCCAGCTGCCCATTTTTGCCCAGGGTTAGCCCTGCGGGAGAAGACAGGGCTGGGGCTGCTCCGAGCTCCAGGTTAATGAGGACCCGGCGCCCACTCTGCTGCTGTCATCATTGATTTTTCGTTCCAGGCAGCTTGCAAGCTGCCCCAGGAGTCAATGTCGGAAGGTGAAAACAAATTTCTAAAATTAGCCCAGAATATACTGCAAAAAGAAAAAAAACTTTTTGCATGACAAATTGTAATGAAGCAAATGCCAGAGGAAGGGATCATAATGGGGAAGGCAGGGAATAGGCAGCAACCACCTCCTGCCCCCCGCCCCCAGCTCACTGCGTCAGCATTGGGGGAGACTCAGTCCCTGTTTGTAACCATCCCATCTACCCAGCAGTGTGCGCTATCCATCAACACGCAGACGCACACACAGCACATTCTCGAGTCTTGTGGGTCACATTAGGCAGCCATTAAACAAGCAAGAAAAGATAGTCCTCCTGCGAGCTGACTTGGGGATGGTGGGAAGAAGGGGTACAATTTGTACCTTGTTGGTGGTCCTAGAAATCATTCCATCTTGCCGGAGGGCTCGTAAGGGCCAGGACACCATTTAGATTTTTGGCTAAGTTACTCTGCTGGGCAGGGTCAGATGTGACTATTTGCACCAGGCTGGGAATCTCGGACGTGTCAGTTTTTGGCTCATTCTCCGTGACAGTGTATCTGAGGCCCATAAACGTTACTGTCTGAAATGAGCACTCTTGCTGAAGCCCAGACGCCTGTATGTCTTTCTTTTGCAGTCTTCCCACATCCCCCACTACTGACAAGCCAAAAGAAGGAAGGAAATAAACAATGAATTTCAGGAGAATCATTTTGTGCGGGGAGACCGCCTCCTGGGACCCATCACCCAGCCTGTGGTGTTACATCAAAAGAGCTTCCAGAATGGGTGTGTGAAGGGGGAGGTCATTTATCATGCCTCTTGCAACTCAGACATGATATAAATGAGTTGAAGAAAAACCCAGTGGATCTCCCATTCTCAGCAGGCTCTGGGATGTTCTAAGACCACTTAGCTCTGAGTTAGAAGGTTCTTGGTCTGTTGTCTGCTCGCTCTGGGATTGGGAAATCATTACAGTGCACAGCAGCTGGAAGAGCTCGAGTTTATGGTCCCAAATGTGCCAGAGGAACTAGTCACTGGTTGGGCAAAGACATCCAACAGTCTCCTTTCGCAAAGTAGAATCCAGGGAAATAACCAAGAAGGAAAACAAAGGAACACTCATGTTTGTAGCTGTGTACATTGTAAACGTATAATATTGTAAACAACCAAATGTACAACTTCTGGGCATGGTGGCATCACGGGGTGCTATGTAGGGCCTCAGGGTAAAACAACTAGAGGAGTGCAGAATGACCTGTCCCCTGGGACTGCAGCTGGGTTAAATGAGGACATGCACACTGGAAGAAATGAGTCATGATGAAAATAATCAGGACTTTATAGACACTGATTATAAATTTCACAGGACCGTAGACATAGTTCTGGAAGGGCCCTTAGTGGTAATCTGGTCTCACACGTCATCTCACTAATTGATTAATTCAATAGATAATGTTTTTTGAGCAGCTATTGCAATCCAGGTATGTGCTAAGGACCCAGGGAAATGATGTTGAGTTAACGCTCAAATCCTGAACCTCAGAGCCTTCAAAGTGGAGGGCATAACCCCTTCTACACTGCTCCGACCATCCATGGCCACCTAACATTCATGGGACACCTGCCCCATCGCTGGCTAGGGGCTGAAAGCTGCCTCTCTTGTTGCTTCCCCATTAAAGCTGGCACTACCCTCTGGATTCACACTGACGAGGCCTCTTCCTCCTATAGACTAACTCGTGTTTTCAAGATTGGAGAGCAGATTTCAAAGCCCCAGTCCCAGGGTGCTTGCTTTGGTCACAGCCGGGGGAAAAGATCTGCTCAGAGCTGCCTTCCCCTGTCCTGGAACCGTGGGCGGCCTCTCTGTGCTGCCTTGCTCTCCAGGCCCACTGTCATGGGCTTCCCCTCACCAAGGGAGATTTGCCCCAAGGTATGGCAGACTCTTTGGCTGGTCTAACATGGGCTGGCACCCACGGAGTTGGAGATCTTTTAGGCTGTTCAGTTCTTGATGAGAAGGAGCTGAGATCAAGTCCCCTAGAGAGGCACTGGATGAGGTGGGAGGATGACTTATTAAAAACATTTATTTATTTATTTCTGACTGAGCTAGGTCTTCATTGTCGCTTGGGCTTTTCCCTAGTTGCGGCAGGTGGGGGCCCCTCCCTAGTTGATGTGAACGGGCTCCTCATTGCAGAGCGCAGGCTCCAGGCATGCGGGCTTCAGCGGTTGCGGCTCGCGGGCTTAGCTGCAGCATGTGGGACCTTCCTGGACCAGGGACTAAACCCGTGTCTCTAGTGCTGGCAGGCGGATTCTTACCTCCTGAGCCACCAGGCAAGTCCAGACGACTAATTTTCTGACATTACCCTGTGCTGACCTTCCTAGTCCCTGCCACCCCCAACCCAGTCTCAAGTTCTTTGATCTCCCCAAAAGTGAGAGGCAAGCTTTCTTCACCTTCTGTGAGGAAGGGTTAATCCTGGAGCCTGGGGTTCTGAAATTCAGTCCCAGTGGCTCCAACATTCAGTCCCATTGGTGCCTTCCCAATTTCTCCCGAGCAGGCCAGGGACCCTTAGTCAGTTAGAACCCCTGGTGGCCAGCCCTGACATTGAGGATTCCCAGGGTGGGTCTGGGGTTGATGCCTCCTGCTCAGCAGTATTTGCATTACTTGCAGGGAAGTTGTCTGTCTCCTTTTCCTTGCCTAATATATCCAGTTAATCCTGGGGCTGCTGTTCACTAACTGTGTGACCTTGGGCAAGTTCTTTGGCCTCTCTGAATGTTGTCTGTAAACAGGCAGAGAAAACACTGGTACCTGTCTCATAGGAAGTACTATTGAAAGGGTTAGTTACACAGTCATGTCTGATTCTTTGCGATCCTGTGGACTATAGTCTGCCAGCTCCTCTGTCCTGGGAATTCTCCAGGAAAGAATATGGGAGCGGATAGCTATTCCCTTCTTGACCCAGGTATCAAACTCTAGTCTCCTGCATTGCAGGCAGATTCCTTATTGTCTGAGCCACCAGTGAAGCTCACTGGAACTACTAAATAAGACAACCAATTAAAATAGCTTAGCACACTTCCAGGCACACTGCAAGAACCCAGAACATTTGCTCTCACTGTTTATCACTAAGTTGTCCTTTGTGAAAGGGAGGTACCTGGAACTGGTCCCAAGACCCCAGGCTTGATTGTGGCAAAGAACAATGGGACTTCGTTCTCCAACATCTTAGACCCTAGATTGCACATGTCTGAGGATTGTATTAGCCTTTTAAAACCTTCAAAAGTTTACACTTACTGAGACCTCCCCCTATACACAAGTCACCCCAATCTACCCAGAAACTGCCAGGCTCACCTTTGGTATTATCTTTCCACAGCTCTTTTTCTCGCCAATCCTTTAAAAAATTGGCTCAAACTGCACACATTGCTTTGTAACCTGCTATTTTTCATTTAATATTTCACTATGTCATTTAGTGATCAATACAAAGAAATAGAGGAAAATAATACAATGGGAAAGACTAGAGATCTCTTCAAGAAAATTAGAGATACCAAGGGAACATTTCATGCAAAGATGGGCACAATAAAGGACAGAAATGGTATGGACTAACAGAAGCAGAAGCTATTAAGAGGAACTGGCAAGAATACACAGAAGAACTGTACAAAAAAGATCTTCATGACCCAGATAACCATGATGATGTGATCACTAATCTAGAGCCAGACATCCTGGAATGTGAAGTCAAGTGGACCTTAGGAAGCATCACTAGGAACAAAGCTAGTGGAGGTGATGGAATTCCAGTTGAGCTATTTCAAATCCTGGCAGATGATGCTGTGAAAGTGCTGCACTCAATATGCCAGCAAATTTGGAAAATTCATGAGTGGCCACAGGACTGGAAAAGGTCGGTTTTCATTCCAATCCCAAAGAAAGGCAATGCCAAAGAATGCTCAAACTACCGCACTCATCTCACAATCTAGCAAAGTAATGCTCAAAATTCTCCAAGCCAGGCTTCAACAGTTTGTGAACCATGAACTTCCAGATGTTCAAGATGGATTTAGAAAAGGCAGAGGAACCAAAGATCAAATTGCCAACATCTGTTGGATCATCGAAAAAGCAAGAGAGTTCCAGAAAAACATCTACTTCTGCTTTATTGACTACACCAAAGCCTTTAACTGTGTGGATCACAACAAACTGTGGAAAATTCTTCAAGAGATGGGAATACCAAACCACTTCACCTGCCTCCTGAGAAATCTGTGTGCAGGTCAAGAAGCAACTGTTAGAACTGGACATGGAACAACAGACTGTTTCCAAATTGAGAAAGGAGAATGTCAAGGCTGTATATTGTCACCCTGCTTATTTAATTTATATGCAGAGTGCATCATGAGAAATGCTGGGCTGGATGAATCACAAGTGGGAATCAAGATTGCTGCAGGAAATATCAATAACCTCAGATACGCAGATGACACCACCCTTACAGCAGAAAGTGAAGAACTAAAGAGCCTCTTGATGAAAGTGAAAGAGGAGAGTGAAAAAGTTGGCTTAAAACAACATCCAGAAAACTAAGATCATGGCATCTGGTCCCATCAATTCATGGTAAATAGATGGGGAAACAATGGAAGCAGGAAGAGATTTTATTTTGGGGGGCTCCAAAATCACTGCAGATGGTGACCGCAGCCATGAATTTAAAAGACGCTTGCTTCTTGGAAGAAAAGCTATGATCAACCTAGACAGCATATTAAAAAGCAGAGACATTACTTTGCCAACGAATGTCTGTTTGTCTAGACAAAGCTATGGTTTTTCCAGTGGTCATGTATGGATGTGAGAGTTGAACTATAAAGAAAGCTGAGTGCTAAAGAATGGACACTTTTGAACTGTGGTGTTGAAGACTCTTGAGAGTCCCTTGGGTGGCAAGGAGAGCCAACCAGTCCATCCTAAAGGAAATCAGTCCTGAATATTCATTGGAAGCACTGATGCTGAAGCTGAAATTCCAATACGTTGGCCACCTGATGGGAAGAACTGACTCATTGGAAAAGACTCTGATGCTGGGAAAGACTGAAGGTGGAAGGAGAAGGAGAAGACAGGAGATGAGATGGTTGGATGGCATCACCGACTCAATGGACATGAGTTTGAGTAAGCTCTGGGAGTTGGTGATGGGCAGGAGACCTGGTGTGCTGCAGTCCACGGGGTCACAAAGAGTCGGACACGACTGAGTGACTGAACTGAACTGATGTCATTTAGTGTGTTTGTATGCCATTATTATTGTTAATGAGTGTATCATTGTCACTTGTACAGAGGAACCATAATACTGGACCATGGTTGTTTCTAATGTTGCGCCATAGTAACCAAGGCTGTGATGAACATTCTGGATTATTCTTAGTGCCACAATCATGTTGCCCATGTTGACGAAAGCTCCAAGTTCTATTAAAACCTGCCACTGTTCAGTCCCATTTCTGTGCTGTCCACCTCAATCCTGTCCTTGAGCAGTTTTTGTCTTGAAGCCAAGTTCGGGACCTGACATTTATCTCTGTTTTATTTTATCTTATTAGATTCAGCCCATCAGTCCAGACTGTCTAGAGCCATCTGGATCCTGTTGATGTTTTTGCAATCTGCCTTTTTTCTTTTTTTCCTTTTTTTTAAAAAAAAAAAAAAAAACAGCTACAAATTTGGTGAACAGGCCTCTTATGTTTGCAACTCAGTCATTAGTAAAAATGTTGTACAGGTCAAAGTTAAGGACAGAATCTCTGTGGCTGCCCACCAGAGACCTTCTTCCAGGTTTGAGCAGCACTCATGGGGCTCAGCAAGTTACAAATTTTCCTTCATTAAACCAGCATTCAGCTCACATCCTCCTGTAAGTTTATAATAAAGTTCACAAAACAAAGTTGGACCAGATGGTCTCAACATCTAGGCTCAGTCAAGGGCAACCATCCCCAGAAGCAGAAGCTGAGGTTCTGGATGGAGAAATTGGGTTCCTCTTGTTTCCATCTTAACTGGGGCACTTGGCCACGTGGTCTACTACCGCTTTCTGGTGATCCAGGCTGAGGGCTCCCCAGGATTACTGTCTCCCCCATCACTCAGAGAAGGCCCTGGGGAATGGCTGACAATACCAGCTGAGTCCGAACAGGCGTGGTGTCTGATACTGAAGGAGCCCAGTTGGGGAGTAGCATCTCTGTGGAGCTCCAGCCCTCACTCCACGCACTGCACTGAGTGAGAGACACCAAGGGTATGAGAAACCACGAGCTCCGGGCTTTTACCATCTGCAGGAACAACCAGTCACTGAAAGAGTAATTTAGGGCCTGGCAGAAAGCACAGACTCCAGGTTAGGTATGTGTCTGCTAAGTGACTGTGGACACGTCCCTTCCTTTCCTCTGAGTTTCGGGTCCTTGTCTGTTAAATGGGGATAAACACTATTTACCTTGTAGGGTGGGGCTTCCCTGGTGGCTCAGCAGTAAAGAATATGCCTGTAATGTAGGAGGTGTAAGAGACACGGGTTCAATCCCTGGGTTGGGACGATCCCCTGGAGGAGAACGTGGCAGCCTCCAGTTTTCTCGCCTGGAGAATCCCGGGGACAGCAGAGCCTGGCTGGCTACAGTCCATAGGCTCACAAAGAGTTGGACATGACTGAAGAGAATGAGTATGCACGCATGCACGCATGCACGCACACTTAGGGTCTGCCATGTGAATGTAACCAGAGAAAGAAACAGCACACGTGGTGCGTGGAGGCAGCCTGGTGGCACACGGACTAAATTTGGCCAGCTGATGTGTTTCGTTTGGCCTCCTGGCATTTAAAAAATCTCTGAGTCAGTTTCCAAAACTCAGGGGATTTTGCTTACAACTCTGGATCCTAGCTTCTCTTGAAAAATTGCAAGGTCTGGTAAAGTGGTCCCCAGCAATACGGTAGACCCTAGTGACTGCTCCCCGTGGACAGCCACCTTTTCTACATGCCATGATGACCTCCACTCAAACACATATACCTGAGCACTTTTGCCCAGCCAGCTCGAGCTGCTATCCTGGCAGGCCTGGGTCCTGGCAGCAATGGAGCGCATCACCCTAGTGGCCTGTGGAAGAGCGCTGGCTCAGGAATCAAATTGCTTAATCTGCGTGTGACCTCTCAGTGGCTCAAGTCCCTCTTGCATCAAACTAGCATAATAATGACGGCTACAAAGATCGTGTCTGTTGTGCTTCTTGGTGCCTCACGGAGTGGTGCAGTCTGAGTGGCCACCCTTGCTATCTTCAGCTGGGGTACTGATGGAACCGCTGGGAGGGGAAGTGAAAGTGAAAGTTGCTTTGTGACCCCGTGGACTATACAGTCCATGGAATTCTCCAGGCCAGAATACTGGAGTGGGTAGCCTTTCCCTTCTCCAGGGGATCCTCCCAACCCAGGGATCGAATCCAGCTCTCCCACACTGCAGGTGGGTTCTTTACCAGCTGAACCACAAGGAAAGTCCAAGAATACGGGAGTGGGTAGCCTATCCCTTCTCCAGCGGATCTTCCCTACCCAGGAATCAAACTGGGGTCTCCTGCATTGCAGGTGGATTCTTTACCAACTGAGCTATTAGGAAAGCTCAGTGGCGGCGGGGAGGGGTGTGTGTGTGTGTGTGTGTGTGTGTGTGTGTGTGTGTGGAGTCCCAAAGTTTAAGGAAGCAGCAAGCCCAGCGATCATCGTAATTACAGAAACCTCTGGAAACCATCCCAAGGAAAAAGGATACCCTCAGGTAGACATACCCACAAAGCAGCGGAAGATGCCATCTGTTGCCGAGACACCCTGTAACAGTAGCCCTGTCCCTAGGCTATGGTGCCCTTCAGTCTCCTAGTTCTGCTTCTCTCCAAGGGTCCCCATGAGACCCATCACGTCTTTTTTCCACATCGATCTCCTCCTCTCCTCAGTGTGTTAGTGGCTTGTATACGTGGATTTTCTGAAATCAGAACCACTCACTGTGAACCTCAGAGGGGCAAGGACTTCTCAGAAAAGAGAGCAGCCTCATCAGGCCACAGGTAGTGAGCAGTTGGGAAACCAGAACTTTAAAATTTTCATCCTAAAAAAACTTGCCGGAGCTATATACAGGATCACCCAGTGCAGTGCTTTTGCGGGATAGCGAGTGGACTTAAATCATCACTTCTGCTTGTCCAGAAGTGATTTGAAAGTGCTGGGCTAGTAAGCAGCAGGCTTCTGCTTGCAAAGTTTCAGCCCAGAACTCTGGCCTGTTGTACCAGTTTATACTGACTCACCACTGGCTGTGTGTATCAGTAGATTTCAAAGCTACCTTCCGTCTCTGCACCTTGCTAGAGACCTGCCTCCTCTCGGGGACAATGTTTAATGAACCCCACTGGGCATGGATGTTAGAGACGCTAGGATTTGATGCCTTCCTGTTATGCAATCCTTTCCTATTTTCTTGAAGCCACCGACTCTACACCCCTTAATTCATTCTCTTTCCCGCCTTCAGAGGGTGAAGACCATCTCAACATTTCTCTGTCAATTTACCCAACACCTTCTTTTTCCCTCCTGCCTCCCAGTTCAACAGTTCAGATCAGCATTGGTGTGCCTGTACTGTGGATGGCAAAACCCAGATGACGAGGTTTCCCTTCTCCTCTTCAAGTGTATCACCCCTCCCCACCTCCTCCTGCAGGGCCAGCTGCACCCTGGGCTCTAGATTGGTGAACTATGGCCCAGGGCCAAAGCCAGCTCACCATCTATTTTTGCAAATAAAGTTTTATTGGAATGCAGCCACATATTTGTTTATGCATTGTCTTTGCATTACAATGGCATTTTGGTAGTTGTGACAGAGGCTGTATGGCTTGCAAAGCTGAAAATATTTACTCTCTGGACTTTTACAGAAAAAGTCTGTATATCCCTGGTTTAATCCGGTGTCTTCCTG
>NW_024070212.1:108814424-108927176 GCF_014754425.2 Oryx dammah
CCCGCCCAGGAACTCAAGTTGTGCATGATCCCTTTGTCTTCCATGCCTTCAGTCTCTTCCTTTCCTGGAGAAGCTTCTCTCTGGTCCAGGCTGTCTGTATCTTATAAAACCTCCCTCTCTGTTCAGTGCCAGACTTCCCAGAGCAGTGGTCTACCCTTGCTACCTCCATGCGCCAATCTTTTCAGGCACTGATGCACCTTCTCTGGATGGAGCCTGGGAGCTGGGGGAGGGGCCTGCAGCGACCCCCCTCCCCCCACCTCCCACCCATCTTGTTTCCAGTCCTGCTAAGGCTCACCAAGTATGTGGGGAGCTGGGAAGGAAGCAGGATCCCAGAGAGGAAAGCACATAGGCTGGGGTATCAGATGAGCCTGGGAACCCTGCCACTTGCTGGATGGTGACCTCAGGTTGGTCCTTCATCTCAGGCACCCCTTCTGTTTTCTCATCTCCATAGTTGGGTGAGACGACCTACCTCCGGATCACTGAGATGGAGGGTGCTCTGCCCCCTGTCTCAGTCTCCTGGGGGGAGCCTGTTCTCCTTCCATTCCCTTCCTTTCCCTCTCATTCCTACTGGCTGGGGGTGAGGCTGGGCAGAATGCTGCAGCACTCAGAGACAGAGAGGGTAGTGGCCCATGGCCTGGCCTTGCTGTGGACTCCAGATTTCCTCCATCTGCCCCTCCCCAGGCTGGTCCTTTCTCCACCTTACACGGGGCTGTAAGTGAGCGTGTCCAGCCGATGGCAGGCTGCAGAAGGCAGCAGCCAGGAGGCTGAGGAATTGTCGGAGGCACAGGTGCTGGGGCCTGGCAGAAGAGGCCGGGCCTGTTGCTATGGAGAGAGAAATGTTATGCAGCTAACTTGTTTGACTGGCGGCCTTGAGAAATACCCATGTCCCTCTGGAGCCTCAGAGCCATCCATCACTCCAGAAAGGCTCCTTTCATGATGAGGGTTATCTATTTGGCTAATAAAACCGCAATCACAATCCCTTACATACAGACAGGTCTTCCCTTTTCACACATTTTATGGAGCTCTCTTTAGTTTATAAGGATCCTGAGGCTTCATTCTGTTCAGCTCTGACTCTGCCACTGAGACAGGCATTTTGGGCACATGCTGATTGCCGGGCACAGACAATGAGAGACGAACCCGCGTGGCCCTTGCCTCGTAGGCGCTCCTCATTGCAAGAAGAGAGGGAAGGGAAGGAGAAGGTTCTGAGTACAGAGCGGGTGGAGGTGGCCTTGGAAGGCTGGAGGGACACCCCCGTTCGAGAGTGGGAGGGAGGAGATAGAGAAGAATGAAATTACAGGGTAGCATGAAGGGAGTTAAAGACAATTACACATCTGCTCTGACCCGGGCACTGGTCCAGGCATTTGGTGTACATCGATTCATTTATCATGACAACAGAATTCTTTGGTTGCAAGTGACAAAATCACAATGCAAACTGGTTTAGACAAAGAGATGTTTATTGGCTCAGGTGTCCAAACACAGGATGGGCTGTGTTGACCGGGCATCTGGAGTCTCATTTTCATGCTCCCAGCCTCCCCATCGTGTCTCTCTGTGGAAATTTTTTTTTTGTTTGTTTGTTTTGCTTTTGTCCTTGGTTATAGTTTGAAATATCCCAGGGAAGAACTCTGATAGGCTCAGATCAAGTCATGTAACTGCCCTCTGACATTCACTGTGGCCAAGGGGTGGGTCATGTCAGAAGGTGGCTGGCACGTCCCATTCTGCCAAATGTTAGAACTAAGATATGAAGCTGGGCATAGTTGTTTCTCAGAGGAATAATGGTGGTGCTTTTGGTAGCAAAGAAAGGGCTCAGATGGCATCTTAGTGTTTTTTCTTTTTTTCTATTACTCATTTGACAAAATTTGATGAACACCAGGCATTGTTTTGGGCTTCCCAGGTGGCATTAGCGGTAAAGGACTCTCATGCCCATGCAGGTTGGATGTAAGAGACACGGGTTTGATGCCTGGGTTGGGAAGATCCCCTGGAGGAGGACACAGAAACCCATCCCAGTATTCTCGCCTGGAGAATCCCATGGACAGAGGAGCCTGGTGGGCTGCCGTCCATGGGTTGCACAGAGTCGGGCTCGACTGAAGCGACTTTACAGCAGCAAGCAGGCAGGGAGGCAGGCATTGCTTCACTGCTGCAGGTGACTGTGACTGAGACACCGTCCCTGCTCTCCCAGAGCTCACAATTTTGTGACAGAGGCAGGCAATAAACAAGTTAACAAAGATATAATTTCAGGCAGTAAGTGATGAGCGAAACTAAGAAAAACGAAGAGATTAGAAAACAGGGCTAGTTCCTTTGGTGTTGTCGGTAAGGACTCTCTGAGGAGAACTGCCTGCGGGGGAGGAGTTATGACAAGATCTTGCAGAGGGAACAGCATGTGCAAAGGCCCTGGTGTGGGAAGGAACTTGGTGTTCCAGGAATAACTGGAAGACCAAGTGGCTGGAGGAGCTCAGCCAGGGAGAGAGGAGCAGCAGGCGGGGTCAGAGTTGACAGGGCCAGGTCATGGAGGGCCACCTTTGCTGGCCGTGGCAAGGAGTTGGGTTTTTTTTTTCCTAAGTGTGATAGCAATAAGTTTTCTCTCATGGATAAAGAAACTGAGCTGCAGGGAGGTGATGTGAACTTGCCTAAGAAGGAAGATCTTAGGCGGTGCAGCTGTTGCCTGAGCCAAACTCGATTTCTTCCTTCTTCACCTCATGCCTTTCTCTAGTTAGATTTGGAAAAATTAGGAGAGCGTGAGCCAAGAAGCTGGGCAACATCTCGTGACCTCCCCTGTCTCTTTGAGGGAGGCCAGATGGTCTTATGAGAGTGAGGTGTAGGGAAGGGTAAGTGGGGCTGGCTGAGGATGGAGAGGCCTGGCACAGCCGCTGAGCAGACCGGAAGTGGACTAGCCTGGGAGCGAATAGGAGGCTTGCCGGACAACAGAGGGCCCGCGGCTGTCAAAGACCGTGGGTTTGTAGTGGGGTGGGTCAGCACAGATTTAAATTTCTCACAAGTAGGGATTTGGGATAGCAGCTTCACAGGCAGCAGAGGGTTCTGCAGGAATTATTGGGGAGTGCCCACAGGATCAATGCTCAAGCAGGGGGTGGTGTAGGCAGGAGGAATGGGTAGGTGGAGGAGTTGAACTTTTTAAAAGTTTCATTTATTTTTGGCTGTGCTGGGTCTTTGTTGCTGCAAGGGCTCTTCTCTAGTTGCCGTGATGGGGGCTGCTCTGTTTGCAGTGCGTGGGTTTCTCGTTGAGGTGGCTGCTCTGGTTGCAGAGCCCAGGCTCTGTGGTGTGTGGGCTCAGTAGTCATGGTTCTCAGGCTTCAGTATTTGTGGTTCCTGGGCTCTGGAGCACACGCCCAAGAGTTGTGGCACACGGCCTTAGTTGCTTCTCGGAATGTGGCATCTTCCTGGATCAGGGATCGAATCCAGGTCTCCTGCACTGGCAGGCAGACTCTTTACCACTTCCCTCCTAGCTCAGATGGTAAAGAATCTGCCTGCAGTGCAGAAGACCTGGGTTCAATCCCTGGGTTGGGAAGATTCCCTGGAATGGCAACCCACTCCAGTATTCTTGCCTGGAGAATCTCCATGGACAGAGGAGCCTGGCTGGCTACAGTCCATGGGGTCTCAAAGAGTCAGACACAACTGAGTGACTAACCCTACTACTACTACCAGGGAAGCCCCCAGGAATTGAATTTTGATTCATAACAAGGTCCAGTCAATATCAGGAGGAGTGATGGAGCAGGGATGGTCCTCCAGAGTTTCACCTTGAGGCAATAGGGCTGCAAGCAACAGACATTGGAGATGGGTTGCCCCCAGGATAGGGGCATGATCTTTGTCAATGTGCCTCTTAAAGGCTAACGGCAATTCCTAGGGGACTCAAGTGGGAGCTGTAGGCATACAACAATCCTGGCAGCTGCGGGGTTAAGCGTCTTAGCCCTGAAGAGGGGTGGGGCACACACCACAGTTCTCTTACCTTTCCTTCATAGCGCTTGGCAGTTGCAGGTTGATATTTGTACTCTTATTTTATTAATCTTTGTTCCCCACTAGATTTAGGACAGAGAGGAGTTCCTTGCCAATAAAAGTGATGTTCCATTGGGCATAGAGGAAAGTGATGTGACGGATTCGTATATGGATGGAGGAGAATTAATACCAGCAGAGGGAAGGGCAGGAATGTCAGGAAAATCTAGGAGGAAAGGCTTGTGTGGCTGGAAAGATTTGGTTATTATTGCAGGAAAAAAAGAGAACGGAGTGCGAGAGGAATGTTAGTTTATTTGCTACCTGCTATCTGACAGGCACTTTCCTATTTAATCCTTATAATAACCCTGGGACTCAGGATTGTTTCAGCTTGAAAAGGGCTGATGAGAGGTCGGGTGTCTCTAAGAGGAAGGCCAAGTGGCTGGCTGCTAAGAGGCCTCTGAGCCTGGCATCAGCTTTGCGAATTTATCACAGAATGAATATGGCCAGCTCCTGGCTCCTTGGGCTCTCCTTTTCTCTGCTCCAGGCTAGGCTTGCTTCCTCTGCTCACACACTCTTCTACCAACTGACTTAGTCAGTGCAGTTTCTGTTTACTCCATTGCCATCACCCCTCGGTCTTGTCTCCCTGTGACCACACTCGGGCTGCCGCGATCGGCGTTTGGGGTCTTCCCAGACTCTGCAATCACATTTTCAGGCCACCTCTTTGGTTCATGCCAACAGATGGCGTATCTCATCCTTCTGCGGGCATCTCACTAACCTCACTCTCCGAGGGCTTTTGTTTCCAGGTCCCACACTCACTCTCAGGTGCTGCTGACAGGTGTCATTTCTGCTTTGGAGATGAGAGGCTGAAGCTGAGAGAGGCTAAGCCACTGGGTCATCTGGTCAGTAGAGACAATACTTGATGCCAGGTCACCTTCTGACTCCCACGGCTGAGAATGAAGGGATGGATAAAGGGAGGGAGGGCCATGGCTCGGAGTGGCACAATCTCAGGTTCTTTTTGAGAGTTTTGGGCAGATGTGTTTTGTGGCCTTGTTCTTAGAGTCTTTCAGAACCTGGTGGAAACAACTGAGTCGGTTCAGCCAAGACACTGGAAGCTTTGAGCCATATCCATATTCTGCCAGAGGGGAGCCTCTGCTCCAGGGATCCCTCATAGCTGAGCCTACTGTGGTGGCCCCAGCATGAAGTTGACTAGCATTGCTGCCTGGGCTTGGGTAGGTTGAGTCTGGTGGATAAGAGGGACTGAAATCCAGCTCATGTACCCCTCACCAATCTTTACAGCCTGGTTTGGGACTGCCATAGTCTGGAGGAAGGAGCACCTTCTCCCTACCACATGGGGCATCATTTTGTAATTCACCCACCGGCATGGGGAGTCTTTCTTAGAATTTATATGACGGTTCCCTAGAGCTTTTTAGCTGTGACTGTCCCATACTCCTCTGTGTATGTCAGCTGATTTTCTGAGGTCAAAGTCCATACTAAGGCACTTGACCAACCCCTTATAGAATCAACAGAAGCTATCTGGGCATCTTTACTGACGCAGGAGAGTGCAGCACTAAAGCCCAGAAGCCAGCAGAGAGGGTCAGGCCTGGCAGAGTGTGGGCCTTGCAGGCTCAACTTGTGCCCCAAGCTTCCTTGAAAGCCCTCTAGGCAACCAGCACAAGGTCAAACACTTCTGTGCGGCAAGTCCCCGCAGGGGGATTTGTTCCGGGAAGAGAATTACATTTCAATTTGATTTAATTCAATGAGAATGACACCAAATTGATCAGCTGGTAAAATGCCATTTGATGGGCAGGTCTGCTCTTTCCAAGTCAATAGGAACCACCAGAAAAATTAGTCTTGCTTTTTCAGACAGAACTGAAAGTTTTACCCATTTCCTTTGCCTTTTAAAAAGGGCTCAGATTTCCTGAAGGTGGAAAACATTTTCCTGATAGCTCTGTTGACCAGGGCAAAGAAATTAACCACCTCACACCCAAGGAAGACAGTACATGTTTTGTGTATTATTTTTTGTTAAGTAATCACTTTGCAGCAGATCTTGTATGGTCTTGAGAGATGGTGCTGATTCTTTGGGCTTCAGTTCTGCCATCTGTAAAATGGGCATATAGCCTCCCTTGGTCCACCTCTGGGTGACTCTCTTTGGTACATAATATGAACAATAATTATGGCACCATAATGACATTATCCCAACAACCACAATCACTAACATTACTTTTGAGCAGCTGCTACTTATTAAGTACTATCAAAAGCTTCCTATGTATTTTATGACATGTTCCTGTAACAGTTCCATCAGGTAGGCATAGTCAGTTCTGCTATAGTACTTATTTTGAAATGTGAATTTGTTTTAATGCCTTTGACCTATTAGGGAAGGACTTTAGGGTAATGTTCACTTGGCATTTGCTTATGAGATGATGTTGGGTGTGAGGCATGCTAGGTGAAATCATCACTGCAGCTGGTTGAACTGAGCCACATGGGGTAAACAAAATTCACACATGTGCACACCTCAAATTTCTACCAGCTTCCCCAGTTCACTGCGTCATGCGTGTTTGTTACCAAAATCAGGTCTAATTGCTCACCACTCTAAAGTGCATCTTCAAGGGGCCCGTGCTGGTAGAAACAGAAAGGTTACTTTCATTAGAAAGCCAGCAATCGGAGGAGAAGGAGGACTTGAGTCCTTAAATCAACTCCAAAGTTCTTTCTCCATACAAGATCTGCCGCAAAGTGATTACTTAACAAAAAATAATACACAAAACATGTACTGTCTTCCTTGGGTATGAGGTGGTTAATTTCTGCTCAACCATAACGTTTTTAGAGGGAAAAAGAGAAGTAAACTCAGTCACTGAGATAAGGGGTCAGATTCATTGCCATCTCCTACTGTATGCTGGCTTGTCGACTCCTTGTGATCATTCTTTAGGGGCGTGCTGCGATTCATGGGGTCGCAAAGAGTCGGGCATGACTGAGCGACTGAACTGAACTGAACTGATCTCATTTACATGGTTTGTTCAAGAGATTACTGAAGCAGCGGCTGGGGAAGAGATCTGGTCATCTGTTAATTATTTATTCTTCATTTCTGTTTCTTTGATCTAAGGAAACAACAACAACAGGTTAGGCAATGTATTGTGTGATCAAAGGATTTGTAGAGTGTGCTTGGGCTGGAGATGAGTAGAGCATGGGGTGCCTGGTTTAAGGTTAGTTACAGTATAGCTTTGCTAAAGTGACAAGACAGAAGGAGCCTCCTGCAGAGAGCTTTTTCCCCTGAAAGAGTTCTTCCCTGCCAGAAGCTGCTGCTTACCTGTTGTGAGCTGTGTGCCTGGTGCTAGAACTTTCCTTCTACATTTCTGATGGCTCTCCTCTTACCACTTCACAGTAACCCCCAAACTAACCTGTTTGACATCCACTTCCATAAGCAAACCAAAGGTCTTTTTTCAAGGTGAAGTGCCAGTTTTTTTGTGATATTTCTGTATGTCTTAACCACTTAACATGTGTGAAACTGGGCTAATTTTTTTATTAGGTTCCTTTTTAAAAAATGTATCCCTGATAAAGCTTTTGAATGTTGTGTCTTAACTCCATTGTTCCCATTGGCTGCATGGGTTTTACAACCTATATTGATTCATTTTAAATAAAAAAAATTGTGATTGAAATATACATAACATAAAATTTACCATCTTAATGATTTTAAACGGTACATTCCTACTGTTGTGTTACTACCACTACCATCCATCCACAAAATTCTTTTCATCTTGCAGACTGAAACTCTGTACTCTTTAAACACTGGCTTTCTGTTCCTCCACTCCTCCCAGCTCTTGGAGATCATCATTCTACTTTCTGTCTCTGAGTTTGATTACTCTAGTTATCTCATAGGAGCTCAGTTCAGTTCAGTCACTCAGTCATGTCCGACTCTTTGCGACCCCATGGTCTGCAGCACGTCAGGCTTCCCTGTCCATCACCAACTCCCAGAGCTTACTCAAACTCATGTCCATCGAGTTGGTGATGCCATCCAACCATCTCATCCTCTGCCATCCCCTTTTCCTCTCACCTTCAACCTTTCCTAGCATCAGGGTCTTTTCAAATGAGTCAGTTCTTTGCATCAGGTGGCCAAAGTATTGGAGTTTCAGCTTCAGCATCAGTTCTTCCAATGAATATTCAGGGCTGATTTCCTTTAAGATGGACTGGTTGGATCCCCTTGCAGTCCAAGGGACTCCCAAGAGTCTTCTCTAACACCACAGCTCAAAAGCATCAATTCCTTGGTGCTCAGTTTTCTTTATAGGAGTGTGATCATGTAATATTTCATGACTGGCTTATTTCATTTAGCATAATGGGCTCAATGTTCATCCATTGTGTATGACACATGTGTCACAATTTCTTTCTAAAGGCTAAATGATATTCTTTTGTCTGTATGTACATGCATACTAAGTCACTTCAGTCATGTCCAACTCTTCACTACTCCATGACTGTAGCCTTCCAGGCTCCTCTGTGCATGGAATTCTCTAGGCAAGAATACTGGAGTGGGCATCTGGGTAGCCCCTCTTTTGTATGTATATACTACATTTTGCTTATCCATGGTCTGGAGTGTTTTCAAATACCTACAACCAATTCTCCCATTCTTTGGACACCAGCTGAGTATCAAACAGTTCAATTCAGTTCTTAAGGCTCTGCCCCACAAGCCTACCCCAGCTTTAGACATCAGTCACAAGTCCCAGGCTTCCCATACTTTTGACTGACTGGCTATAAATTGGAGTTTCCTATGACCCCCTTTTAAGGTTCAATGATTTGCTAGATGGCTCACATAACTCAGGAAGTGACTTCACTCACCCATATGGGATTATTATAAAGAATACAACTCAGGAATAGCCAAATGAAGAGGTGGCGGGTATAGGGAGTGGGGGCATGAATCTTCCTTGCCTTCTCCAGGCACATCACACTCCCAGATCTTCAATGTGTCCAACAACCTGGAAGCTCAAAGGTCCAAACCTCTAATCACTTGGTCTTTCTAGTGACCAGCTCCATCCTGAGGCTCTCTAGGGGGTCCTAACCTAAGTTACTTCATTAGTATAAACTCAGGTATGATTGAAAGGGACTTATTATAAATAATGAAAGATGTTCCTATCACTCAGGTAATTCCAAGGGTTTTAGGAGCTCTGTGCCAGGAACCCGGGACAAGGACCAAGTCTATTTTTATTATGCCACACATAGTATCAATATGGTGGTGCTTACGAAGGATTCATGTTACCTTACAGCAGAACTGACTGTACTATTGTTTCTCTATTTTGCACGTGAAGCAGCTGAGGTACAGGGAGGGTAGGTGACTTGCCCAGAGAAAGTGAAAGTGTTAGCCACTCAATTGTCATGTCTGACTCTTTGTGAGCCCATGGACTCTAGCCTGCCAGGTTCCTCTGTCCATGGGATTTTCCAGGCAAGAATATTAGAGTGAGTTGCCATTTCTTTCTCCAGGGGAATCTTCCCAGGTATCAAACCTGGGTCTCTTGCACTGCAGGCAGATTCTTTACCAGGCCTGTGACTGACTTCCCCAACCTTCCAGCTATAAATGGGAGATCCAGGACTTAAACCCAAACTTTGCCAATTCCACAACTTTTGCCTCAAATGCTGTGCTACCCTACTTCCTTTTTTTTTTTCTTTTTCCAAGGTATCATCACCAATCCAGACGATGATGACTGTGAGTCAGTCTGGTTATTAATTTCCTGTTGTTAATAGAAGCTTAATGTCTGAAATATCTGTTGCACCATCTGGAATTTTTAATAAAAACTTGAGGAATTTTCAGGGGTTTTTGTGCATTGCATATGTGTAATAGCAAGGGAAAAATAGCTATTTTAAACCCAAAATGCCTACAGCCACTTTTACGCTCCAGGTGGGGGGGTAAGAATGGTGCCTGGCAGAAGGAAGGCTGCTTTTTTGTTTAAGAAAACACTAAAAATAAGCTTTTTTGATTATGTAACAGAAGACTGCCTACCCCCACCTCACATAGTCTGGAAGGTGGAGGCTCTATCAAGGATTAAATTGCTCTACAGAAGAAACTAATAGGAATCAGAAAACTGTCCACTGGCAGCACACGAAGAAGGGAGATTTGCAAGTCTCAATGAAAAGAGGAAATTAAAGAAAGTTCATGGCAGGGAAATCAAACGTTCCCTATCAGGTTAGGCTTCCCAGGTGTCTCAGTGGTAAAGAATCCACCTGCAATGCACGAGATGCGGGAGGCGCAGGTTTGATCCCTGGGTTGGGAAGATCCCCTGGAAGAGGAAATGGCAAGCCACTCCAGTACTACTGCCTGGAGAATCCCATGGACAGAAGAGGCGGTGGGCTACAGTCCATGGAGTTTCAAAGAGTCAGACACGACCGAGCACACAGCAGCAGCAGCAGCCAGGGCTACAGGTCTCAGCCCCAGATGAATGATGACTGATGAGAAATTCCCTGTGTTGGGTTGACTGAGGAACTCTGAGATCATGACTATCCAATGTTAAATGTTTCCGGTTGTGTACTAGGTTGAAATTCCCCTCGGTAAAGTCAGCTACACGCAGTAGGCTCTGTGTAGTAATGGCCTGTGATCTGAAGGTCGAGGACCTGGGTTCCTGAGGGAGAAAAGTGGTGGGTAACAGGTCAGTAGGGATAGAAAGTCTGAGGTGGGAGTGACACAGAGTAAAGGGACAAAGTAGGTAATTAGTTAATCCAACTAAGGGGTTGTAAAGTTAAAAAATATGTACAGGAGAATCCTGGTAAATTAATGGTCACTCAGGAAAGCAGGGTTGCTTAACCACAGAGCCAAGCAGGCTTGCTTAACAACAAAACCATGCGGCCGAAGCATGAAATATGCCCCAAACAATAAAACAATGGTGCCATGAGGCCCACACGCTGCCCAGGGAGCTCAGTAGGTTAGTGATTCCTAGGACATGCTCCTCTGGGCACACTAAAAACAAAAATATAGAGAAAGGACACTTAGGCTGCTTTCAAATCCTGGATAGTGTAAATAATGCTGCAATGAACATTGGGGTCCATGTATATTTTTGAATTATGGTTTTCTCTGGTTATATTTGTAGGAGTGGAATTGTTGGATCATATGGTAGTTCTAGACTTCCCAGGTGGTGCTAGTGGTAAAGAACCTGGCTGCCATGCAGGAGACATAAGAGATGTGGTGTTTGATCCCTGGGTTGGGAAGATTCCCTGGGGCGTGGCAACTCACTCCAGTATTCTTGCCTGGAGAATCCCATAGATAGAAGAGCCTGATGGGCTACAGTCCACAGGGTTGCAAAGAATTGAACATGACTGAAATGACTTAGCATGCACTGATGGTACTTCTATTTTTAGTTTTTTAAGGAACCTTCATACTGTTCTGCATAGTGACTGTACCAATTTACGTTCCTACCAACAGTGTAAGAGGTTCCCGCTTTCTTCACACCCTCTCCAGCATTTAGTCTTTGTAGGTTTCTTGATGATGGTCATTCTGACTGATGTGAGGTAATATATCTCATTGTAGTTTCGATGTGCATTTCTCTAACAATTAGTGATGTTGAGCATCTTTTCATGTGCTTTTTGGCCACTGTATTTCTTCTTTGGAGAAACGTCTATTTAGATCTTCTGCCCGTTTTTTGATTGGGTTGTTTGTTTTGCTTTGATATCCAGCTTCATGAGTTGTTTGCATATTTTGGAGATTAATCTCTTGTCAGTTACTCCACTTGCAACAGAGCAATGGATAAAGAAGATGTGGTACAAAAATGCATTGGAATACTATTCAGCTATACAAAAGAACAAAATAATGCCATTTGCAGCAACATGGATAGACCCAGAGATTGTCATACTGAGTGAAATAAGTCAGACAGAGAAAGACAAATATCATATGATATCACCTATATATGGAATCTAAAATAGGGTACAGATGAACTTATTTGCAAAACTGAAGTAATGTCATAGATGTAGAAAACAAACTTATGGCTACCGGGGATAAGTAGGAGAGGGATAAATTGGGAAATTGGGATTGACGTATACACACTGTATGCTGTGCTTAGTTGCTCAGTCGTGTCCGACTCCTTGTGACCCCATGGACTATAGCCTGCCAGGCTCTTCTGTCCATGGGGATTCTTAGGCAAGAATACTAGAGTGGGTTGCCATGCCCTCCTCCAGGGAATCTTTCCAACCCAGGGATCGAACCCAGGTCTCCATCATTGCAGGTGGATTCCTTACCATCTGAGCCACCAGGGAAGTCCAAGAATTCTGGAGTGGGTAGCCTATCCCTTCTCCATAAAACTTCTGATCCAGAAATCTAACTGGAGTCTCCTGCATTGCAGGTGGATTCTTTACCAGCTGAGTTACCCAGGAAGCCCATATACACACTACTATATATAAAATAGATAACTAATAAGAACCTACTGTATATCACAGGGAACTCTACTCCATACTCTAATTTCCTATATGGGAAAAGAATCTAAAAAAGGAATATAAATATAAATATAAATATATATATATAATGGTGGTACTTCCCTGGCTCAGATGGTAAGGAATCCACCTGCAATGATGGAGACCTGGGTTCGATCCCTGGGTTGGGAAGATCTCCTGGAGAAGGAAATGGCAAGCCACTCCAGTATTCTTGCCTGGAAAATCCCATGGACGGAGGAACCTGGTAGGGTGCAGTCCATGGGGTTGCAAAGAGTCGGACACGACTGAGCGACATTTACATTTTATTTTTTAATATATAAAACGGATTTACTTTGCTGTACACTTGGAACTAACCACAACATTGAAATCAACTGTACACCAATAAAAATTTAAAAAAAAATAAGGAAAGGATGACATTATGCTGAAACCTGAAATGGTTTACCATTTTTAGTATATGTTACTGACTTTTTGCTTATTTGCTTTGTGCTGTGACAGTCCCAGATTGACCACATGGGGACAAAGAAAACTCTGCTGTCTGGTGTAGAGGAGAAACTGGTGATGGAAGCTTGACATCTACTCAACAATAAGGAAGAAGGTGGTCCTCCCCCCACTCCCCACTTTTCCTCTGATTATAAAATTGTAGCCCACTAAGTTCTTGAGGTACAGCATGCTCTTGCCTACCAGCTTGTAAGCTTCAAAGCATCCTATTCTAGTAAGTCACTTCTTCCCTATCACTTTGCCTCATGCTGAATTTTTTCTGTACTAAGACATAAAGAACTGGAGCTCCGGAAAGCCCCTGAGATGCACTTCTGGGTTTCAGGAGGGGGTTGAGAACTGGGATGAGAGCAGGAGTTGGGAGCCAGAAGTGACCAGGAGAGAGGACGCATCCCTTGAAAATGGTAGGAAAAATTGGGAAGAAGCCTGTTCTTCCCCTAGATAGCTGGGATGGAGAATGAGGTTACTTCTGTGGATAGTAGAGGAGAATGCTCCAGAAGAATCAGACATTAACCTTCTGGGGAGCTGATACCAGGGGTGGTCCTGCATTCTTTTCTGCCTGGACTTCTGCACCTTAAAGATGTGAACTTCATAATAACCAATGAAGCTGCTAGAACTTAAGTTCTGTTTTGCATATCTTCAGAGCGCCCATTGCATAGGTAGGTGTACTCCTCAAAGTTGTTCTCATAGGTTTGAAAAGTTAGACCATTTCCCCACATGGTAGTAAAGTGATATGAGGAAGGGACTGCTTTGTCTAAAGTACCCAAAGTCATCATCTGGGCTTGTGACTTGTCTGGATGACTTCACTTTTTTCGAGTACTTAATATGAGCCCTGTCCTCCATGCATATTAACTCTTTAAATCCTCAAAACAACCCCATGAGGTTTGTTGTTCAGTCATTCAGTCGTGTCCAGCTCTTTGGAACCCCATGGACTGCAGCACGCTAGGCTTCCCTGTGCCTCACTATTTCTTGGAGCTTGCTCAAACTCATGTCCATTGAGTTGATGGTGCCATCCAACCATCTCATCTGCTGTCACACCTTCACCTCCTGCCCTCGATCTTTCCCAGAATCAGAGTCTTTTCCAATGAGTTGGCTCTTCGCATCAGATGGCCACAGTATCGGAGCTTTAGCTTCAGCATCAGTCCCATGATGTTGGCCTTGTCCAGTTTTTATGCAGGAGGAAAGAGAGGCTTATAAAAGCGCAAAGTCATGCATCTAGGAAGTGGCAGGGCTGGAATGTGAACCAAGATTCATTTTTCTCTCAAACCTTTGCTTGGCTTGTGACCACAATATCCTTTGTCCTTAGAAAAGACACTGTCCCATTTTTGTCCTTAGAAAAGACTGCTGGGTTCTTAGATCCATCTGTTGGCCTAGAAATTTCCTCTGCAAGGCCAGGAATTCTTACACTTGAGTTGCATCAGGGTCACCAGGAAGATCTCTCCAAGCAGATTGCTGGGTTTCACCACCAGAGTCTCCAGGTGGAGTCTGAGAATTTGCATATCTAACAAGTTCTCAGGTGACCAGAGTAGCTTCTCTGAGGACTAGAGTTGAGAATCACCATGCTGGGGTGATCTTTTAGTTTGCCAGGTAACCTGGGCATTGTCCCCAAGTCCCATGGTTGCGCTCTGCTGTACTCCTGCAGCCAAGGATCCAGGCTGCATAGGACTTGATTTGTCTTCCTTTCAGATTGGGTTCTGGATGGCTGTTCTGTCATCTTGTCCAGTTCCCTAGCCTGTTGGGGCCTCGCTTGGTCTGTTTTCAGGGTTTTCCCTTCTTCCTTGTAGGAGCAGCCACACCTTCTGTGGATTGGGCTGCATACCAACACTTCTGAGACCTGCTGGGCTGGAGGGAAAGGGAAGCAGAGCCTGGAAACTAAAAGGAGGGACACCTCTTCTCCCTCCCTCTGAGAGCTGGCATTAGAGCTTGGGGGGCTTGTGGGGTCGTGCTGACTTAGGGATTCAGATGGCCTCTGCATCAGTTCAGTGGCTTCTCCCCTCCCCCTGCCTTGCACAGACATCTTTCATCTGGGAGACAGACAGATTGGAATTCTAAGCAGAAAGAAAAACATCTTAATATATCAAGTGTCTTTTGGTAGTAGTTTAAAGGGCCCAAGAGACAGACTGTCAAATGCACTCCCTGGGTACCCAGACCAATATGCCTCCACTCCTGATGTCTGTCTCTTATCTCTACAGCCGGAAGGAGAGCAGAGTCATGTGATGTGTGAGTGTGTGCCTATGTACACAAGTGGGGAGAGCTACCTTTGATAAAGAAGGAATTTAAGGATCAGGCATAGAGCGCCTGCCTGTTGTAAAGCTCTGTGGAGTAGGGGTGGGGGCAGGCTCACAGGGCTCTGGGGGTGGAGGTGCTGTCACAACAACCTCATGAGGTGGGGACTGTCACTGTCCTCTGCTTTACAGAATCAGAAGCACAGAGAAGTCACTTGCTTGCCGTCACTCAGTGGGTAAGGGGCGAGGATGAGATTTGGACAGACGTGTCACCATAAAAAGGTATATGGATGGCAAATAAGCACATGGAAAGATGCTCAACATTATTAGTCATCAGGGAAATGCAAATTAAAACCACAATGAGATGCTACTGCATACCCACGAGAATGGCTAATCTGAAAAGTACCTGACCATATCAACCATATCTACAGAGACGTGGAGTCACTGGAGCTCTCAAATGCTGCTGGGAAAAGTAGGATGGGGCAACCACTTTGGAAAACTGTGTGGCAGTTTCTTAAAAAGTTAAATGTACACCTATGATTGGACCTGCCATTCCTCTCCCAGATATTTATCTAAGAGAAAAGAGAGCATATCCATGTACAGTCTTGGCCATGAATGTTCTCAGAAGCTACATTGGTAAGCCCCAAACTGGAAGCAACCTAAGTGTCAGTCAACAGGTGAATTGATACACAGTGGCAAACACATACAATGGAATAATACTAGACAGTAAAAAGGAAGTAAAAAAGATGGCAGAGAGCCGAAGAATTGATGCTTTTGAACTGGGGTGCTGGAGAAGACTCTTGAGAGCTCCTTGGAAAACAAGGAGATCAAATCAGTCAATCTTAAAGGAAATCAACTCTGAATACTTTTTGGAAGGACTGATGCTGAAGCTGAAGCTCCAATACTTTGGCCATCTGATGTGAACAGCCGACTCATTGCAAAAGACCTTGATACTGGAAAAGATTGAAGGCAAAAGGAGAAGAGGGCGACAGAGGATGAGATGGTTGGATGGCATCACCGATTCAATAGACAGGAACTTGAGCAAACTCCAGGAGATGGTGAGGGACAGGGAAGCCTGGTATGCTGCAGTCTGTGGGGTCGCAAAGAGTCAGACACAACTTGGCAACTGAACAAACAACAAGATGGATTGAACTATTGATATCACAACGGTGTGAATATGTCTCTAAATGATAATGCTTAATGAAAGAAGCCAGATGTAAAAGAATGCATTCTATTTATATAAAATTCAGGAAAATGCAAGCTAATCTATGGTGACAGGAAATGGATCAGTGGTTGCCTGGATAGGGATATAGGGAATGAGGAGGGCCTGGAGAGGGGATCAGAAAGGACACAAAGAAATATTTAGGGGGATGGAGATGTTCATTATCCTAATTGTGATGATGATTTTAAGGGTGTAGACATATGTCCAAACTTATCAAATGTGTACTTTAAACGTGTACAGTTTATTGTATTAATATATCAATTATGCCTCAAAAAGGCTGTTAATTAAAAAAACAAAACAAAACAAGACAAGGACTTTCCAGGCAGTCCAGTGAGCAAGACTCCGCTCTTCACTGCAGGAGGTGAAGATTCCTGGTTGGGAGACTGCCGTGCGGCACAGCCAAAACAAGCAAGCAAACAGCCCAGGCTGCAGTCTGTCTCCAGAGCGGCTGCACCTTCGATGCTGTGCCTCAGGGATCAGGCTGGCTATCCTGGGTAACAGCAGCCACCTGTTCTGTGGTCTTCACTTCCGTGGTTTGATCCTCCATTTGTCGGTCCTGTTCAGGCAGGACCTATCTGACGATGCTCACGTGATGGATGTGGAGAAGTTAATGACAAACTCAAGGTCACACGGGTGGGACAAGAGAGGGAGGCAGACCCACGCGCTTCACCCCCTCAAGAAGGGAGACAAAGCGGGCGGCAAGCCCAGCGGCCTCCACAGCCTTTGGTCAGGGCCCAACAGCAGGCCAGCCAGCCCGGTAGACTTCCCCTCTGAAGGAGTTCCATCAGACCTCTAAATGTCCTTCCAGTTTTTGGTATCCAATGAGTCCATGAAATGAAAAACTAAAAGCAAAAAAACTTCCATCGCTTAAAGGGCCAGTCACTGCATGGACTCCTTTGTCTGTCTCCCATTTATTTACTTGTTTTTTGCTGCACTGAATCTTCACTGCTGTTCATGGGTGGTCTCTAGTTACAGTGAGTGGGGGCTACTCTTTAGCTGCAAAGCATGGGGCTTCTCGTTGTGGTGGCTTCCCTTGTTGCGGAGTATGGACTCTAGGGCACTTGGGCTCAGCAGTCGTGGTACATTTTAAAAAATTGTGATAAACTACCATAACAGAATTTAAGTTATGTACATGTACATATGTACATATTAAGTTACACTTACAGAGGATTTAACAGAATTTAAATCCTCTTTAAATGTACAGTTCAGTGTCCTTGAGTACATTCACAAAGTTGTACAACTGTCACTGCTGTGTAGTTCCAGAACTTTTTAATCATCCCAGACAGAAACTCTGTCTCCATTCAACACTAGCTCCTTATCCTCCCCTTGCCCCACTCCCAGCTTTTCTCTTGGGAAAGTAACTGCTATTCTACTTCCTGCCTGTATGGGTTTGCCTGTTCTTGGTACCACATATAAGTGTTGTGGTTTAGTTGCTAAGTTATATCCAACTCTTTTGTGACCCTGTGGCCTGTAGCCCGCCAGGCTTCTCTGTCCATGAGATCTCCCAGGCAAGAATACTGGAGTGGGTTGCCACTTCCTTCTCCAGGGGAATCTTCTCAACCCAGGGATTGAAGCCAGGTCTCCTGCATGGCAGGAGGATTCTTTACAGGCTGAGCCACCTGGGAAGCCCACCATGTACGAGTGGACTCTTACCTGGCCGTGTACAAGTGGAATACCCAAGTGGGATCTTTAACCTTACTTAGACTCCCACTCTTTGTTTTGGTGGCAGGAGTGGGAGGAGACGGGACTTTGGACACTGTGCTATATAGGTAGTGGAGTCTCCTGTTATCAGAGCAGAAGATGGGATGGGGAGTGTCCTCTGTTGGGACAGGTCAAGGGCCTCTCCCTGAGGTGGACTTGGCTTCTGTTCCTGGCCAACAGCTGTGTAGATGCACATAGCTATTTATGTGTATGCTTTTGGCCTGGATCTCATGTTTCCAAAACATATTCAGCAGGTGCCTCAGGAGTTCTGCAAATGATTGATTTGGATGTCATTTAACTCCCTCGTGGCTTGGATGGTAAAGAATCTGCCTGAAATGTGTGAGACCCTGGTTTGATCATTGGGTCAAGAAGACCCCCCTGGAGAAGGGCACGGCAACTCACTCCAGGATTCTTGCCTGGATAATTCCATGGACAGGGGAGCCTGGTGGGCTACAGTCCATGGGGTCGCGAACAGTCGGACATGACTGAGTTACTAACACTTTTACTTTCCCTTTAATTATTTAAAAATGGCTATAAGAATACCCATTCAGATGTACTGCAAATAAACACACTGATTGGGCAGATTGTGTAGATCTCAGAACGGAAGGGGTCTTGATATCTTTATTTAATTAAGGAGAATCCTACATTACAAAGAAGCTTATGGGAGATGTCTATTATTTGCAATAACTCCTCTGTGTGATTAGAGGTTTCCTATAAAGCATGGACATTTATTGGCCATTGAGGTAGATGAATGCGGCAAAATGTATTTCACAAAGATGGCTACAATAGCATCTCCCATCCCACATGTTCTTGTTATAATGTAAATGTTATGGATTGAATTGTGCTCCCTCCAGATTCACATATTGAAGTCCTATCTCCCAGCACCTCAGAATGTGATCTTATTTGGAAATGAAGTCATTGCAGATGTAATTAGTTAAAATGAGGTCAGGTTGGAGTACAGTGGGTGCCTTATCCAATGTGACTGGTGTCCTTATAAAAGGAGAAATTTGGATGCAGGTGGAGAACACTGTGTGGAGCTGAAGGCAGAGATCCAGGAGACGCTTCTACAAGCTGAGAAACGCCAAAGATTGCGAGGAAACTGCCACATGTTAGGAGAGAGGCATGGGACAGAATCTCTTTTTCAGTGCTCAGAAAGGCACCAGCTCCGCCGACCTCTTGATTTCGGACTTCCAGCCTCCAGAACTGTGAAATTGTTAGGGGAAGCACACTGATTGAAATTGCCCACCCTGGCCAGGCACCATAGTAACCATTTGCATGAGTTGTTTTATGACATGAGATCCTGATAAGGAATACGGAACTAATAAGCTACCACCAACCGGAAGAGTCCAGGAAAAGTTGAAAGGAGACACCGTGTGTCCGTCCACTTCCCAGAATCCCTCTCGCCAGCATCCATCTTGGCTGAGCGATGCGTGTGCCACCAGGAAAGACTCTGAATTAGAATGATTGGCCAAAGACCACCCGGAAACTAGTCCCATCACCATAAAACCCAACATTTCGAGCCACGTGACAGAGCAGTTCTCCTGGGTTCCCTTACCCTACTGCTGTCCAACCGGGTGCCCTTTCCCAATAAAATCTCTTGCTTTGTCAGCACATGTGTCTCCTTAGACAATTCATTTCCAAGTGTTAGACAAGAGCCCAGTTTCGGGCCCTGGAAGGGGTCCACCTGCCGGCAACAAAATGATACATTTCTGTTGTTTGAGTCACTCAGGCTTGGTATTTTGTTATGGTAGCCCTAGCAAGCTAACATACAACCTGTACACCACTCTCATTTAGAAATGAGGTCTATGTCCCCTCCCTTGAAAATGGATTGCTTTTTTGATTATTTAGACAAGTAGCATTCAACAGAAGTGATGCCCTATGACTTCTGAGGCTAGACTATAAAAAGTGATAAGGTTTCTGTCTGGCTTATTGGGCACTTGCTTTTGAAGCTTTCAGTCATCATGCGAGCCATCTGGGTCCCCAGTCTGGGTAGGTGTCCAGACGGTTTTGAGGAGGCAAGTGGATCACTCTAGATGTGGGTGGAACTTGTAGGAGCAAGGAAGTGTCCTGGGGCTGGTGGCAACACGGGGGACCCCAAAAGGCAAGAATGGGCTCTTGCCCTTTGAAATCTTCTTTGGGTTGACCTACAAATTAACTAGACACAGCACCACGTCCAGATACAAATTCTAGAAAGGTACCCGTAGTGTGGTGACAGGTTCTCTCTTCCCACTAGGAAATCAGGTAATTAAGGACAATCCAAACTGAAGAGGGTCGGGGAATGGGAGGCCCCTTCTCACAGGGAGGCATATTCTGAGAGCCATCCCCAGGTGGCGTCCCTGAGCATGTTCTCTTTTCCTCTACAGTTCCCCCTTTAGCGGTACCTTCATTGAATTGTCATCACTTACCCTCAGGATAGTTTGAGTCCCCTACTCTGTGCCAACCATTTTCTCTGCATTTTCTCATTCAATCTTTGCAATGACTCTGCAAAAGGCCTTTATTGTCCTTTTACTCTATCATTCACATCTCAGGAGAGATCAATTAACCAAATTAATCCTATAAGGAAGTCTCAGTAGCACCATGGACATTTTCAGGCAAAAGAATAGTCTTTAACTACCTCAGAGGAAGGCCAGCCCCTTTAAGGAAGAAGTAACTGCCACCAGAGTTTAAGGGGATTGTAAAATATTGAAATCTGCTATGCTCCGGAATGGAAATTTCTCTCAATGTAGATTAGGCCTTGATTCAGGGGAATGGCTGGAGACTGGTACCTGTGGTTCCCTTGGCAACCACCTTCTGATTGGAAGGAACCAGAGTGTGGAGATGGGAATCCCTGGGAATGCCTATGTGGCTTGCCCATAAGTAGGCAGAAAACAGTTAAAAAGCAGCCACCAGTGAAGCCATGGGGCGGGTGGGGTGGGAGGGGGAAACAGCATTCTTTTCTTTCTTTTCATCAGCTTGCCAAGGTCTTGGGAGGGACTACTGATTTCAGGGAAATAGCAGGGAATGGCTGACTTCTGAGAAGACAGTCGGTAAGAAAGTTGTTCTCTTTCCATTGAAAGCATAGAAGTCTTCCACGTTGTCTCTTTTTGCAGCACAAAGAGTGAAGGAGTCAGACAAAAGTACCCCCAAGAGTTTTCAGACAGCTGCACAGATGTAAGCCCAGAATTCTGAGCAGAGGCACAGCCCTGGCATTTACATGAACTCCTTTCAGTGGCAGGGAGAATGAAAGGAGAGAGAGCTACAGAAACACCGGGAGGGAAGACTTCATCTGGAAGTCCAACCTTTGATCAAGTGTTGGTAGAGAGCCTGAGAATTTGCATCAGCCCCGATCTGAGGCTGTCCAGTCTGAGTAATAGGGATCAGCATGAAAGCTTATATGATGCATACTTGGCACCAAGCTCCTTTCTAAGGGCTTTGGTTACTTTAATCTGCATAACAATCATAGAAGGTGAATTCATTGTTAGCCCCTTTTATGAGTGGAGAAATCGAGGCACAGAGGAAATTGGACCACTGGGACGAAGCTGGTAAGCACTGGAGTCAGGATGCAGATCCGGGCTGTTCAATGTGACCGTCATGGGATGCAGAGGAGGGTCAACTGGAGAAACAGAACCTGGAGCAACAGAGACATGAAAATGGACAGCGCTAGGCCAGAGACATTCAAGCTACATCTCGGCCTGAGCATAGACAACTTTTATCCCAGCAGACCCCCAGCACGCGGAGGGGTCCCTCCTCCTCGTGGGCCTCTGGCCTGTTCCAAAGCAACAGAAATGCTTTTAAAACCCAGGAAAGCAGGAACACTGCTCTGTGAGAACATCCCTTGCCTATAGGATAAAGCACAGATGCCCTCTCCTTCACATGAAGCTTCCCTATCAGACCCTGTTCTACTTGCACCGGAGCTTCCCATGTGACTCAATGGTAAAGAATCCACCTGCCAATGCAGGAGATATGGGTTAGATCCCTGGGTGGGGAAGATCCCCTGGAGAAGGAAATGGCAACCCACTCCAGTGTTCTTGCCTGGAAAATCCCATGGACAGAGGAGCATGGTGGGCTATCGTCCACAAGAGTCCCAAAGACGGGTCGCAAAGAGTTGGACACAACTGAGCCACCGAGCGTGCATTCACTATTTACATCACTCCTTGCTGCCTTCCTGTTATTTGAAACCCTAAATTGCCCATGTCTCCCCTTTCTCCCAGCAGAGTCAAGCGTGGCTCACCCCATCTCCCTGACGGCTGTCCTTCCCAGACGAAGCCACCACTTTGGTGAGCTGTCTCTGGAGAGCAGCATGTTTCCTCAGTGGGATCATTGGATCATCACAGATATGACATAATGTAAAGCTGCAATAACCATAAACGCAACCATAATTTTAAAACATGAAAATAAGTGCTGGGTTCTAGAAAACGAACACATGTGCATTAATTATCCAACAGACCCTCATGTCCTGTAAAGTGTGTGTGAAGCAAAGAACTCAACTACACCATAAACTGGGTATAAAATGCATATGCTGGCAGGAAGAACGGGGCTGAGAAAGTCATCCTACCTCTGCCGCTACTCCTGTATGACTTTGGCCAAATAAGCCTCTCTGAACCTCCGTTTCCTTGAGGGTCACCAGGTTTGGGCCACGGTGGTGTCGTGAGAATGAAACGAGATAGGCTAGGTCTCCAAGCAGAGTCCCTTGCTTTGCCCTTCCTGACCAGTGCTGCTCTTGCTTAGTCACTGAGGTGTATCCAACTCTTTGTGACCCCAGGGACTGAGCCTGCCAGACTTCTCCGTCCATGGAATTCTCCAGGCAAGAATACTGGAGTGGGGTGCCATTCTGACCAGTCACTTCAGTTCAGTTCAGTCCCTCAGTCGTGTCCAACTCTTTGCGACCCCATGAATCGCAGCACGCCAGGCCTCCCTGTCCATCACCATCTCCCGGAGTTCACTCAGACTCACATCCATCGAGTCCGTAACGCCATCCAGCCATCTCATCCTTGGTCATCCCCTTCTCCTCCTGCCCCCAATCCTTCCCAGCATCAGAGTCTTTTCCAATGAGTCAACTCTTCTCATGAGGTGGCCAAAGTACTGGAGTTTCAGCTTTAGCATCATTCCTTCCAAAGAAATCCCAGGGCTGATCTCCTTCAGAATGGACTGGTTGGATCTCCTTGCAGTCCAAGGGACTCTCAGGAGTCTTCTCCAACACCACAGTTCAAAAGCATCAATTCTTTGGTGCTCAGCCTTCTTCACAGTCCAACTCTCACATCCATACATGACCACAGGAAAAACCATAGCCTTGACTAGATGGACCTTAGTCGGCAAAGTAATGTCTCTGCTTTTGAATATACTATGTAGGTTGGTTATAACTTTTCTTCCAAGGAGTAAATGTCTTTTAATTACATGCCTGCAATCACCATCTGCAGTGATTTTGGAGACCAAAAAAATAAAGTCTGACACTGTTTCCACTGTTTCCCCATCTATTTCCCATGAAGTGATGGGACCAGATGCCATGATCTTCGTTTTCTGAATGTTGAGCTTTAAGCCACCCTTTTCACTCTCCTCCTTCACTTTCATCAAGAGGCTTTTTAGCTCCTCTTCACTTTCTGCCATAAGGGTGGTGTCATCTGCATATCTGAGATTATTGATATTTCTCCCGGCAATCTTGATTCCAGCTTGTGTTTCTTCCAGTCCAGCATTTCTCATGATGTACTCTGCATAGAAGTTAAATAAGCAGGGTGACGATATACAGCCTTGACGTACTCCTTTTCCTATTTGGAACCAGTCTGTTGTTCCATGTCCAGTTCTAACTGGTGCTTCCTGACCTGCATACAGATTTCTCAAGAGGCAGGTTAGGTGGTCTGGTATTCCCATCTCTTTCAGAATTTTCCACAGTTGATTGTGATCCACACAGTCAAAGGCGTGGGCATAGTCAATAAAGCAGAAATAGATGTTTTTCTGGAACTCTCTTTCTTTTTCCATGATCCAGCAGATGTTGGCAATTTGATCTCTGGTTCCTCTGCCTTTTCTAAAACCAGCTTGAACATCAGGGAGTTCACGGTTCACGTATTGCTGAAGCCTGGCTTGGAGAATTTTGAGCATTACTTTACTAGCATGTGAGATGAGTGCAATTGTGTGGTAGTTTGAGCATTCTTTGGCATTGCCTTTCTTTGGGATTGGAATGAAAACTGACCTTTTCCAGTCCTGTGGCCACTGCTGAGTTTTCCAAATTTGCTGGTATATTGAGTGCAGCACTTTCACAGCATCATCTTTCAGGATTTGAAACAGCTCCACTGGAATTCCATCACCTCCACTAGCTTTGTTTGTAGTGATGCTTTCTAAGGCCCACTTGACTTCACTTTCCAAGATGTCTGGCTCTAGATTAGTGATCACATCGTCATGATTATCTGGGTCGTGAAGATCTTTTTTGTACAGTTCTTCCGTGTATTCTTGCCACCTCTTCTTAATATCTTCTGCTTCTGTCAGGTCCATACCATATCTGTCCTTTATCGAGCCCATCTTTGCATGAAATGTTCCCTTGGTATCTCTAATTTTCTTGAAGAGATCTCTAGTCTTTCCCATTCTGTTGTTTCCCTCTATTTCTTTGCACTGATCATGGAAGAAGGCTTTCTTATCTCTTCTTTGGAACTCTGCATTCAGATGCTTATATCTTTCCTTTTCTCCTTTGCTTTATGTCTCTCTTCTTTTCACAGCTATTTGTAAGGCCTCCCCAGACAGCCATTTTGCTTTTTTGCATTTCTTTTCCATGGGGATGGTCTTGATCCCTGTCTGCTGTACAATGTCGCGAACCTCCGTCCATAGTTCACCAGGCACTCTATCTATCAGATCTAGGCCCTTAAATCTATTTCTCACTTTCACTGTATAATCATAAGGGATTTGATTTAGGTCATACCTGAATGGTCTAGCGGTTTTCCCTACTTTCTTCAATTTAAGTCTGAATTAGGCAATAAGGAGTTCATGATCTGAGCCACAGTCAGCTCCTGGTCTTGTTTTTGTTGACTATATAGAGCTTCTCCATCTTTGGCTGCATAGAATATAATCAGTCTGATTTTGGTGTTGACCATCTGGTGATGTCCATGTGTAGAGTCTTCTTTTGTGTTGTTGGAAGAGGGTGTTTGCTATGACCAGTGCATTTTCTTGGCAAAACTCTATCAGTCTTTGCCCTGCTTCATTCTGCATTCCAAGGCCAAATTGCCTGTTACTCCAGGTGTTTCTTGACTTGCTACTTTTGCATTCCAGTCCCCTATAATGAAAAGGACATCTTTTTTGGGTGTTAGTTCTAAAAGGTCTTGTAGGTCTTCATAAAACTGTTCAACTTCAGCTTCTTCAGCATTACTGGTTAGGGCATAGACTTGGATAACTGTGATATTGAATGGTTTGCCTTGGAGATGAACAGAGATCATTCTGTCATTTTTGAGATTGCATCCAAGTACTGCATTTCAGACTCTTTTGTTGACCATGATGGCTACTCCATTTCTTCTGAGGGATTCCTGCCCACAGTAGTAGATATAATGGTCATCTGAGTTAAATTCACCCATTCCAGTCCATTTTAGTTCGCTGATTCCTAGAATGTCGACGTTCACCCTTGCCATCTCTTGTTTGACCACTTCCAATTTGCCTTGATTCATGGACCTGACATTCCAGGTTCCTATGCAATATTGCTGTTTACAGGATTGGATCTTGCTTCTATCACCAGTCACATCCACAACTGGGTATTGTTTTTTCTTTGGCTCCATCCCTTCATTCTTTCTGGAGTTATTTCTCCACTGATCTCCAGTAGCATATTGGGTACCTAATGACATGGGGAGATCCTCTTTTGGTATCCTATCATTTTGCCTTTTCATACTGTTCATGGGGTTCTCAAGGCAAGAATACTGAAGTGGCTTGCCATTCCCTTCTCCAGTGGACCACGCTCTGTCAGACTTCTCTACCATGACCCGCCTGTCTTGGGTTGCCTCACAGGCATGGCTTGGTTTTATTGAGTTAGACAAGGCTGTGGTCCTAGTGTGATTAGATTGACTAGTTTTCTGTGAGTATGATTTCAGTGTGTTTGCCCTCTGATGCCCTCTTGCAACACCTACCATCCTACTTGGGTTTCTCTTACTTGGGCATGGGGTATCTCTTCAAGGGTGCTCCAGCAAGGCACAGCTGCTGCTCCTTACCTTGGACGAGGGGTATCTCCTTACCGCCGCCGTTCCTGACCTTCAATGTGGGATAGCTCCTCTAGGCCCTCCTGTGCCTGCGCTAACACTTAATAGCAACTATCCTTACCTACAGAGCCATCTTTCTAAGTTCTCTAGGTGAGAAGCTGGGTCTGAGCTCATTTTCCCCTCTGACATAGAGACGCTTAAAAGCGTTTTAGGTGCTTAGACTGAGGATTCTCCAGGTGTGATTCTGGGCTCACACAGGGCCTCCTGATAGGCTGCAGATTAATCTAAAAATCTAAGTTCTTTGTTTTTGCTTTTTAAAAAAGATATAAATGCTGTGCAAAAGTCTACAGACTTTTGGTTTTGTATAATCTAGAGTTACTTATTGGATGAGTTATTAAAGATCACAGAAAATCACTATTAACAAAACCCCTTATTAATTTATTTATAGTAAAAACCTAAACCAACCAACCCTCCTGACACCCTCCAACCACTCCCTCCCCTCCAAAACTTAAGTGAAGAAGCCCTGTAGCCTTCTTGGTCTTTTTCCTTAAAAATTAAAAGGAAAAACAAACAAGAAAAACAGCTTTAATGGGATATAATTCACATATCACAGAATTCACCCACTTAACGTATATAATCCAATAGAGCTTAATATGCTCATGTATATCAACAATTATTATGTTGTCTCTTTCCAATTTTTTGAAATCACAGAGCTTCCCAAACTTACTTCCCCATCTGGAAAGTGGCAACATGTTGGGAGATAAGTCATGGATTTTTGCCTCAGCTGAGTGAGGATGATGAGACAGTTTGAGATCCTTTACTTGGAGTTGTTTGGAAAAGTAGCTTGCATTCCTGACTTGGGCCACGAGGTGTTAGGTTCAGGGACTGGCAACCTTGCCTCACTTGGGGAACTTTTCTGCTCCCTGATGCTGTGCAGGGAAATGCAGTGGGCAGAAAAGTAGAAGTAGAAGTTCTCGTGGAAGGATTCAGTTCAGCTCAGTCGCTCAGTCGTGTCCGACTCTTTGTGACCCCATGAATCGCAGCACGCCAGGCCTCCCTGTCCATCACCAACTCCCGGAGTTCACTCAGACTCACGTCCATCAAGTCGGTGATGCCATCCAGCCATCTCATCCTCTGTCGTCCCCTTCTCCTCCTGCCCCCAATCCCTCCCAGCATCAGAGTCTTTTCCAATGAGTCAGCTCTTTGCATGAGGAGGCCAAAGTATTGGAGTTTCAGCTTCAACATCATTCCTTCCAAAGAACACCCAGGACTGATCTCCTTTACGAGGGACTGGTGGATCTCCTTGCAGTCCAAGGGACTCTCAAGAGTCTTCTCCAACACCACAGTTCAAAAGCATCAGTTCTTCGGCGCTCAGCCTTCTTCACAGTCCAACTCTCACATCCATACATGACCACAGGAAAAACCATAGCCTTGACTAGACGGAACTTGGTTGGCAAAGTAATGTCTCTGCTTTTCAATATGCTATCTAGGTTGGTCATAACTTTCCTTCCAAGGAATGATTAGAGCATTGAAATTTCCTATGGCTATTTGACATGGGCTTGGAAAATTGCTTCACATTGGCTTGGGCATTTCAGTTTTTTTTTTTTTTTTGATCCTTTCTTCACTCTTTATGCCTTCATTTCAAGATGTTTTGAGGGCTACTACATGTTAAGAACCTTGCTGGAAATGGATGATACAGAGATGAACAAGGTAGTGTGGGTCCTTTCCCTTAAGAAGCTCATACCATAGCAAGGAGAAGGATTATAAACAGATCAACACATCACAGATGACAAAAATCTTGAAAGTGGAGAGCAAAGAGTGTGGTGAGGGTCAGAGAGAGGTTACAGTGTACATGTAACAACAAAAACATCAGTACCCACACTCCTGCTTTGTGTGCGTGGGGGGAATTTCCATGTTACAAATGCTTTCATAAACAGGTTTATTTATTATTTAAATCATATTGATTGAGCACTGTGCTAGGTAAGGAGGCTTCAACAGTGAAAAATTAATGTGGAAGCTATCATTTATACTTTGCATATCCCAGACACTCCGCTTGACTTTTTACATACATTATCACATTCAATCTTCCAATAAATCCTACAAGGATGGCTCTATTAGGCTCATTTTTCAGATGAGAAGCCTGAGGTACAGAAAGACTTGCTAACTTCTTTAAGATCTGAAAAAATGAGTAAATAGTAAGAGCAAGTGATAGGGTAAGAGTCATACGCAGGGAGTGTAACTTGGAAGCTGGGACTTGAACCAAAGGCCCACACACCTACTCCTATATATTCTCTTTTCAGCTCAGTTCAGTTTCGTTGCTCAGTCGTGTCCGACCCTTTGCGACCCCATGGGCTGCAGCATGCCAGGCCTCCCTGTCCATCACTAGCTCCCGGAGTTTACTCAAACTCATGTCCATTGAGTTGGTGATGCCATCCAACCATCTCATCCTCTGTTTCTCTTAGAGAGATGTTAATGTCTGACATTAGTGACATTTAATGTAGTGACTGTAACAAAATTTTATCCTCTTCCCAACCATGTGGAGTAGGAAATGTTCATACTGTCATTTTACAGATAGGTGCACTAAAGATCAACTAGAGAAAGGACAATCTCTCCAAAAAATGGTGTTGGAACAATTGGTCATCCACACACAAAAATAAATGAATCCATAAAAATAAAAAGAAAAAAGAAAACAAAAAACCTTTGATCCATATCTCTCACCGTATAAAACATTTACTCAACTTTGGTCATAGAAGATAAAGTAAAATTTCAAACTATGGAATTCCTAGAAGAAAACTGGAGAAAAATTTTGTGATTTTTGGCATATCTGTAGAAGAACAAATTGATACACTGGAGTTCCTCAAAATTAAAGCTGTCTGCTCTTCAAAAGACACTGCTGCTGTTCAGTCTGTGAGTCATGTCCGACTCTTTGGGATTCCCATGGACTGAAGCATGCCAGGCTCCTCTGTCCTTCATATCTTCTTGAGTTTGCCCCAATTCATGTCCATTAAGTGAATGAAAAGACAAGTCATAAACTGGGAGAATATATTTGCACAGCATATATCTGATAAAGAGCTTGTGTCCAGAATATATAAAGGACTCTTAAAATTCAATAATAAGAAAACAAATAGTCCAGTTAAAAAGAGGCAAAAGATTTAAACAGACACTTCATCAAGTAAGATATATGGATGACAAACAGTTGGAATTCGACATGGAACAACAGACTGGTTCTAAATCGGGAAAGGAGTACCTCCAGGCTGTATTTTGTCACCTCGCTTATTTAACTTATATGCAGAATACATCACATGAAATGCCGAGCTGGATGAAGCACAAGCTGGAATCAAGATTGCCGGGAGAAATATCAATAACCTCAGATATGCAGATGACACCACCCTTAAGGCAGAAAGCGAAGAAGAACTAAAGAGCCTCTTGATGAAAGTGAAAGAGGAGAATGAAAAAGTTGGCTTAAAGCGAAGAAAAACTAAAGAGCCTCTTGATGAAAGTGAAAGAGGAGAGTGAAAAAGTTGGCTTAAAGCTCAACATTCAGAAAACTAAGATCATAGCATTCAGTCCCATCACTTAATGGCAAATAGATGGGGAAACAGTGGAAACAGTGAGAGACTTTATTTTCTTAGGTTCCCAAATCACTACAGATGGTGACTGCAGCCATGAAGTTAAAAGACATTTGCTCCTTGGAAGAAAAATTATGACCAACCTAGACAGCATATTAAAAAGCAGAGACATTACTTTGCCAACAAAGTTCCATCTAGTCAAAGCTATGGTTTTTCCAGTAGTCATGTATGGATGTGATAGTTGGACTATAAAGAAAGCTGAGCACCAAAGTATTGATGCTTTTTAACTGTGGTGTTGGAGAAGACTTCTTGAGAGTCCCTTGGACTGTAAGGATCCAACCAGTCCATCCTAAAGGAAATCAATCCTGAATATTCATTGGAAGCACTGATGCTAAAGCTGAAACTCCACTACTTTGGCCACCTGATGTGAAGAACCGATTCATTTGAAAAGACCCTGTTGCTGGGAAAGATTGAAGGCAGGAGGAGAAGGGGATGACAGAGGATGAGATGGTTGGATGGCATCACCAACGTGATGGACATCAGTTTGAGTAAGCTCTGGGAGTTGGCAATGGATGGGGAAGCCTGGTTTGCTGCAGTGCATCGGGTCACAAAGAGTCGGACGCGTCTGAGCGACTGAACTGAAGTGATGAATGGCAGATAAGCATGTGAAAGGTGTACAACATCATCAATCATCAGGAAACTGTAAATTAAAACCACAGTAAGATACCACTCCACATTTCCTAGAAAGGCTAACATGAAAAAGACCCACCACAGTGAGTGTGGCAAGGGTATAAAGGAATTGAAACTCATAAACTTCTAGTAACAATGTAAATGGTGAACCACTTTGGAAAACAGTTTGGCAGTTTCTTAAAAATTTAATTATGCGTCTACCATATGATGCATTTTCCTCCTAAGTATGTGTTCATACAAATATTTGTCTATGAATATTCATACAGTTGACAGCTTTTGTTTTTAAACAATAGTCCAAAACTAGAAAAACCAAAATGTCCATCAACTAGTGAGAGGATAAGTAAACTGTGATAAATCCATACAATGGAAAATATTAAGCAATAAAAGGGGATGAACTTCACACACTGTATGGATGAATCTCAAAAATAATTTTGTTAAATGAAAGAAGTCAAATAAAAAGAATACCTACTATATGATTTCATTTTTAGAAATTCTAGAAAATGCAAACTTATGACAGAAAGATCAATGATTTCCTGGGAACTGGGGGAAGGGAGAAGAGAAGGAGGGATTTCAAAGAAATTATGAGGAGTGATGCTTATGTTCATATCTTTGTTTTGATGATAGTTTTATGAGTGTATCAGTTCAGTTCAGTTAACTTGCCCAGTCGTGTCTGACTCTTTTTGACCCCATGGACTGCAGCACACCAGGCTTCCCTGTCCATCACCAACTCCTGGAGCTTGCTCAAACTCATGTCCATTGAGTTGGTGATGCCATCCAACCATCTCATCCTCTGTCATCTCCTTCTCCTCCGGCCTTCAATCTTGCCTAGCATCAGGGTCTTTTCCAACAAGTCAGTTCTTCGCATCAGGTGGCCAAAGTATTGGAGCTTCAGCTTCAGCATCAGTGCTTCTAATGAATATTCAGGACTGACTTCCTTTAGGATTGACCAGTTTGATATCCTTGCAGTCTAAGGGACTCTCAAGAGTCTTCTCCAATACAACGGTTCAAAAGCATCAACCTGTATATACATTCATATATATGAGGTCAAAACTTTTCAAAATGAACATTTTAAATATCTTCAGTTTATTGTATGTCACTTAGACCTCAACAAAATTGCTAAAAAATCAACAGCAAGGAAACAAATAATGTACTTAAAAAAATAGGCAAAGATTTGAACAGCTATCTCACTGGAGCTGTATGAATGACATATAAACACAAAAAAAGATGCTTAAAATGATTAGCCACTATAGAAATACAAATTAAAACCAAAATGATTACACACCTATTAGAATGGCTAAAACAAAAACAAAAATAAAACAAAGCCCCAAACCTGACACCAAATGCTGGTGAGTATGTGGAGTAGCTGGAGCTCTCATCCACTGTTGGTAGGAATCCAAATGGTAGAACCAACCCTGGAAATCACTTTTCAGTTTATTATAAAATTAATCATATACTTACCATGTGACCCAGCCGGGTATTTAGGGAAATAAATACTTATGTTCATCCCCAAATTTGTACACAAACGACAGCTCTATTCACAATCATCAAAAGAATGGAAACAACCCAGAAGTCCGTTCATGTGTGAATGAATAAAAACACTGTATCACATTCATACAATAGAATACTACTCAGCAACAAGAATGAATGAGCTATCGATTCATATAATAGTATGGAGGAATCTCAAAGGCATTGTGCTGAGTGAAAGAAACTATTTTCAAATAGATTCTATTTATGTGACATCCTGGAAAAAAAAAAAGGCTAACAGAGTTTTGCCAAGAGAACACACTGTCATAGCAAACACCCTCTTCCAAAAGCACAAGAGATGATGGACATCAGCAGATGGTCAACACCAAAATCAGATTGATTATATTCCTTGCAGCCTAAGATGGAGAAGCTCTATAAAGTCAGCAAAAACCAGACCACGAGTTGACTGTGGCTCAGATCATGAACTCCTTATTGCCAAGTTCAGACTTAAATTGAAGAAAGTAGGGAAAACCACTAGACCATTCAGGTATGACCTAAATAAAATCCCTTAATGATTATACAGTAGAAGTGACAAATAGATTCAAGGGATTAGATCTGATAGAGTGCCTGAAGAAGTATGGACAGAGGTTTGTGACACTGTATAGGAGTCAGTGATCAAAACCATCCCTAAGAAAAAGAAAATGCAAAAAGGTAAAATGGTTATTTGAGGAGGACTTACAAATAGCTGAGAAAAGAAGAGAAGCACAAGTCAAAGGAGAAACGGAAAGATATATCCATCTGAATGCAGAGTTCCAAAGAATAACAAAGAGAGATAAGAAAGCCTTCCTCAGTGATCAAAGCAAAGAAATAGAGGAAATCAAAAGAATGGGGAAGACTAGAGATCTCTTCAAGAAAATTAGAGATACCAACATTTCATGCAAAGATGGGCTCAATAAAGGACAGAAACAGTATAGACTTAACGAAAGCAGGAGATAGTAAGAAGAGGTGGGAAGAATACACAGAAGAACTGTACAGAAAACATCTTAATGACTCAGATAACCACGATGTTGTGATCACTCACCTAGAGCCAGACATCCTGGAAAGCAAAGTCTAGTGGGCCTTAGGAAGCATCACTACGAACTAGTGATGCTAGTGGAGGTGATGGAATTCCAGCTGAGGTATTTCAAATCCTAAAAGATGATGCTGTGAAAGTGCTGCACTCAATATGTCAGCAAATTTGGAAAACTCAGCAGGGGCCATGGGACTGAAAAAGGTCAGTTTTCATTCCAATCCCAAAGAAAGGCAATGCCAAAGAATGTTCAAACTAGCACACAATTGCACTCATCTCAAGCTAGCAAAATAATGCTCAAAATTCTCCAAGCCAGGATTCAACAGTACGTGAATTGAGAATTTCCAGATGTTCATGATGGATTCAGAAAAGGCAGAGGAACCAGAGATCAAATTGCCGACATCTGTTGGATCATATAAAAACAAGAGAATTATAGAAAACCATACACTTCTGCTTCATTGAGTATGCTAAAACCTTGACTGTGTGGATCACAACAAACAGTGGAAAATTCTTAAAAAGATGGGAGACTATCTTATCTGCCTCCTGAAAAGTCTGTATGCAGGTCAAAAACCAACAGAACTGGACATGTAACAACGAACTGGTTCCAGATTGGGAAAGGAGTACATCAAGTCACCCTGCTTATTTAACTTATATGCAGAGTTCAGTTCAGTTCAGTTCAGTCACTCAGTCATGTCTGACTCTTTGTGACCCCAAGAATCGCAGCATGCCAGGCCTCCCTGTCCATCATCAACTCCCGGAGTTCACTCAAACTCACGTCCATCGAGTCGGTGATGCCATCCAGCCATCTCATCCTCTGTCGTCCCCTTCTCCTCCTGCCCCCAGTCCCTCCCAGCATCAGAGTCTTTTCCAATGCATGAGGTGGCCAAAGTACTGGAGTTTCAGCTTTAGCATCATTCCTTCCAAAGAACACCCAGGGCTGATCTCCTTCAGAATGGACTAGTTGGATCTCCTTGCAGTCCAAGGGACTCTCAAGAGTCTTCTCCAACACCACAGTTCAAAAACATCAATTCTTCGGCACTCAGCTTTCTTCACAGTCCAACTCTCACATCCATACATGACCACAGGAAAAACCATAGCCTTGACTAGACAGACCTTTGTTGGCAAAGTAATGTCTCTGCTTTTCAATATGCTATCTACGTTGGTCATAACTTTCCTTCCAAGGAGTAAGCATTTTTTAATTTCATGGCTTCAGTCACCATCTGCAGTGATTTTGGAGCCCAAAAAGTAAAGTCTGACACTGTTTCCACTGTTTCCCCATCTATTTCCCATGAAGTGATGGGACTAGACACCATGATCTTTGTTTTCTGAATGTTGAGCTTTAAGCCAACTTTTTCACTCTCCTCTTTCACTTTCATCAAAAGGCTTTTTAGTTCCTCTTCACTTTCTGCCATAAGGGTGGTGTTATCTGTATATCTGAGGTTATTGATATTTCTCCTGGCAATCTTGTTTCCAGCTTGTGTTTTTTCCAGCTCAGCGTTTCTCATGATGTACTCTGCATGTAAGTTAAGTAAGCAGGGTGACAATATACAGCCTTGACGTTCTCCTTTTCCTATTTGGAACCAGTCAGTTGTTCCATGTCCAGTTCTAACTGTTGCTTCTTTACCTGCATATAGGTTTCTCTATATTCAGAGTACATCATGCAAAATGCCACATTGGATGAAGCACAAGCTGGAATCAAGATTGCCTGGAGAAATATCAATATATGTATATGTAATATGTAGGTAATACCACCCTTATGGGAGAAAGTGAAGAGGAACTAAAGAGCCTCTTGAAGAAAGTGAAAGAGGAGAGTGAAAAAGCTGGCTTAAAACTCAACATTCAAAAAACGAAGATCATGGCATCTGGTCCCATCATTTCATGGCAAATAGATGGGGAAACAATGGAAACAGCGACAGATTTAATTTTCTTGGGCTCCAAAATCACTGCAGATAGTGACTGCAGCCATGAAATTAAAAGAAGCTTGCTCCTTGGAAGAAAAGCTATGAGCAACCTAGAGAGCATATTAAAAAGCAGAGATATTACTTTGTCATCATAGGTGTGTACAGTCAATGTTATGGTTTTTCCAGTAGTCATGTATGGATGTGAGAGTTGGACTCTAAAGAAAACTGAAGAAAGTGCCAAAGAATTGATGCTTTTGAACTGTGGTGTTGGAGAAGACTCTGAGAGTCCCTTGGACTGCAAGGAGATCAAACCGGTCAATCCTAAAGGAAAACAATCCTAAATATTCATTGGAAAGACCGATGTTGAAGCTGTAGCTCCAATACTTTGGGCACCTGATGCGAAGAACTGACTCATTGGAAAAGACCCTGATGCTGGGCAAGACTGAAGACAGGAGGAGAAGGGGACAACAGAGGATGAGATGGCTGGATGGTATCACCAACTTGATGGGCATGAGTTTGAGCAAGCTCTGGGGGTTGGTGATGGACAGGGAAGCCTGGTGTGCTGCAGTCCATGGGGCCGCAAAGAGCTGGACACAACTGTGGGACTGAACTGAACTGAAAAGAGAGTGAATCAGTGGTTGCTAATGGTAGGGGGAGTGTTTGGCTGCAAAGAGGCAGCCTGAGAGCATTTTGTGTGGTGATGAAACTGTCTTGTATTCTGATTGTGGTGGTAGGGACACAAATCTACACGTGGTAAAACTCATAGAACTGTACACCAAAAAGAAAGTCAATTTTACTTCATTTAAATTGAAAAAGATACCTATGGGATGCAGCTAGAGTGTACTCAGCTGGAAAGTTTTAGTGTTAAGTGCTCTCATTAGAAAAGATGAAAGGTGGACGATTAATAAGCTAGACCAGGGCTTGTCAACCTCATTAGTACTGACATTTTGGGTAGCAAATTCTCTGTTGTTGGGGGCTGTTCTGTGCCTTGTAGGAATTTTAGCAGCTACCCAGTAGATGTCAATATCATTTCCCCCCAGTTCTGACAGCAAATAATGTCTCCAAGTATTGTGATATGTTCCCTGGGGGGCAAAATCACCTCTATTTGAGAAGCCTTAGACTAAATATATGCCTTAAGAATTTTAAAATGAATAATATACAAATTATCCAAAACATAGAAGGTAGAAAATATTAAAAACAAGAGCAAACATTTATAAAATGGAAATCAAACATACAGTAGAAAAGCCCAACTCAGCCAAAAGGTGTTTTTTCTTTTTTTGAACTAGTAAAATTGAAAAATCTCTGGTGAGATTGATCAAGGAAAAAAGAAAGAAGACAGATAACACAAGGAATAAAAAAAGGGAACATATTTATGGGTGTTGCAGAGATTTAAAAGATAAGGTATAATGATAAACTTTATGCTAATACTTAGGAAAAAAGATGAAAAAAACTTCTAAAGAAATATAAACTACAAAAACTGATTCAAAAAGACGTGTAAGGACTTCCTTAGTGGGGTAGTGGTTAAAAATCCCCCTGCCAATGCAGGGCAAATAGGTTCAATCCCTTGTCTGGGCAGATTCCACAGGCTGAGGAACAGCTAAACTCATGTGCTGCAACTATAAGCTAGTGTGCTGTAACTACCGAAGCCCACAAGCCTAGAGCCTGTGCTCAGCAACAAGAGATGCCACCGCAATCAAAAGCCTGTGCACTCAAAGAAAGAACAGACCCTGCTCACCGCAACTAGAGGAAGCCTAAGCAAAGCAATGAAGACTCATCACAGCCCAAAATAAATAAATAATTTGAAAGAAAAATATAAAACTTGAACTATAATTATTAAATAAACTTAATTATTAGTTAAAAAATATTCCCTAAAGAAAACAACAGAACCTCCCAAATGATTATACTTGGGAGTTCTGCCATCAGACTTCTATTGGGATAGATATTTCCAATCTTAACACAAACTATTCCACAGTGTAGAAAAAGAGGAAACACACCCCAATCCATTTTATGAAGCTGGCACAAATCTTAATACTGTATTCTGACAAGGACAGTATCAGTAAGGAAAATTACAGGCTAATGTCACTCAAAAACACAGATACAAAATTCTAAACCAAGTGTTGGTAAAGAAATTTTGCCATGTATTAAGCTGTGTCATGACCTAGTGTACTCAAGGTATGTGAGACTGGGTAAACCTTAAAGCATACAAAATTCATGTGATTTCCTACCCTAAAAAAGAAGAAAAATAATATTTTAATAGATGTGACAACCTAATAAAATTCAATATTCATTTAAGATTTTTAAAAAAGTCTCTATAAAGCAGAAATAGAATGACATGGCTTCACCTGGTAAGGGGAACCCACAGAAAACATGTGGGGCTTCATAGTGGCTCAGTAGTAAAGAATCTGCCTGCAATGCAGGAGACACAGGAAACTCAGGAGATGAGGGTTCAATTCCTGGGTTGGGAAGGTCCCCTGGATGAGGAAATGGCAATGCACTCTAGTATTCTTGCCTGGAGAATCCCACGGACAGCAAGCCTGGGGGGTTACAGTCCCTGGAGTTGCAAAGAGTCGGTCATGACTGAAGTGACTTAGTATACACGCTTACTATTTCCACATCTCTTTGACAACATACCAAAGGCCATAGCCAATGAAATAAGGCAAATAAAGATTTAAAAGAAGAAATAATAATTAGGAAGAAAAATCAAACTGTTATTAGGTTGAGATGATCTGATTATAAACAGAAGAAATCTCCAAAGAATAAGCAGACACATTAATAGAGTTAATAAAAGAGTTTATCAAGGTTGCTGTATATAAGGTTAGTACAAAAAGTTAATTGCATTTTCTATATCACAATAAGCAGTAAAAACTGCACTTAAAAACAGATGCCATTTATAGGACTTCCAAAAGAAAAAATCCTTGGGAATAAATCTAAAATATACATGCAGGAACTTTATGCAAGAAATTAGGAAACTATTGAAAGATATTTAAAAATGATTAAATAATAGTATACTAAGTTCATGGATCAGGAGACAATAAGGCACACATGTCATTTCTCTGAAACTGACCTAGATTCAGAACAATTCCAATCAAACTTCAATAGGTTTCTTTTCCCATGGATCCTGACAAAGTGATTCTAAAGTATCTATGGAAGAATAAAGGCAAAAGGCAAAAAAAAAAAAAAAAAAATTGCCAGAGAAGAATAAGGTGGAGACTAATTTTATCAGTTTTCATTGTGACACTCTAGCAATCAAGACTGAATGTCCCTTGGTTAGGAGCAGACAGAACAGTGGAAGAGACTCAGATCAGCCCTTACAAATCCTGAAGTGCTCTTGTTTGCTCATTTATCTGTCTCTCCTGATTAGAATGTAAGCTCTCTGAGGTCTGGGACTTTTGCTGACTCATTCACCCCAGCACCTAGACATAGACTGGCAGACCGAAAGGACATTTGGGCATAGGAATTAAGGGTTAAAAAAAAAAGCCAATTGGAAGCTGACTGCCTGAGGTTAGTTAGAGGCACTGACTTGTCCTTTGAAAGCATCATCCTAAAAGGGGGTGTTAACTTGCTTTTAAAAATCACTGAAGACACAACGTTGTAAAGCAATTATACCTCAATTAAAAAAAAATTCAGCTACCAAAAAAAAAAAAAAAAATCAGTGAAGACTTCACCTTTCTGATTGAAAGGAGAGTTGAATAGAATAACCAGGGGCCTGTTTTTGCAGGATGTGGGTAACAGCACAGAACAGGTTTAGAAAAGCTAACCAAATTCAAGCTGAAGAAAGAATAAGTTTAAATCGAGTCATTTTCCCTGGAGATTATTGCAATTGTAAGGGTAATGCTGCTTCTCAGAATGTTAGCTTTACTTGGTCATCATGGATGTGACAGTGTGTGGGCCCATCATTAATCAGGATAAGGAATTATAGATCTGGGTGCTATTACCCTAGGTTTGTTTGTAAAATGGATTTCTTCGCAGGAAGCACTGACCTGCGACCATGTGATGTTTGGATTATGCTTCAGAGCAGGGGATGGCTTGCCAAAGGCCCTTGCGGTTTATCACCGATTTTATTTTCTACAATTGAATTTTGAATTTTGAGGTCCAATCAATTTGAGCTCTTTCCAAGGATAATTTCGTTATACCCACAGAATGGCTTGAATTTAGTTTCATGAGAGTAAGTCTGCATGTGGCTTAGGTTTTAAAAATTAATTCTTATTGGAAACATTTCATTATTCTGTAATGTATTTGCTTTGGTGATAGCAATCATAAGGCTAGAACTGCTCGCTCACAAATGGGGTTGTTATTGGATTTCCTTGTGCCTGGATTGATGGATGATGGAGAAGACACACCTGATGTATGAAGCTCTTTTGGGGTGCTGATTTTCGGTACAATCTCCACAGAATCCAAAACTGTGAGACACAGAAGTAGAGAATTTAGTTCATGCCCCTGAGTGTAATTGGCTTGAATACGTTGAATGTGTGCTTATGCGGAATTAAAGGATCAGCAATTTACAAATGCTGCCATCATAATCGGATCTGAAAAAGAAATGATAGAACCTGCTGAATGATGTGAGGCGATGGGGAATGCATCTTTTGATGGGAACCCAAATGCCTAGGGCTTTCTGTAACGTGAAATGTATTTGGTGTGGAAAGTCATCAATTCCAAGATAAAAATTAAAAAAATAATTGTACTAACTGCCACTTACTTTGCATTAACCATGTGTCAGACAATTGACTAAGAATTTATCTGCATTCTCATTTAATCCCTGAGAATCTTTATGGGGTGGGTCACACTGGGTTCCCAGTTGTCTGTGTGGCATCACGGCCACCTGTTGTCAGGTGTTTCTTGCACTGCAGAGGAGAAGCTGAGACCTACATTTCCCAGAACGCCCAGAACGCACAAGGAAATCCAATAACAACCCCATTTGTGAGCAAGCAGTTATAGCCTTATGATTGTAAATTGCTATGGTTCTTGGTTTCAGCTGACCAAAGAAGATACTGTTGGGAGGTTTGGAAAGTGGAGGAAGACAGTCAGGTTGATACATAGACACAAGTTTCGAAGCACCTTCCAGATGAGCTTCTGAGATTCATTTGCTTCCCACTTGCAGCCTGAGAAGGGAACTAAGATTCTGCAAGCTGCCAGGCATGGCCAAAAAAAAAAAAAATCCAACCAAAACCCAACTTTTTACTTGGAATAGATAGAGTGGCTTCCATGTTTTTTATTGGACACTAATTCATAGATGTCATTCTTATTTCTTTTTGTCATACGAATAAACAGGTTTAGAGAAGTCAATTGCCCAAGTATACACAGAAAAAGGCAGACTGGAATTTAAACCCTAGGCTGCCTGATCCAGATCTCCACCACTATATTCTGTCATTTCTGAGCATAGCCTGGAGAACCAGGCACTTGAACTCTACTCATGATCTCACACATGCAAAGCTGGCTCTGTCCAAGAACACTAGCCCCCTGTGTTAACTATCAGCGTGGGTGTCCCTCTTAGAGGCAGAGTCTGCTGTTTGCTGATCCACTTAAACTGTGTGGGCACTAGCCAATTCTGGCTACTCTTCCCTGTTGGAGGTGTAGAGAACTTCCAGGGATTCCTTAACTTGTGAGTGAAAACAAGGACTGTATTTTCACACCCTGCCTTGCTTGTGAAAAGTGAAAGTGAAGGTGTTAGTCACTCAGTTGTGTCCAACTCTTTGAGACCCCATGGACTGTAGCCCGCCAGGCTTCTCTGTTCGTGGAATTCTTCAGGGAGGAATACTGGAGTGGGTAGCCATCCCTTCTCCAGGGGATCTTCCTGACCCAGGGATTGAACTCAGGTCTTCAGCATTGCAGGCAGAGTCTTTACTGTCTGAGCCACTAGGGAAGAGAGTAGATTTGTGCATTGATGATTTTCAGTTCAGTTCAGTTTAGTCACTTACTTGTGTCCGACTCTTTGCGACACTATGGACGGCAGCACGCCAGGCCTCCCTGTCCATCACCAACTCCCAGAGTTTACTCAAATTCATGTCCATTGAGTCAGTATTGCCATCCAACCGTCTCATCCTCTGTCATCCCCTTCTCCTCCCGCCTTCAATCTTTCCCAGCATCAGGGTCTTTTCAAATGAGTCAGCTTTTCTCATCAGGTGGCCAAAGTATTGGAGTTTCAGCTTCAACATCAATCCTTCCAATGATGATTTTTGATCAATCAATTCATTCGCTGAGTCATGTCCGACTTTGCGACCTCATGAACCGCAGCACATCAGGCCTCCCTGTCCATCACCAACTCCCGGAGTCCACCCAAACCCATGTCCATTGAGTCGGTGATGCCATCCAACCATCTCATCCTCTGTCGTCCACTTCTCCTCCTGCTCTCAATCTTTCCCAGCATCAGGGTCTTTTCAAATGAGTCAGCTCTTCGCATCAGGTGGCCAAAGTATTGGAGTTTCAGCTTCAACATCAGTCCTTCCAGTGAACACCCAGGACTGATCTTCTTTAGGATGGACTGGTTGGATCTCCTTGCAGTCCAAGGGACTCTCAAGAGTCTTCTCCAACACCACAGTTCAAAAGCATCAATACTTTGGTGTTCAGCTTTCTTCACAGTCCCACTCTCACATCCATACATGACCACTGGAAAAACCATAGCCTTGACTAGATGGACCTTTGTTGGCAAAGTAATATCTCTGCTTTTGAATATGCTGTCTAGGTTGGTCATAACTTTCCTTCCAAGGAGTAAGCGTCTTTTAATTTCATGGCTGCAATCACCATCTGCAGTGATTTTGGAGCCCCCCCCCCAAATAAAAAAGTCAGCCACTGTTTCCACTATTTCCCCATCTATTTCCCATGAAGGGATGGGACCGGATGCCATGATCTTTGTTCTCTGAATGTTGAGCTTTAAGCCACCTTTTTCACTCTCCTCTTTCACTTTCTTCAAGAGGTTCTTTAGTTCTTCTTTGCTTTCTGCCTTAAGGGTGGTATCATCTGCATATCTGAGGTTATTGATATTTCTTCCAGCAATCTTGATTCCAGCTTGTGCTTCCTCCAGCCCAGCGTTTCTCATGATGTCCTCTGCATGTAAGTTAAATAAGTAGGGTGACAATATACAGCCTTGACGTACTCCTTTTCCTATTTGGAACCAGTCTGTTGTTCCATGTCCAGTTCTAACTGTTGCTTCCTGACCTGCATACAGATTTCTCAGGAGGCAGGTCAGGTGGTCTGGTATTCCCATCTCTTAAAGAGTTTCCCACAGTTTATTGTGATCCACACAATCAAAGGCTTTGGCATCGTCAATAAAGCAGAAATAGATGTTTTTCTGGAACTTTCTTGCTTTTTCCATGATCCCGTGGATGTTGGCAATTTGATCTCTGGTTCCTTTGCCTTTTCTAAAACCAGCTTGAACATCTGGTTCAAGTATTGAATCAATATGGTTCACGTATTGCTGAAGCCTGGCTTGAAGAATTTTAAGCATTACTTTACTAGCATGTGAGATGAGTGCAATTGTGCCGTAGTTTGAATGTTCTTTGGCATTGCTTTTCTTTGGGATTGGAATGAAAACTGACCTTTTCCAGTCCTGTGGCCACTTGATTTTAGGCACAACTAGGATTATTTATCATAAATGTCCACCTGTAGATTACATAACAGAATATTAATATTGGTTACAGCATTGCTAGTGGAGTGGGGACTGAGAAAGCTATAATTTATAAAGCTTTCTATTATTATTTCAGTTGTTACAACAAGCATATATTCCTTTAACAATTTGAAAAGTATTCCATTAAAAACCCTGAAAATCAAAGGATAGGTCCACTTTGATACACTGGCATGTAGCATGATGTATGTAGGGGTGACACTAAGTTGACAACAGATATCTACAATGTCACACATTTTGTATATGGTGGCAAGTGGAAGAGCAGTGGTTCAAAATTTTTTTGTTTAGTTACATGGTGGATGCTATGTTTGATTACCTGTTCGATACCCAATTGGAGACTAGAATATGCAGTTGAATGTATGGGTCTGAAGCTCAAGAAGAGGGCCTGCCTGGTGATATACATACAAGAGCCATTAGCAAATGATGAAACCATGGGACTACGTGAGATATTTTAGTCAGCTTCCATTAGGCTATGCTGCAGTAACAAACAACCCCTAAATTTCAGTGGTTCATAAACAACACGTGTTTATGCTCCCCTCTTTACCTCTTATCTGGAGGTCAGATGTCTTGTCTCTGTTTTGTTTTGAGTTGCACGTCTTCTTCATTCTGGCAGCAGGGCTGAAGAGGCAGCCTCTGTCTAGGACTTGTGGTCCTTAGTGAGGAGGAAGATGGCAGAGGCAGACAACAGTAGCATTAGAAGGTCCGTTCGGGTGTGGAGCTCGTCACTAATTGGTTTCATGAGAACAAAGGGTCAGATATTATGTGCACGCCCGTTTCTCTCCAATATTCACATCTCCACCCTAGCCACCATGTCCTCCGGTACACACCTGTCTGCAACCTTAAATAAGTGGTCCAGATACATGATGTATGAACTGTCATGATGACTCTGGAGAGGGAGCATGTCTCCCTGTGTGGGGCACATGTGACCACATCCTTCCCTCTCCTGTGTGTTAGCTGCGAGATCGTCAGGCTGCTTCCAGCCATCCTTCCTCAGGCATATGGAGGTCCTCTCCTGCCTGGATCTTGAGTTTCCTTCCCTGGTTTTCTAGACAATGCCACTGCTGGAGATTCTAGGTTTGGGGAAAGTGAATGGGAGTGAGTGAGCAGGCATCCCAGATGGAGCAGATAAAGAAAACCATTTGCCCTGAATCCCTAAAGAGTAAGGAAGAAAAGACGGTCCGTCTCCAGGAGAACAATAAAGAAGTAACAACAAGTGTGTGATTGAGAGTGCTGTGTCCTTGAGGGTGGATGGTGAGGGCCACAGCAAGGGGAGGGGGCAGTATTTTTGTGGGAGGGGAAGATGATGGCAAGGAGAAAAGCCAGAAATGAAGCCTGCAAAGTGGGCGGAGAGCCGGCGACAGAACAGGGTCACCGAGGCACAGAGGAAGTCAGACAATGCAATGCTGACAAAGAACAGAGACAGAGGTGAGATGAGATGGAGACGTAGAGAAATGGGAGTGTCAGAGAGAGCACAAGAAAGGCAGCTGGAGGGAGAGTCAGAGAGCTTTTCTTCCAGGGGCTTTCACTGCAGAGGCTGGAGCCCGGGCAGATGCTTTGAGGGACTGCTCCAGGTGGGTGTCAATCAGTGAGTGTTGGCAGGACAAGCCTAATCAATAGATGTGGGCACACGCCAAGGGCCAGCTGGAAGGTGCCAGTCGGTACATTGCAGTCAACGAGGTGGGTCAGTAACTATCAGCCTTTGATTCAATTAAGCAGTTTAAGAAACAGACTGATCAGTCCTGGGATGCAAGCACAGTGCTGGGTGTTGGGGGATGGGAAGAGTAGAGGAGGCGGAGCTCAGGATTTCACAGGGGAATAAAATGCCCCACTTAGCATTTGCTGGGTCAGCATGGATTGCCTACCTGAGGCCTCCCAGCCCCCCAGGAGGTAGGTATCAGTATCGCCATTTTCCAGAGGAAGAAACTGAGGCTCAGACAGGTGAAGTCAGTACCTGACAGAGCTGGGGTTTGCACCCAACTTCTTTGACTTTCCAAAAGTGCTGCACTGGCCCACGTGCATTGCCATGTCTCTGATCAGCAATGGGGAGTTGAACAGGGGCAGATGCATAGGTGTACTGTTTATCTGATGGAGTGTCATTGCGGGAAGTGAGAAGAACTTCCAGAAGAATTCTTCCCAGAAGAACGGGTCAGAGGGCAGCCCAGGAGAGGGGACAGCCAGGGCAAAGGCCAGGTGTGTCCCAGGCTTAGCTTGTATTTTCCCTACCCAGTTCCTGGGATTGGCGTTTTGAAAGAACCCTGATTTCTTCTGGTGGAGAGTGGTATTTAGGAACCAAGATCAAGATGCTTGGTGTGCTAGTTGCCATGAGAATTTCTTTGCTTCTCTGCCCTCTCAGCAGACAGAGCTAGGAGATGGAGGTAAGTATCTTTATATACAAATACCTAGATGAATATTTGTATCAGTATCACACACTTCTCTGCTTCTGTATTCATAGCTATATTTATCAGTTACAAACTTTGGGTCCATCCTGATGCCTTCAGCACCTCAGGGTTCATTCCAGCCTCCTTCTTTTTCATATCCAACATTTTAGCAGGTGTGACATGAATCATCCACAGTGGCTGCACGTGCTAGGGTGAGATCGGTCCTTCCAGGATTGAGGCTGCCGGGGCATGCAGTTGGAGCTTCTAGATATGACCACACTGTGAATGGCGTGGGGCAACTGACACCTATCTGGGGCATTTGGTAGAAGACAGTGACGTCTGTAAACTGGTTCTGAGCCCTGACTTAGGGACCTGACCCCTTGTTTACAGTTCAGAGAGAAGGGATCTCAGAGGACAGTCTGCTGTTGCTGGGGGCTATTAGGAAGCCCAGGGCATCTCACCCACATGGGGAGGACAAACACGGGGTTATTCACTATTCATCAGCAGGAATTGGGCCAGAGAAAGCCTTCAAGCTCTCTTCTGCACAGAGCTAACTGGACATGGCCAGCCACCTGCCCATTACCCTCAGTCTCTCCTACTACAGCCCCATGGCAGAGTCAGAACACAGGGCTGGCACTGCCACCTACCAGGAGCCTTGGTAGCATCCTGGCTGCAGCTTTGCCCCCCACCAGAAGGCAGAGAAGGATCTGCCTGGTGTCAGGAGCCCAGGAGACCATCATGTTCATGTTATGATGAAGTTCTGCTTCAGAACCACACACCCCTGGACCACCTCTATACCCTCAGGTTGAAGTTTAACTCTGAGCATTTGCGAATACTTGGGGAATGAATGAATGTCCAAGAAATACCCAAGATGTAGGAAGGAGGGGAAAACCAGATCACATTTCTATGTATCCATCTCTGAATCTAGTCTGATTCTTGCTGCCTTTGGAAAAAGTCCCTGTTATCCTTCAGCATCTGGACTCTGCACAGGACTGGTTCAGATGATGCAGGGCACTCTTGTCACTCATCAGTTCAATTCAGTTCAGTTGCTCAGTCATGTCTGACTCTTTGAGAACCCATAGACTGCAGCACACCAGGCCTCCCTCTCAGTCACCAACTCCTGGAGTTTGTTCAAACTCATGTCCATCGAGTCAGTGATGCCACCCAACCATCTCATCCTCTGTCATCCCCTTCTCCTCCTGCCTTCAATCTTGCCCAGCATCAAGTGGCCAAAGTATTGGAGTTTCAGCTTCAGCCTCAGTGCTTCCAATGAGTATTCAGGACTGATTTCCTTTGAGATTGACTGATTTGATCTCCTTGCGGTCCGAGGGACTCTCAAGAGTCTTCAAACATCACAGTTCAAAAGCATCAATTCTTTGGCGCTCAGCTTTCTTTGGGCTTCCCTGGTGGCTCAGAAGGTAAAGAATCCGCCCGCAATGTGGGAGACCTGGGTTCAATCCCTGGGTTGGGAAGATCTCTTAGTGAAGGGGAAGGTTACCCACTCCAATATTCTGGCCTGGAGAATTCCATGGACTGTGTAGAGCATGGGGTCACAAAGAGTTGGACACGACTGAGAGACTTTCACTTTCAGCTTTCTTTATGGTCCAACTCTCACATCCATACATGACTACTGGAAAAACCATAGCTTTGACTAGATGGACCTTTGTTGGCAAAGTAATGTCTCTGTTTTCTAATATGCTTTCTAGGTTGATCATAGCTTTTCTTCCAAGGAGCAGGCTTATTTTAATTTCATGGCTGCAGTCACCATCTTTACCAAAAAGTAAAGTCTCTGACTGTTTCCATTGTCTCCCCATCTATTTGCCATGAAGTGATGGGACCAGATGCTATGATCTTCGTTTTTTGAGTGTTGAGTTTTAAGCCAGCTTTTTCACTCTCCTCTTTCACTTTCATCAAGAGGCTTTTTAGTTCCTCTTCGCTTTCTGCCATAAGGGTGGTGTCATCTGCATATTTCAGGTTATTGGTATTTCTCCCCTCAGTCTTGATTCCAGCTTGTGCTTCATCCAGCCTGGCATTCTGCATGATGTCCTCTGCATAGAAGTTAAATAAGCAGGGTGACAATACGCAGACTTGATATATTCCTTTCCCGATTTGGAACCAGCCCGTTGTTCCATGTCTGATTCTAACTGTTGCTTTCTTTTTTTTTTTTTTCCCAACAAGAAGCCATAACTTTATTAATGATAGAAACAGTACAAATTTCAAACCCAGCTGCATTTACTCTTTTGAAACACCAAAAAAAGGCCCTCTTTTCAGATGGTTACATTGTTAATTCCATAATAGCATTTACAATATCATTACTGTTGTTCTTTAGGGCTCGGACTGCCTTTGCTCTCGACACATTTGCTTGTGACATGGCCAATTCTATGTCCTTAACTTCCACACCTGTTTCATCAACCTCTTCTTCTTCACTCTCCTCTTGTACAGTTGGAGTCTGTGTGTTTTCTTGGATGTTTGAGACAGCTTCACCTTGAACTTTGAATTTCTCAGCAGCTGCTAACTGTGCTTGCTGAGATAAATCCTCAATCTTGGCTTCCCCCCAAACAATGTAGGTATCTGAAGCTGGGCTCCTGTACACATCTGGTTTTGTGATGACAAAAAGGATATTCTTAGATTTCTGGATAGTGACTCTAGTAACCCCTGTAACCTGTCGAAGACCCAGTTTGGACATAGCCTTCCGTGCCTTCTTTTCACTCCGGCTCTGTTTTGCTTTACTGACTGGTTCTTCATCGATTTCAGCTGCTGCTGCCAGCTGAGCTTGTTGTGTGGTTGCCTGTGTAGAATCTTGTTCCTCAAGCTCTGGGACTGATTCATCACTATCAGATTCTGTTCCAGACCCTGTCTCAGCCTGGGGCTGTGGCAACTCCTGCTCTGTAGCAGGGACGGTTTCTGTGGCTTCACAGGGCATTTTGTGTGCGGAACGCGGAACCAAGATGGCGGCAGAAAGAGCTAACTGTTGCTTTCTTGTGTGTGTGTGTGTGTGTGTTAGTCGCTCAGTTGTGTCCAACTCTTTCCAACCCCGTGAACTGTAGCTCGCCAGGCTCCTCTGTCCATGGAATTCTCCAGGCAAGAATACTGGAGTGGATTGCCATACCCTTCTCCAGAGGATTTTCCCAACCCAGGGATCAAACCCCGGTCTCCAGCACTGCACACAGACTCTTTACCTTCTGAGCCACCAGGGAAGCTTGTTTCTTCTTGACCTGCATACAGATTTCTCTGGAGGCAGGTAAGGTGGTCTGATATTCCCATCTCTTGAAGAATTTTCCAGTTTGTTGTGATCCACACAGTCAAAGAACTTCCCTGGTGGCTCAGAAGGTAAAGAGTGTGCCTGCAATGCTGGAGACCCGGGTTCAATCCCTGAGTTGGGAAGATCTCCTGGAGAAGGGAATGGCAACCCACTCCAGTATTCTTGCCTGAAGAATCCCATGGACAGAAGAGCCTGGTGAGCCCCAGTCCATGGGGTCGCAAAGAGTCGGACTTGACTGAGCGACTAACACACACAGTCAAAGGCTTTAGTGAAGTCAATGAAGCAGAAGTAGATGTTTTTCTGGAACTCTCTTGCTTTTTCAATGATCCAGCAGAGATGTTGGCAATTTGTTCTCTGGTTCCTCTGCCTTTTCTAAATCCAGCTTGAACATCTGGAAGTTCATGAGTCACACAGTGTTGAAGCCTGGCTTGGAGAATTTTGAGCATTACTCTGCTAGCATGTGAGATAAGTGCAATTGTGTAGTAGTTTGAGCATTCTTTGGCATTGGAATAAAAACTGACCTTTTCCAGTCCTGTGATCACTGCTGAGTTTTCCAATTTGCTGGCATATTGAGTGCAGCACTTTAACCGCATCATCTTTTAGGATTTGAAATAGCCAAGCTGGAATTCCATCACCTCCACTAGCTTTGGTTGTAGTTATGTTTCCTATGGCCCACTTGACTTCACACTCCAGGATGTCTGGGTCTAGGTGAGTAATCACATCATTGTGGCTATCTGGGTCAGGAAGATCTTTTTTTGTATAATTCTTCTGTGTATTCTTGCCACCTCTTCTTAATATCTTCTGCTTCTGTTAGGTCCATACCATTTCTGTCCTTTATTGAGCCCATCTTTGTGGGAAATATTCCCTTGGTATCTCTAATTTTCTTGAAGCCATCTCTAGTGTTTCCCATTCTATTGTTTTCCTCTATGTCTTTGCATTGATCGCTGAGGAAGGCTTTCTTACCTCTCCTTGCTATTATCTTACCCTTTCTCCTTTGCCATTTGCTTCTCTGTCACTCATCAGGCAGATAGAAATAATGATGGGAGCCGAGTGATTTGGAATGAGGACTCCCAGAGGAAAGGAGAGCTCACTGGGGGTCTCAGCCTGGAAAGACCGGGCAGACCACTATCTAGATGGTTCCAGTGTTCTGCAACATAAATTAAAAATTTCCTCTCTGGGGCAAGATGGGAGTCCTTGATAGAAGGGAGCCTGAAGCTGGGGGGAGGGCAGGACTGGGAGGTGGGGTCCAGGGTTGGCAGGGCTGCAGGTGTGGGCCACGTGATCTCAGCTGTGATGGAGGTGGGATGAGGTGGAGGTCCTGGGGGAGCAGGGAGCTTGGGGAGGGTGCTCAGCTCTGGTGCTGGCTTGCTTGTTTCCTGCAGCCTCTTGAAGAGCTTTCTAAATCTCCTCCCTTTCAAACCATCCCTTTTTCTTCACCACCTTCTATCTTGTACACACCACTTGACCGCTTCTTTTTAAGGGCCGTGGGCTTTATCTTCCACGTCTTCTTGGTGAGTCCTTTTCAGGGGTTGCCTTTTCTGTAGCTGAAAGCTTTTCTTTTCAGCCGAGCCCCCACTCTGTGCAATGTGATGTCTGTCCTCTGACTTTGTTGTCCTGACCTTCCTGTGTTGACGATGGAAGCCCAGACACTGGAAAGCAGTTCTGTACTGACCTCGACTGAGCCTCTGCAAGCTGCATGGGGCATCAGTCCTGGGAGCCCTGATGGGGAAGGCACAGGACTGCAGCTCACAAAGGTGGTCCCAGACTCTGCCTGGTGGGGCTTTATGTTTTCCGTTTTAGTAAAACACACAGATCTCTTATGTTTCTCTTCTTTCAGCCCAGAATGACCTGTCGTTGGACTAATTTTCTAGCTCCGCCTTCCATGAACTTTCCCTGCTCCGTCCCTTTGCATGAATGACAAGGTCCGTATGCTTGGGATCTTCATGTTTCTTCACATTTCAGTTAATTGTATTCATTTGTCTTTTTAAACTAAAAAAAATTTCATGTGCTTACGTACTGATTGGTTACATACTTTGGCTCTTTTGCTTTCCTTTTCCCACTTTCTTCCTGTTGAAATCTTGTTCATTCCACAAATGTCACCTCTTCCAAGGAGTCTTCCCATACTTTCCTAATTACACTAGTCATCTCTTCTGGGCTCCATGGTTCTGTTTTTTTTTTTTTTTTTTAACTTATTTTTTAATTGGAGGAAAATTGCTTTACAGTGTTGTGTGGGTTTCTGCCATACGGCAACACACATCAGCCAAAATTAGACCTGTATCACCTCCCTCTTGAGCCTCCCTCCTCTACCTCCATGGCTCTTTTAATGGAAGTGGTTACTTCCTGCCCAGGTGTCCAGTACATGCTCATCTGTCCCACCAGGTTCTGGGCCCTTTCTGTGCACAAGTGGCTTCCCTGGTGGCTCAGTGGTAAAGAATCAGCTTGCCAACGCAGGAGACGCAGGTTCTATCCCTGGGTCAGGAAGATCCCCTGGAGGAGGAAACGGCAACCTACTCCAGTATTCTTGCCAGGATAATCCCATGAACAGAAGGGCCTGAGGGCTACAGTCCATGGGGTTGCAAAAGAGTCAGACACAACTGAGCATGCATGCATGTGGACAAGGAGTGTGCCATGCCTGCCTGTCTCCAGCAGGAAAAGGCCTGGGACACAGTGGAGAACAATCCAAAAAGGATTTCATTTAATCAAGCAGAATCGTGTTCTGTGGGTTTCTTTTACTTCCCAGTTTGCCCTGGGATATTAAAGCCCAATCCTTCACAACTTGTCTGCTGGTTCTTTGCTATTCAAAAAGAGACAGGAAGTGCATTAGAAATGCAAAATCTTGGACCCCACTCCAGGCTACAATCAGAATCTGCATTTTAATGGGACCTCCAGGAGTTTCCTGTGCCAATGGATCTAGCTTACTTTCCCTGGGCTGTGATGAGGTGGGGTGGGGATGGACTGCCACGGGCGGTTGTGCAGGTTACACACTCCACAAATTTGCCTGGCTGAGGAGGCAAGTGAGGGCTGAAAGCCAGCCTGGGCTCTACTCACCTAGCTGTGTGCCTGAGTGGTCAGTCCAGAGAGGTGCTTCTAAAAATTCATGCCAAGGCTCTGTGTAGGTTGCAGAGGGGAGCAGGGGAGGTAGGCTGTTGGGCTGCCATTTCTGCTGAGCTCATTGTGACAGTTTATCCTTTGTTGGTTCCCAACTCTTTCCCTCTGAAAACAGCAATCTGGAAAAAAACTGAAGCACACTTCTGGCCTTCTGGCCTTCCAGTTCCTCAGAAGTGTCATGTTTCTCCCCTCCTTAGGCGCTAAACAGGCTCTTCCTTCTGCCCTCTGTCTCCGTCTTTTTCCCCCTTGCTGCCGCCTTCTACCCACCATCCATCTCTCACTCCTCTTCTGATCCTCCTAGTCTCAGCTGAAATGCCACTTCCTTGGGAAAGCTTTCCCTTTCTGTCTGGATTACTCCAGATCCCCGGGTTGTTTGCTGTCAGAGCTCCCTGTACCTCTTCATGGCATTTATTATCATTTGTAATCAAAGAACTAATTGCATAATTAGCTGTTTCACGCCTGTCTCCGCCCTCTTCCTTGATGTAAAAGTCTCAAAAACTGTAGCCCCAGCTCCCTGTTCTGTAGTTTGTTGAAAGATGCTCAAAAAATATTTTTGAATGAATGCATAAGACTCTAAAAACACTAACCAGAACTTCCTAGGTCACTCTGTCTTCTTCCCTGTCATGGGGATTTCTAGCCCTACTCCTGAGCTTGGATCGTGGTTACACTGCTATGCTAAGCTGAACTGCAGCTCTTCTGCACCGTGAAGCCGCATGGCCTCAAAGTGAATGAAGAGACTGTCTGGCCCAAACCTGTTCCTGATATAAACCTAATACAGTTTCACTTGCCCCTTCTTCTGGCACAGTCTGTGCTTCTGCACTGGTTGTTGGACCAGATAGTGAGCCGATGTGTTAATTTTTCCCACTCCCCCACCTTTTGTTTCATGTATATGTAGTTAGTGCAGTGCATAGAAGAATCCAGAATTCAACACTTGCTCTAGCCAGGGACTATGTGACTTTGGGTAAGTTCCTCCCTTTTTCCATCTATAGAAAGGGAAGTTGGGCTAGATTAGAGATGGCAAAGATGCGGCACACATGCTCTCATTCCCGCACCAGTGGCAGACATATTAATTGATCACTGAATTCTTTCTTGCTGACTCCAGACAAGCTTTAGAGCCTTAGAATTCTTCCTAAGGCAGTGCTATGACAGCCACTACCAGTCGATCAGAGTTGGCACTTACATTGAGCTCCATTTGCCATCTGAGGACCAGATGTTCCCTAAGGTTTCCTCTTACTCAGGCCTTTGAAGATTTTGTTTCCTCCAGTGTTCTCACCAGCCTTTCTAAGAAAACCTTGTCAGCGTTCATCTCTCTCCAGAGTCTCTCTCTTCATACACCCTCTGTTAAGCCATGGGAAATACTCTTTGCTAAGCATTTCTGACATTCTTCCCCTCTCCCACTTGTCATGGAAGACAGCTGCCCCACCTGTTTGCAGGCCAGTCTCAGAGGTCTCCAAACTGACCAGTGTTTCGATTCAATTCGTTTGAACACGCGTCAAACATTTAAAGAAAATGACAAGCCCTGTCCTTTCTTCAGTGCCTTGCCCAGGCTTTCTGCAGATTCCTGGGGCAGGTTTTGTTCTCACGTTTGCCTTTCAGTTCCGACTTTTTGCTTCCTGGACTTCTCAGCCATGCACCTGTCAGCTTCCCGCTGTGCCTGTCCCTCCGTGCATTATCCCTCCCCACGCTGGACAGGGCCTCGTTTCCTGTGCTCCTTCACCATCACCACAGCCCTGCGGTCACGTGACAGGCTCGATGAACCCAGGCCCGATGAACCCAGGCCCACGGAGGGCGGAACAGGAAAGCGGAGGTAGGAGGAGCTTCCCAGAGGACGTTTGCCGGAAGTGAGTCATGAGGGCTATGCGGGGAGTTAAGAGGTAGACAGGCCAAGGACAGAAGAAGGGTAAGGCACTGCCTGTACAAAGGCATGGAATCTGGAAAGAGCTCCATAAGGTCAAGAGCTCAGAGCTGCCCAGGGCAAGAGGTAAAGTAAGAGTTGGAGCTTGAGTGATGGGCAGTGGCAGGTCTCTGGGGACCTTGGTGGAAGCTTCTCTAGGCTGTTAATCTGGGAGTGAAGGGGCTCTTTCAGGAAGACCACTGGGCAGCCACTGCAGTGGAAGTTAGATTGGGGCAGAGAGAGAGGGTTGATGAGGAGTCCAGAGAATTATTTTCTGCTAGTCTCTGGGAGAAGAATATACGATCTAATCAAGACCAGTGGTGGTTCTGGTGAAGCTTCAGGGAGGGAGTGTGGGTTGGATTGGGCCAATGAAGGTTGGTGGTGGGGATGAGGGCTTGAATGGTAGATGGGATTAATTTATTGATCAAACGTTTATTCAGCAATATGTGTCAGGGTTTGGTCATGAGTTCTGGGTGGGTCCTTTGCCCAGGAGTAGAATTCCTGCATAGCCTCTGACTTGCCCCCACTAACAACTCTGAGAAGACCCCTTGTCCACCCCCTTGGTGTACACATCTGAGGAGCTGGTAACTCCATGGTCTCACTGCCTGCTACTGGGAGCATCCAGACTGCCAATGTGGTGGATGCCAAAATCAGAAAAAGAAAAAGTGAATTTTTCTCTCATGATAGATTAATGCGAAGTTTTTCAGACCCAGATGTGTGGGAGTGACTGAGTGTAAATTGTCCTGGGCATTCCAATGGAAAATTCAGAATCATGTGCTTGTTTTTTTTTTTTTTTTTTTTTTGTAAAACCCCAAAAATACTAGTTAAAAGAAAATTTCTCATGAAATCTGAGAATTGCCATCCTCCCTAGTGGAGAATTGCCATAATGAGTCACAGAATGGGAACTGTCCTCTGGTTTGGGATTCTGGACTGTACTGGGTCTAGGACATGGATAGTAGGCTTTGAGTCTGCACATATCATCAGCTTCACTTTCAGGACTTCCTCCCTCCCTCCTGGAAGGGGCAATAGGTCCTTCCAGAACCCACTTTCCCCACAGTCAGCCAGGAGGGTGGGATTTAGAAGATTGGAGGCTCTATAGCTTGATCCTTAACCATTCTGAGTATTTTAATTACTATTCTTTCATTGGCAAGTATCAGAGACCAACTTGGCCTAAACAAAAGCAGATTTTTTTTTTTTTTTGCAGGGATACAGAGATCATTAACCAGGAAGCTACCAAGAGACACTGCAGTCTCCCGTTTGTGTGTCTTATTTTCTCTGGAGCCAGAAGGTCTTTCATCTTGGGATTTCTCTGGGATTGTGCTTCATGTTTCAATCTCATTCTCTCTTGTCTGGTTTTATCTATCCCTTTGACAGATTAGATGGTTGCCCCACTGTTTCCAACTTTCTCAACAGCATGAATTATGGAAGCCACACATTACTGGGAGAACCTGATTGGCTCAGCTTGAGTCATGTGCTCCCTGTCGTCCAATCAGATGTAACCAGGAAGATGAAGTCGTTTCCTACAATTAATGTTGGTGTGGTCAATCATCTTGGGTATCCAGAAAGGGACTCACGGTCCTCCAAAAGACTCTAATATTTCCAACCTCAGTTTTCTCTTCTAGGAAGTGGGATGACAATTCCTACCTATAATGAAGGGGAAAGGAGATAAGGTATGTACACGGAAGTTCTTTGTCAGCTCTACAGCACCACATACAAATAGCTATTGTATATCCATTTCTTTTCTGGGACCAGAGGCACTTGCTTCCTCACTTTGTCACCCAGCAGTGAGGGAGATGTTCAGTAGCTGGAAGAAGCAGGAGGGGCTGAATGCTTATCCTAGAGTGTAGGATTGACATTAAGCTGCATTTTGACTGGGTGCCTGTGGACATGTATGTGAGGTGGCTCGGCTGATCGTGGTTCTGCTTGGTGATGTGTGAGCTTTGTCTCTGCTCTAGGAGCTCTGAAAGTGGGCAACAGGGTCAGCAATGAGGACACGAGTGGAGGAAGTCAGAAAGTCAAGGTCCCAAGGCGATGCCAGATTCAGGATCCATGGCTGTGTCTGCATTCTGGGAACAAAGAACCAAGGAGCAAGCTCAGGAAAGTGCTGAGTGGTTTGTGTGTTGCTAAAGCCAGGTTTTATAGGAGCCTTAAAAGATTAAGGCTCTCTCTCCAAAACACATACAACATATGTGATGAAAGAATGGGTCCAAATCCATCCCTTTGGACTCTAATCACATTTCATTGTCTCCTATGTGTTATTGGGAAAGGCTCTAGATGGTTCTTCCTGTGAAGGGAGTTCAATTAGCCTAACTCTGGGACCCTTTCCACCCATTTATTTTTCTACCCAGGGGAGATAGAATGACTCATCTTACCAACTGGTAAATTCAGGAAGGAAAACAGGCCATGCCTGTGTGGTGCCTTTTCTCTCATGGGAATGATCGGTTTCAGAAGAGAACCGAGGGCTCCACCCTGCAATAGTCTTGACAGGCTCCGCCTCCCACATAGATGTCTGCCCTGGTCAGGATTGTCATGACACTTAAACCCAGGATTTATTCTCCCACCCATCTTCGGTTATTAAGTCCCATGTCCCAGCTCAGCCCCTGTCAGTAATACTGTTACTATTTTGATCTTGCACATATTTGTTTCATTAAAATTTTTTTCTAGACTAAGTGAAGAAGAAGGCTGTTACTTATTGGGAATCCCTTGGAGACCCCAACATTGCAATGGTTACTAACAACATAAATAGGATAACCAAAAGATGTAACAGCAATAAGGATGATAATGGAAATAATTCGCATTTATGGAGATCTTCCTGTATGCTCACATCCTTGCATGGATTACTTGGAATCCATGACAGTGGATGTGAGGAGGTGGAAGTTGTCTTAAAGTTATCTCCACTGTACAATTCAAGAAACTTAAGCTTGGAACTTCCCTTTTGATCCAGTGGTGAAGAATCTGCCTTCCAATGCAGGGAATGTGGGTTCGGTCTCTGGGGGACCTAAGATCCCACATGCCACGGGGCAATGTCTAAGCCCTCATGCCACAATTACTGTGCCTGCATGCTTCGAGCTGGTGCACCACAAGACAAGTCCATGTGCAGCAATTAGAGAAAGCCTGGGTGCAGCAGTGAAGAGTCTGTGCATCGCAAGGAAGACCCAGTGCAGTCGAAATAAAAATTAAATAAAGAAATGGCAGCTTGGAGTGATCTGAAGGTTAAGCAATGTGCCAAGCCACACAGATAGTCCATGGTAGAACCCCACTCTAGCCAAGACCAAAGCCATGCTCTTAACCACCAGGCCATACAGCCTTCTGGAGAGAAAAGATCCATGGAGACAGTATCAGTAAGGAAGGCTTCCTGGAGGAGGGGTGAACGGAAGCCCTGAGCTAAACTTTAAAGGACAGACAGATAAACACTTTGAGCTGTTAGTTTAGCAATTCTGTTTTGCTTTATTCATTGGCAAGTCCCAGTGGTATGTGCTCCATAACTCTTGGGTGCTTCTTCGAATTTAGATATCATATCATTTGTTTAACTTGCTGAATAAAGTAATTAGTACCTGGGAGCCTGCCTGCCTGGCAGGATATATTGGTGCAGCTGACAAAGTTTATGCCTTCAGGCTGTGCGGGGGAATTTGATTTAATTTGTCCCAAGGTTAGGGAAGACGATGGGGCATTTTGGCATCTTCTCCATCTCTGTCAAGGAGTTAATTCATTGCGAGGGTGGAGGGAGGGGGCACTGGGCTGTTTCAGTACTAATGGGACTCCAGAAGCTTTCCCACTGGAGTCTGACTTGCTTTATGGAGGAAGCCGAGCAGCTCCCAAGCTCCCTTCATGGGGAGATGCTGTCTTTCAGAGTCACAGGGGCTAGATCTGTGGGAGGCGGCCCTCTCAAGCTCATGTCATTGCTGTGGCCACTGCCTTGGCCTTTGCCCACAGACTGTGAGCCCCTTGGGATGGGGACTTTCTTTATCTTTGGGTCTCTGTCCCAGAAGAGACCTGGCTGGGACTCTGTCTTCCATCCCCTCTGCCCTGTCTCTTCTGTGAGGATTATTGTCCTCAGCTTGAAGGGAGAATGAAATCAGCTTAGTCTTGGACTCTGGTTCATTCAGCTGACATCCTTCGTCCACTGCTCCTCCAGGCCCATCTCTGCTGTTCCCTGGGAGAATGGACTTTTTTTTTTGTCTCCAACGTTCTGAAATTTCTGCACCCTTTTAGTCTCTGTTCTAACCTTCCTTCCTCTGGTCCTTTCTTCCCTGGACAATTCCAGATGGTATAGTATTGGGAAGCTCTGTAGTTCAGATCTGTGGGCTCTGGAGCTAGGTGGCCTGGATTCACAGGCCAGCTATATTTCTTCTTTCCTCCTTTCCTGGCCCAGTTACTTAACCTCTGTCTGACCTGGTTTGCTCACTTCCCAAAAGGGAACAGTTGAGGTCTAGATAGGATGAATGAGTTAATCTGTAGATAAAGCAATAGAACAGTGGCGGTACCTGGCATGTCCCACTTAAAGGGTTAAACCATCATTAAACGTTGCTCTCTCCCTCCATCCTCTGGGTCTCCCAGGGACCCTCACCTTCAGGATGTGCCTGGGCCTGTTGACAGCACCTCCCTGCCGAACCTCGACCCACTAGCTCCAGGTCACGGTCAAGCTGGACCTGCCCCCATGAGCCTTGGCAATGGGGCAATCTCAGTCAGCCTGAAATGAAGTTTGCATGGAGGGCTGGCCGGCAAGTCCCTGCTCCTGCCCTTGGCTCTCCCCAAGGTCATCCCAGGTGAGTTGGGCTGATTATGTCCTTCCTCTCTGCTCATGAGCTAAGCGCTCTGTGGCAGATGCTGGATTTCCCAGGTAGAGAAACCAAGGATTCTGCCCAGAGGAGGGATGAAGAGAAAGAAGTGCTCAAAGGTCCTAAGCTCATGGCAGAGCATCTTGTCCTCCAAGCTCAGTGTGCTGGGGGAGCAGATGAGTGGGGAAGAGGAGTTAATCTGTAGATAAAGCACATAGAACAGTGGTGGGACGTGGCATGCTCCACTTAAAGGGTTAAACGCAGGGATGCCATTCTGGTCTGAGGTCCCATCGGAGCTGCAGGGGGATGGGAGTTCCGGGGTTCTTCCAGGGAAGACTTAGGACTTAGGTGGAAGAGGAGACAGGTATTTGGCTCAGTAGCAGGGTGACTATTCTAATGGCTAGAACTGCCCCAAAGGGCTTTGTAAGATAATGAGTTCCCTGTCACCCACACTGTAGAGGGTAAGTCTGGCATTCTGTGGGGTCTGTTGTGCAGATAATGCTTCTTAAAAGCTTACTATGTGCTAAGCCCTGCATTAAGTCCTTTTTATCTCGCTCACTCCTCACTGCAATTTTGTACATGTAGGTACACCAGTCATGTCATACATAAGGAAATGAAAGCCCAGAGAGTTTCATAAACTCCCTGACAGACCCAAGTCAGGAAGGCCAAGGTTCAATCTTGACCTGACCACTTCTTATATGTCATAGGGCACATCACTTTGAGCTCCTCTAATCTTAGTTTCTGCAGCTGGAAACCCGTGAACTCAGAGTAAGTGCCCAGCAAGTGTGAGCTACTGTTTTTTTTTTTTTTTTCAGATGAACACAGCTGATTTCAGCATTTCCTCTTAGATCAGGTCACTGTGGTCTTGGGTTGAGTCAGGCTCCTGTCCCTTTACCTTCAGTCAAATGTCTTAGCTGCCCCGGGAACATTTTCTTAAAGAGGGTCTTCTATCTGTGAAGAAGGTCTCAATCAAAGCAGTTTGGGAAGCAATGGGTTAAACAGTGCTAAATAGGTTATTTACTGCAGGATTTCTCAGAGCTTTTACGATGCTAATGAGTACTGGGACTCTCTTAAAGAAGGTTAAAGTCCACAGCATCCCCACGTTTATTTAATCATGTGCATCTCTCCCTCTTTTTATTTTTGGCATCATTGCCCAGCACTGTTTGCTGACTCTCTAAGCTAATCACTTCTGGGAAAGCTTACGCCTCCCTGGCTCTTGATAAGGGGCAAGGAGAGTAATCAAGACAGGAGGCTGTCACGATAGCTCGCATCCAAGTGGACTCACAGAAGCCGCCAAGAGAATGACCTTCCTTAACTCGTGGGCAGAGGTAGGCACGCAGGTGCAAGATGTGGTTTCTTGTGGGTTCTTCTCTGGGTTTATTTAGGCTGTAACAATATGGCAGGAGAAGTGACCGTGGGCACCGAGCCCACGACCTTGCTGAGCAGTTGGGTTTTGTTTATCCTTTAGACCACTTAAGCCTGTCCCATGGGCTTTAATTCTTTATCCTATATGCAAACGTTGCCCAGTTCGATTCCAGGATCTCTGTCACAGGTTCCAAGAGTGTCAGGATCATTTAATCATTTCCCCATTGTCATTTCCAGGTCACCGAGATTCTTCCCGACTGAGATGTGTTGCTCTTGCAGACCAAGATGTTTATTAATTCTACTAATTCAATACATTCCTTGTCTACCAAGAAAACAGGATATACCAAGCTTGCGTTACCACACGCAGAATCTCTTACAAGGTACACTTCCCTCTCTTATTATCTAGCCTAATTTTTTCTCCTTTTTTTTTTCCTCCTTCTTATAATACATTTTCCTGCTAATCACTGGTCCATTTGGGAACAGTGTCTTGAAGGCAGGAAAGAACGGTGGGAGGCTTTGTGGGCTGCATAGCGGAGGGCTCAGAGATGCTGAGGGGCTCCTGGGGCAAGGGAGGGTCATCTTTCAGCTCAGGAAGGGTCCAGCCAGCCGGTTCCGACCTCGTGGCCTCTAGGCCCTTGTGAAAAAGAAAAATTAGTCAGCATCAGCTCCAATGTAGTTTGCTTCCCTTCTAATCGGTGCCAGGGCCCCAGATACCAGGTCTGTAATTACTTATGCTGTCGAGAGAAGGGAGTTCTTAAAGTGATTTATCATGGAGGTGACAGAAAATGACAATTGCTCATCACTTAAAACAATGAGCCTGCCAAATGCTGACCGTGCAGGTGTGGGCATGGGAAGGCAGCGGCATTCCATCTCTATTGGACTTCATTGGCAGAGTTAATGAAAGATTAGTCCCCCAGGGAGATTTCCCTCCAGGGAGAGGCATCCCCTGGCATCTATTAGGCCTTGGTCAGGGCTGTGCCTCCCACATGGGCCCTTCTAAAAGGATTTAAAAGCATTTATTAAACTTTTACTGCATCAGGTGCTGTGCTGATACAAGGCAGGTGTGATCTCTCAGGTGTACTGAGAATATCTAGGAGGCAGTGGTCCCCAGAGCCAGACCACTCCAAAGGGCTGAGAGAGCCAGCTTGCCATGGCAACCGGATAGCCATGCCCTTGTACCTACTCCAAGGGCAGGAGTTGATGGCCAGGCTTAAGATTCCAGAGGCAGAAGTGAGTACCAGGGCTGTCTATAGCTCACATTTGATTCCCAAATCATAGGTGTCTCCTGACTCATCATCCTAGTGTGGCATCTGGGATGTTATTTTATGCCTTTTCTCATAGTCTTTATTTCCCTCTGCTAGTCTCTTGGGCACCAAACACCCTCTGCATCATAGCCCTCCTCCACCTCTCTATTCCTAGGACGACCGTTCTCCAGTGCCCTCTTCCTCAAGGGCCAGAATAGTGTAGCGGTGAATAACATGTAGGTGGAGATTGACTGTCTGCCTTCTGGTTCCGGCTCCACTTGTTAGCTGGGTGACCTTGAGCAAATTATCCAACTTCTCTGTGCCTTGGCTTCTACACTTGTAAAATGTAGGTACTAAAAGTATTCATCTCAGGATTATAATACATATTTTATTAAAAGAAATTATAGAGAGGTGGTGATGACTTTGGCTTTCCAGATGATGCAGTGGTGGAGAATCTGCCTGCCAGTGCAGAAAACACAGGTTTGATCCCTGGATTGGGTAGATCCTCTGGAATATGAAATGGCACCCCACTCCAGTGTTATTGCTTGGAAAGTTCCATGGGCAGACAAGCCTGGTGGGCTATGGTCCATAGGGTCACAAAGAGTTGGATGTGACTGAGAGATTGAGCACGAACACACACAGGGTTACTAAAAACCTTCAAGAACTTAATGTGTGTAACGTGCTAAAAATGACTTTGATGTTAACTATTATTCCTTCATTAATATTTTGAGCACTCACAGATTGTAAAATGGTGTAGCAGCTATGGAAAATGGGGTGGGAATTCCTCAAAAAATTAAAAATTGCACCCTCATGTGATCCAGCCATCTCACGTCTAGGTATATATCCCAAAGAATTGAAATCAAGATCTCAAAGAGCTATCTGCATTCTCATTTGACTGCAGTATTATTCACAGCAGCCATGATGTGGAAAAAACCGAAATGCCCTTTGGTGGATGGGTGGATAAAGAAATGGAATATTACATACAATGGAATATTGTCTAGGCGTCAAAAAGAAGGAAATTCTGCAACATGCTTCACTATGGAGGAAAGTGGAGGACATTATCCTAAGTGAAATAAGCCAGTTACAGAAGGACAAATACTGCATGATCCCACTTATGTGAAGTATCTAAAAATAGTCAAATTCATGGAAGCAGAGAGTAGAAGAGTAGTTGTCAGGGCTGGAGGGAGGGGGAAGTGGGGAGCCGCTATTCAATGGCTATAAAATGTCACTTCTGCAAGGGGAATCAGTTCCAGAGATCTGCCGTACAGCATTAAGCCTATAGTTAACAATACTGTGTTCAGTTCAGTTCAGTCGCCCAGTCATGTCCGACCCTCTGCGACCCCATGGACTGCAGCATGCCAGGCTTCCCTGTCTATCACCAACTCCCGGAGTTTACTCAAACTCATGTCCATCAAGTTGGTGATGCTATCCAACCATCTCATCCTCTATCGTCCCCTTCTCCTCCTGCCTTCAATCTTTCCCAGCATCAGGTGGCCAAAGTATTGGAGTTTCAGCTTCAGCATCCGTCCTTCCAGTGAATATTCAGGACTGATTTCCTTTAGGATGGCCTGGTTGGATCTCCTTGCAGTCCAAGGGACTCTCAAGGGTCTTCTCCAACACCATACTTCAAAAGCATCAATTCTTTGGTGCTCAGCTTTCTTCACAGTCCAACTCTCACATCCATACATGACCACTGGAAGAACCATAGCCTTGACTAGATGGACCTTTGTTGGCAAAGTAATATCTCTGTTTTTTAATATACTGTGTTATGCACTTAAAATTTTTGTTAAGAGGGTAGATCTCATATTAAGTGTTCTTGCCATGAAAACAAAAACAAAATCCTAAAAAGATTTAAAAAAAACCAAAAGGCATGAGGAAACTTTTGGAGGTGATGGGTGTGTTCAGTAGGGTGGAGGTGATGGGTATGTTCAGGAGGTGATGGGTGTGTTCAGTAGGGTGGAGGTGGTTTTATGAGGCTGTTCATGCTTGGCCGCTCAGTTATGTCCTACTCTGTGACCCAGGGACTGGAGCCCACCAGGCTCCTCTGTCCATGGAATTTTCCAGGCAAGAATACTGGAGTGCATTGCCATTTCCTTCTCCAGGGATCTTCACAACCCAGGGGTTGTGTCTCTTGCATTGAGGGCAGATCCAGGAGTGTCTACATATACCCAAACTCATCAGATTGTATACATTAAATTAATTACATGCAATTTTTGTATATCAATTATATCTCAATAAAGCTGTTAAAAAAGAAACAAAACTCAACACTTCCCTGGAGAAGGAAATGGCAACCCACTCCAGTATTCTTGCCCGGAAAATCCCGTGGACAGAGGAGACTGGTGGGCTGCAGTTCGTGGGTTGCAAAGAATCATACATGACTGAGCAAGTGAGAAAAACTCAACACAAGCAAACAAGCAATCAAACAAACAGTAAAGCCACTATTTTGAGCACCTGCCATGTGCCATTGCTGGAACTGTTGCTGGGGGTACAGCAGACACTCTCATGCCCATGGCCTCTGCCTTCAATGCACTCAGCCTTCTCCAGAGAACAGTCATTAGTCAGATAATCATAGAAACAGTTATGCACAGAAAGTCATGACAAATGCTGTGAGGAGGACGGACAACAGCTAGGAGAGCATATAATAGGAGCATGTGAACTTGTATGGGGGATCAGAAAGGGTTTCCTGGGAAGTGGTGTTTAAGCTCACACCTGAAAGATGAGTAAGGAGTAAATAGACAAAGGGAGAAAAGAGGAGAGTGTTTCAAGTATACCTGCCCAGAAAGGCCTGTGCAAAGGTCCTGGGTGGGAAGAAGCATGCATTTTTGCAGATTCAAAAGAAAGATCAGCATCGAGAGGGCATAGAATGGGATGAATGATGTTGAGGGATGTGACTATTTCCTACATCCAGTGTTTCCCAGCCTCTTTCTGCCTCATTTCTTCTTTTCTCCTTGAGAGGACAGTTGATAATTCTGACTAGTGAGTTTGGGAGGGGTGGGTGAGTGCTCAGCTACCCTCGTGTCTCTGCGGATCTTCTGCCCCGTGAGGTGGAGTCTGCAGTCCTGCTGCTCCCTCTGGCTGGAGATGTGAGGCTGTTTGACACTTAGGGAAGACTCACGAGCCCAGTGTTGCCATCTGAGTTCCCAGTGAGTGCCCGTCACTCGTGATAGTACAGTTGGCACTTCACTCTCCATCTGCAGGCCTCCCTAAGTTCTGTATTCAAGCAGAATCAGAAATGTGTCACTTATAAGATCTTATCAGCCACTCCTCTTTCTTCATTGTCTGGCCCAGAGTCCACTGTTTCTCAGTTTGGAGGGCTGGTCAAGTGCCAAGTAGCAGATAGTTTCCTTACAACCTGTCTTTTCTTCAGAGTTGGAGGGTTGGCAGTGCAGGAAAGGAGTCCAGGAACCTCTTTAATATTGAGTGGTCCAGGGATTCAATTACACTTTTTTTCACCAGAAAGGGAACCAATTTTAATGGAATACATCAACAGTTTAGATGGCATTGCTAACTTTTCTCCATGATGAGAAATTTTGAGTCTTCCAATTTTGCCTCTGTGAACTCACACAGCTTCTGGATCTGGCCTGGAACATGAGGGTCCCCTCATTCTTTCACCTTCACTCAGACTGAAAAATACCCATGCCTGGCCATGCCTTTGCAGTCCGTTATGAAAGGCACACACCTTCCATCTCATTTCATCCTCATGAGAACTCTGCAAAGAGAGGACTGTGGCCCCATTTTATAGATAAAATGTGTGAAGCTCACATAGGGGAAGTAACTGGCTCCGGGACACATAGTAAAGAGTGAACACACTAAAATTTGAATCCAAGCCTCTGATCTCAAAACCATGCCACTGTCTGCCAGGAGACTTATTGCTTTATTGTTCAGGGTTTGCTCATTACTAGTCTATGAAAGAAAGATGGAGGAGCCTCAGAAAATAAGAGGCAGAAGCTTCAGGAGCCTCAGGTCAGGAACTAGAGCCACACCCACCTTCAGGATCCTTCTTTCCTCTTATCTCTTGCTTCCTTTATCCTCACAGCAGGTGGGCTTTTCCCACTTAGTGGGGAATGGGACCACTCACAGTCCCACGTGCCCATACTGCCAGTTCTAGAACTCCTGCCCATCTTCAGCTCAAAGACCCCTTCCTCAGGGCTTCCTCCCAGATGGCCAGGTTAGGTCCCCATGTCATTCTCCTCCATCGCATTGATCACAGTTTTAAATTACACACTGCATGGTTATCTGATTAACTGATGACTCCTCCATGAGACTCAAAGCCTCAGAAGGACAATGCCTGGCATATCCATGGCACTCCATAGAGCTCAGTGAATAAACTCAGCAGGTGAGGAAGAGGTGGAAAGACATTTCAGGCAGAGGGAATAACACATACCGAGGGCCAGAGCAGAGAAGGAATCTGACACTCTAAAAGTGGGCAGGTCAAGGGTCTGATCAGATTGGGCCAAAGGCAAGGAGCAGATGGTTCAGACATTGTCAACCCAGTTAAGGATTGGGGACTTTCTCCCAGGTGCTGTGAGAAACTTTTGTAAGCAGAGGAATGATGAGGTAGGATTTGTGTTTTAGCAAGATTGTTCTGGTTATAGCAGGCGGTGAGGCTGGAGGCAGGGAGACCAGAAAGGAGGCTGTGGCACCATCCCAGGAGAGGGATGAGGGTGGCTTAGAATAGGTCAATGGCGGTAGTGTTGGAGGGAAATGGACACATTTGGGAGTTAGAATGGATAGGACTTGGTGTGGGGCTGAGTTGAGAAAGGGGTTGAGGAAGATGCTTATGTCTGTAGCCCCAGGCATCAAAGGGCTGAGAGTTTGAGCAGGGGGTGTGGTGGGTCTGGGCTAGGGTGGGTGAAGGTCTCAGGGCTCTTGACCTCCGACACATCTCAGAGGAGTGCTCTGAGCTGCGCCCCTGATAAGGCTCATGTTCAAGGGCTCAGGGGCTCCATCCTCCACAGCTAGACCTCATCCCATTAGAGAGCAGTTCTGGTCCCTCTGTCTGACCACCTGACGTCTCACCTGAGTCAGCTACAGGAGCTCAAGGAATCTCTGCTGGGTTGCAATACAGGGCAAGGCACCCTTATGTGGAAACCAGAGGAACGGTGCCTTTTCAGTCTGTATCAGCTGGATCAGCTGAACCAGAGCAGGGTTTAGGAGGTCCAAACCAATCTGGGCTTACTCAAACAATCCCAGCTGAGAGCGCCAGGGGGCTCTCTTGAGTCTTGAAAGAGACTGTGTGCGATCCCATGAACTGCAGCCTGCCAATCTCCTCTGTCCATGGAATTTTCCTGGCAAGAATACTGGAGTGGGTTGCCATTGCCTTCTCCAGGGGTTCTTCCTGACCCAAGGATCAAACCCAAGTCTCCTGCATTGGCAAGTGGATTCTTTGCCACAAAGCCACCTGAGATGTCTGGGTCAAAAAAGGACAGTGGACTTCCTTAACTTTGTCTTTATGGTTTTTAACAGACTCATGGGACCTAATCCCTAGAGGGGTAGCACAGGAGGCTGGGATGGAGTGATTGATGATCGTTTATCCCACAAATAGTTGCAAGGCCATGGGAGTTGGAAGACCTGGACTTGCTACAAATCCTCCTGGCAATCTTGGACAAGCTCCTTATCCTTCTTGTGTTGATAATCATACAAGACATGCCTTATTGAGTCATTTACCTCTCCAAGTCTCTGATTACTTTAACCACTCATAATGATCCTTTGAGGTAAGTAAGATTTTAACCCTCCCTTTTACAGAAGAGGAAGCTGAGTTTGGAGAGATTTAATAACTTGTTCAAAGCCACATGGAAACTAGGGAGAGCTTCAGTTCAAATCCAGTGCTGGAGATTAAGGGGGAGTGCACTATTGCATGGGGCATTTTGGCGGCAGTGGCTGGGGCAGGGCCAAGCGGGGGGGACAGAGGGGGTGCCCTGAAAGCATTTGAAGCAGGAGGGCAACATGATTGAATTCTTTATGGAAAATGGATTGAATGAGAGAGTGACCACATAGGAGAACTTACAGTGGTTCATGCCAGGGATGAGACCAGAGTGAGGGCAGAGTCTGGAAGCCTGGAGAGAGGGGTGTGATACGAAATTCATTCAGTTCAGTTCAGTTCAGTCACTCAGTCATGTCTGACTCTTTGCGACCCCAGGGACTGCAGCACGCCAGGCCTCCCTGTCCATCACCAACTCCTGGAGTTGGACTCATGTCCATCGAGTCGGTGATGTCATTCAACTGTCTTGTCCTCTGTCGTCCCCTTCTCCTGCCTTCAATCTTTCCCAGCATCAGGGTCTTTTCCAATGAGTTGGTTCTTTGCATCAGGTGGCCAAAGTATTGGAGTTTCAGCTTCAGCATCAGACCTTTCAATGAATATTCAGGACTGATTTCCTTTAGGATGAACTGGTTGGATCTCCTTGCTATTCAAGGGACTCTCAAGACTCTTCATGGGCAAGGGCACATCCCTGGAATGTGGGGTGTGAGTGCACAGTGTGGTGGAGGAGTGTTGGTCATGGGCTGGCAAGATGGTAGAGCCTTTAGCAGAGACAAGGAAGGAGGAGGAAGAAGACCAACTTCTGCAGCCCTTAAAGTGCCCAGCTGAACTGTTTGTCCTAAGCAGTGATGCCTAAGAGGGGCCCTGGTCTTCTTTGGTGTGAAATCCTACCTTTCTTTAATAGGTTTCCATATATGTGCCATATCTCTCTGTTTAGTTTTTAAGAATCATTTGAAACTGTGCATGAGAGAGAGAGAGAGTGTGTGTTTATTTCTTAGCCTTCACCCTCACTAACTTGCACTTCTTAAATACTAATTTCCTCTCGGACTCTGACAAATCTGCTCTCTTAAAACAGCCTCAGAAGGCTTCTCCTGTCTGTGAAAGGCCAAGCATGTGGTTGTCTCTGTGAAGAAGGCCTCTGAATGTTGCTGATCCTGGGATAATCAGCCAGGAAGGCCGAAGCTCCCGGAGCAGACAAGGTGACTCAGGGCTGGCAGCCACAGCATCTCCACAGCAGAATCTTGGTCTCTGGGCAGAAGACGCTGCAGCAAGCTGCTGGACTGAGCTGCTTCCTGCCCCCTCAGACCTAATGAGAAGAGACAGGCCAACCAGTGTCTGCTGGATGGGGGTAGGAGTGTCTATGTGGACCATGTGGATCCTTCCCTGGGCAGGCTGACAGCCCCACAGGCCTTTTAACACTGGAGGGAAAATTACCTGCCTCTTGTGGGGATGGGGCATACTGCAGCACAGTCACCAGGCTCCTCACCAACTCTGCTGAGTTCAGAGCTGAGCCTTCCCCCAAGGCAGAGCACTGATAGTTGAGGAGCAAGAGTGAGGCCTTCAGGAGAGGTGAAAGGTCAGGGCTTGTCCTGCAAGGGAGAGGGCACAGGGAGCAGATATAAGTAAGAGATGATAAGAGCCACTCAGCCCTCTCCTGCACCCCATACTGCATGCAGTGTGATGTAGATTAGTGGTTAAAATATGTATAGAGTGCTCCCGCCACTCTTCTGAGTGCTTGGCTGAGACTCCTGGCATAAAAGACACACTGACAAGAGAAAAAGAAACAGAAGCTTATTAACCTGCATACACAAGTCTACATGGGAGAGACCTAGAGAAAAATGAGTAACTCCAGGAGGTGGCTTGGAACTCAAGCTTAAATGCCATCTTCAGCTAAAGGCAAAAGAGAGAAAGGTGTCAGGGAGGCCAGTTCTGGGGTGATGACCAGGAAAAGCACAGCAAACAAGAGTAAAATTTGTAACACGGATTTAAGTTGGTGCCTTCATCACTAGTAAGATTCTACAGTTGTCTCTGTGGATTAACCTTTGTTCTTCCTGGTCCAGAGAGAAGGAGGGACACCTTTGTAAGTTTATGTCCTGCTTTTAGGCAAATAAGGGAGGGTAGAGAGTTTTTCTTGTATCTGCTTCTTTGCAGTTGCCTTCAGCTCAAAATAATCCTTATGCCCAAGAAGTGTTCTCTGGGAGTGGCATATTCTGTTTGGAGACATCTATTTGGAAATGTGTCTGAAATCTGGCAAACCTTGGTTCAAATTCTAGCTCCACTTCTTATAGGTAAGTTACTCAATGCCTATGAGTTTCAAGTTTCAATTTAGGTAAAATGGGGATAATAACTGAGCTGATTTCCAAGAGTGGTAGCAATGACTTGATGAGATTGTATTCATTTGCTGGGGCGGCCATAGTAAAGTACCACAACTTGGGAGGCTTAAGCAGCAGAAATGTATTGTCTTGCAGTTCTGGAGGCTAGAAGCCTAAATTGAGGTGTCAGCAGAGCTGGTTCCTTCTGAGAGCTGTGAGGGAGAATCTGGGCCATGCCTTTCTCCAGACCCTAACCTCTAACCTAACCTCTATCTCCTCTCCTTTCTGACTTGAGGGTTCAGCTCTCATCCCTAATACAGAAAGCGTCACCTGTACACGATGTGAAGAGTTGAGATCATCAAGTGTGTGGACCACAGCCTCTGGCTGCTAGACTGATCCTAGTTCCTGACCAATAAGTAAAGTCTGCCTCCCCGTCTCTGATGATCTGCGCTCTGGGACCTCACTTCAGCTGCTAGAAAAGGATATAGGTAATGGTTTAGAATGTGGACCCTAAAGTCAGTTACCTCCTAGCTCAAGGACTGGCAGGCTACAGCCTGTGGGCCATATCTGTCTCACTGCCTGGGTTTGGAAATAAAGTTTTATTGGGACATATAGTGGTGGTTCAGAGGGTGAAGAATCTGTCCGTAACACAAGAGATCCAGGTTTGATCCCTGGGTTGGGAAGATCCCCCTGGAGAACGGAATGACTACCCACTCCAGTCTTCTTACCTCGAGAATCTCACGGACAGAGGAGCCTGGAGAGCCTCAGTCCGTGGGATTGCATAGAGTTGGACAGGACTGAACAACTCACACTACTGGGACTCAGCCACATCCATTTATTACCATATTGCTTATGGCTGCTTTCGCTTTACAAATGCAGAGTTTCAGACTTAACAATGGAGACCATATGGCTTGCAAAGCTAAATACTTATATACTATCTGGGTTGTTATGAGAAAAGGCAAACATCTTAACCTCTTGTGCCTCACTTTGCAATTATTAATTGGAAGTGGTAATGATACCTTCTTCTTGGTATCTTCCCCCTATTAAAATGAATTTGGATTATTGTTTGAGCTGATATATATCATGCTGCTTAGGCTATGAATATTATTATTACATAAGTATTATTATTACAGAAACTGCAGCCAAACTCCATGGACTCAGAGCCACGTGCTCTCAGCTGGAGGTGTAGCTAGGGCCCAAGGCCAGAGCACACAGCCTTGATGGGGGACTTTAGCCTCTCTGAGCCCACAGCATCTTCCAGCCTGAGAAGACCTTCTCTGGCTCCTTCTGGCTTGCATAGCTAGGCCTGGTGTCCCTCTAGTTTTCATTTCCAGGCTGCCCCAGACCTGGATCTCACACCTGCCCCTGTCCACACCATTTCACTTGACTACTATTTATTGACAACCTATATGTGTGCAGAGACTCTTAAGCAGGGCATTCACACATCTAGAGATAAATATGACATCATCCCTGCCTTCAAATTTATCCCCTCCTTCCACTCCTTATATAACAGGGCACCTGGTAGCTCGGACCTTACCATTTTTGAAGTAGAAAAACTTATTTTAAAAATAATGCAGTGTCTGTCTTTTAGGGTGGAGCCTGTCCCTTTATTCTTGGCCAGACCTCTTGAGTGGGTCCTTGTGGTTATGCAAATGAGAAGCAAGTGCTCTCCTTGATACTTGGAGAAGACCTAAATGCGATGTTAGGTGTACTGCTTAGTAATGTAAATCAGGAGGGTATTTTAGCAGAGCCATGCCTCTGCAAATTATGTTTCCTTTAGAGAAATCTTTCCTTTCTAATTCTGGATCCAGACTGCCCAAGCAGCCTATAAATTGTCGCATTTGTACCAAGATGGTGAGAGTTTTCTTTGAGCCCTTGATGGAAGGGAAGGAGGGACTGGGGAAGTGGGGAGCACAGAGGGGTGTGGAGCTGAACCTTCAGGCACTGCAGGGGACAGACTGGGGAAAGGTCTGGACTGGCCTCAGCCAGCACAGCCTGGCTCCACCAGGGACCCAGACTTTGGGAAATGTGCCATGAGATTCTCGAGGGGTTGTCTTATTGGGGACCTGGTGCTAGACCCCTGTGGGGGGGTGGGGTCAGTTCAGTGGGGACCCTGTTGTCCAGCATTTTGGGATAGGATTTGAGGACTTGGGAGGCAGATCTGTGCTTGGAAGGGAAGAATTGCCCAGCATCTAAGCAGGGAACCAGTCCAGGAAGAGGTTTTGAGGTCAGGTTTGGGGCTAGCTTTTCCAAGGGTGACCACTTCTAGGAGTAGTTCTAAATTGTGCCTTATGCTGTACTTACTTTTCTTTAGTCTGAAATCTTCAATAATCCTCCCTAAAGTTCTAGCTTGTTCTCAGCACTAATATAACTAATATAGGGATTAGCAAACTTGGGGAAGAGATGACACAGGTTCAGAAGAGCAGCCACATCCTGAGCCAGGGCATCAGAGGTGGTCATCTGGGGGCATCAGGTGGGTCACCGGGCTCAGCAGCCTCCTGACCTCACCCGAGGCCATGGCAGCAGCTCCTTCCAGAATACCCTGCGCTGTACCTGGGGAGACTCTCAGAAGGAGCTGGAGGACTGGTTGAGGGGTCCATTTCCAGCAGTGAGGGAGATGTTATCCCAGACAAGGCAGAAGTGGAAGCCTGTCTCCCTTCCCTTTTTTGCCTGCTAAACCAAACCACTGGAAATGGTCTGTACCTCCTTTTTCCCTGGCACATTTCACTGTCGCCTTTCCCCTGGCTGACATGCAGGATCTAAATACCTTTAATACCTGTTTGACCTATTGATGTTAGACATGACAGAGAGCCCTTGTGATAAATAAAACCACCTGTGACAGACTGTCTGGAGCAGCCAGACCCTTCAGCACATGTGAATAGGTGCTAAAGGTCAGGTGCCAAGAGTTCACAAGGCAGAGGGAGGAGGGGACCTCTCAGGACAAGCATCCCTGGAATACAGGCTGCGGTCGTGATGGCCGGTGGCCCTCTTGCCAGTTGCCATGGTGGTGAGAGGGGGTTGAAACGAAGGTGGCCGCGCAGAGTTGCAACAGGAGAGAGGGGCTTTCTCTGTCTTACTGAAGCATCTTCTGAGTGTCCTGCTTTTTGAGCTTGACAGGTAACATTTACTTTTTAAAAAATAGTTTTATTTATTTATTTGTGTTTGACTGCTCTGGGTCTTAGTTGCTGCATGGACTTTCCCCTAGTTGCGGTAGGTGGGGACTGTTCTCTCATTGCAGTGCTTGGGTTTCTCATTGCAGTGGCTTCTTTTGTTAGGAAACACAAGCTCTAGGCACACAGGGTTCAGCAGTTTTGGCACGTGGGCTCAATAGTTCGCGTCTCCTCGGCTCTCGAGCACAGGCTCAATAGTTGTGGTGCACAGGTTATGTCCATGGCATGTAGGAATCTTCCTGGACCAGGGATTGAAGCTATGTCTCCAGCACTGGCAGGTGGATCCCTTACCACTGAGCACTGGGGAAGCCCCAACTTATTTCCTAGTTCCTGTCATTCAGTAAAATCTCTGGGGCTTCCATGAGTTAGATGTCCTGACTGTGTCTGCTGGTGCTGGTATCAGGATGGTTCTCCATGGGGGAAATGGGAGCTGGGGGCTGGAACTAGCTGTGTGTAGCAAGGCAGCAGATTACAAGCAAGTTCCCTCTGAGAGGACCCACGTAAGAAATGATTGCAGAGGGAAGAGTGAGAAGAAATTGTAAGGAGGAAAACATTTAGTGTATGAATCAATCTCCTTGCATACCTTTGGGGCCCTGAAGTCACAGTCTCCTTTGCAAAGGGACCATATGGATTAAGCAGCACTTTATTTGGAAAACTCAGGCCAACAGCTTGCTTTTGAATGGCTTGGAGCCAGATGCCTGTTGGTGTATTAGTGTAATATCTGCCAGGTCCTGCCTATAGGTGATTTGCATGCGTGGTCCCTGCCCCTGGGTGGAGGGCTTGGTGCTCTTTCCATGACTCTATTTAAGAACGTCCTCAAAGCATAAAAGGAGGACAGGACAAATGGGCTGTAGGTCATGTGGTTTGGGGAGAGCCTAGTGACCTACAGAAGTGGCTCTCTTCCCCCCCGCCTTTTTCCTTTACTTCATAAACGCCTAGTTACAAGCTGTACAAATCAAAAAATAATAATGAAGGGAGAGGAGGATGTAGGGAAGATTTTTATGATGTGTCTATGGGGTCGCATAGAGTTGGACACGACTGAAGCGAGTTAGCAGCAGTAGCAGCAGCAGCAGCAGCAGGGAGCACAAAGGGAGGAAGGGGTGGGAACCAGCCCTCTCCCTCCACACACGGTCCCAGACGAGGGCTATGACCCCTGCAGCAGGAGATCTGAGGAGGAGCTGGGTAGAGATGCAGGGTAGTTGAGGGATGGAAGAGACCTCTAAACCCAGAGCTCACCCCAAAACCCTTCAGTGCATGGCAGAAGGAGAACGGAGCAAGTGAGAAGGTTCCAAGATGGAGCAGCAAAATGAAAACTCAAGGTAGAGAATACAGGAGAAGTGGAGTCAACATGGAAAGGAGACTAAAGAAGGAAGAAGTTGGCAAAGGGGAGTGGAAGATGGAGGCAGTGAGCCCTGTGCCTTGGAGCTGGAATGCCTGTGATTTCAGGAGAAGGAAGCTGGGCAGAGCCCATGGAGAGACTGACAGGTCTCCTCTGCCCCCAAAGTGGAGGAGCGATGTTCTGGACTGCTGAGGGGCTGAGGTCGTTTTTCTGGAAATAATGCAGACAAAGATCCGGAACCTGTGACTTTTCCTTTAGGAATTGAGTTTTCCAGGGGAGGACATTTAATAAGTTTCACTCAGGAAGTCTCTGTTACCAATAAAGACTTACCAAAGTTAATTAGACTAAACAGCAATTATCGTGTCTCCTCATTGTTCAATTATCTGCTGAACTGGTGTTTCCTGATTAATTTTCTGATTAAAATGTATTCAACTAAAAAGACTTGCAAACAGGCCTTGACAGGTTCCCAAAGAAGGAGGGATGCTGCAGCTGACTGTGCAGGGCAGTGGGCACCGGGGCCCCTGGGGCTGTGTCCCACCTTCCCAGGTAAGGGGGCAGGTGAGAGGGCGAAGGAAGGGGAGGTGGTGTCCTGCCTGCCCGCGTCCCCATAGACACCACTATGTGTCCTCACGCAGAGTCTGCCCTTCCCGAAACCTGGGCTTCCTCCTGGATGGGAATGGCGTCTTGGCAGATGGCACCTACCTGCAGGTCCACAGCAAAAACCTACGAGTCACCCACCATCTCCCTCACCCGCTCCTTAGCCTGCTCAGGATGTATTATAATTGTTTCCTTGTAAATGTCCTTAACTGCCTTCCGAGCTAAACCTCCATCTTGGCAAGAGACCTAACCTGACTAACCTACTCGTGTGTGCATGCATACTAAGTCGCTTCAGTTGTGTCCGGCTCTTTCCGACCCTGTGGACTGTAGCCCACCAGGCTCCTCTGTCCAAGGGATTCTCCAGGCAAGAATACTGGAGTGAGTTGCCATGCCCTCCTCCAGGGATCTTCCGGACCCGGGAATCAAACCCATGACTCCTACAGCCCCTGCGCGGCAGGTGGATTCTTTACTGCTGAGCCTCAAGGGAAGCCGCAACCGTACTCATTGGTCCTGTGATCATCAGCAGCTCTGAGCACTGCTACAGAAACCCTATAACCCCGCTGACTGGTCTAGCTCTGAATTCGTGACTGCAGACCTCAGATATGCAGTAGACAGTGCCCGGCAATGCCATGACACCTCCTCCCCGTGTTCCCTTTCCCACTCAGAGACTTCAGTTTCTCTTTGCTCAACCCCCCAACCCTCCCCCACATTCTCACTGTCAGCTCACGACCTTGTCTTACACTTCAATGAGATGTAGAAGCAATCAGACAAGAACTCCTGTGTCTTCCCATCACTAAACTGACAAGCCTCCTATTACAATGGCAGATGTGTCCCTACTCTTAACAGCGGCCGACCCCTCCACGCTGTCCCGGATCCCATTCTTTCTCACCTTCTCAAGGACTTTGTTCCTGTAAATATCCTTTCTCTTTCCTGCATCATCAGTTTCTCCCCTCTCAACTGGATCATTCCCATTAGCATACAAAATGCTGTAGTACCTCTCATCTTAAAAAAGAGAGAGAAAACTCCCTTCAAACAGCACATAGATGCTATCGTTCTTCTTCTGAAGGTCGAATGCACTTTGCAATCATAGAAAGTGAAACCAAAGTTCTTCCCTTAGCCTCGCATCCTATCCCTGTATGGCAAAGTTTTCTTACAGCAAAGTTTCTCAAAGGATTTGTTTAGATTCATTGTTTTCACATCCACACTCTCATTTTTTTTCCCTCCACATACTTGAACTTGGCTTCCTTCTTCTCTAGGCGACTGAAATTGCTCTCATCTCAGCGAAGAGTTCACATGTTTCCCAATTTAATGGCTCTTTCTCTTTCTCCTCTTACCCAGATGCTCAACAGGATCACCTGTTTCTCCCTGAAACCCCGGACTGGTTCTCCTCCTGCCTTGCTTTCTGCTCTTTCTCAGTCTGCCTTGCTTGTTCCTCCTCAACTCCAGACTGAAACCCTAGGGATCCTATACCTTCTTTTCTCCTCTTTCTCTACCGTCTTTTGGTGATCTCAAAAGACTTGGCTTCAACACCATGGCTTTCAATGTCTCCTCTAAGCTGATTGACTCACACGTTCATATCTCCAGCCTAAATCTTTCCCTTGAGTTCCAGTGTGAATGTCCAACTTGGAATTCCACATTTCCACTTGAATTATCTAATAGACATTTCTAACTGAATCCATCCCAGAGTGAACTGCTGATCTCCCTCTGTACCTAACTCAAACCCACCCCTCCCCCAGTTCTTCACATCTCAGTAAATGCCCCCTTTGTTACCCAAGTACTCAGGCTAAAAACATGGCATCTTACTTGAGTCTGCTCTGCCTCTTCCACTCACATCTAAGCAGCAAGTGTTACCTTCAAACCATATCTTGATTCTGATCACTCCCCTCCATCTCCACTGCTACCATTCCAGGCCAAGTCATGTTCATTCCTGCCTGGACCAATGCCTCCTAACATTGGCCTCTACTCTGATTCTTATAGTGCACTTTCCCCATAGAGCAGTGTATCAGTTACCTACTGCTGTGCAACAAATCATCCCCTATCTTTATTTGTCTATGATTCTGTGGGTCAGCAGTTTGGGTCAGGCTCAAGCTGGCTGGTTTTTCTGCTGGTCTGACCTGGGCCACTCATTCCACTGCAGTTAGCTGACAGATTGGCTGGGGCTGGTTGGTGTAGGGCCCCTCAGCTGTGGGATCTTGTCTCTGCTCTATGTGGTTTCGTCTTCTAGTAGGCTAGTCTGGGTTTCCTCACGTGGTAGGATGGTTTGTGTCTGATCTTAATCTGTGAAGTTGACTGCGTAACAACACAGAGAAGTCAATGTCATTGAAAGAATAATTTAAACTCACCACAGTCCCATTAGAAGTGAGAAGCACAGAACTCCATGCAGGGGCCCCAGATCACCAGTGTCAGTGAGGAGGCAGAAGGGAGTAAGGGGAAGGCACTGGTCACAGTCTTTATTGGAATGTGTGTGGGAAGCCAGGCAGGGCAGGGTAACCAGCTTAGAACTGGCTGGTTTGAATAATTCTAGCAGGCTCTGAGGCAGAGGAGCTATCTCTACTTGTTTGGTAGCAGGCCCTGGTTGATTTAGGGTGGGGGAAATATTGGCCTGGTGTGAGAGTTAGATAAAAGAGGTAACTGGGGTTATGGTCTGGGAACTGGTTGGTATATATATGAAAGGTGGGCTCACTGACAAACTGTTTATTGTCTAGAGATTGGCCAGCTCTGGGAGGGGCAGTCTCTCTCCAGTCAGCAAGACCCTCTAAAGATACCTAAACATCATAAAACATAGAAAATAATAAATATGATTAGCATATATGGTAAAGAATCTGCCTGCAATCCAGGAGATCCAGGTTCATGAGTTCATTCCCTGGGTTGGAAAGATGCCAGGAGAAGGGAATGGCTACCCACTCCATCATTCCTGCCTGGAGAATTCCATGGACAGAGGAGCCTGGTGGGCAACAGTCCACAACATTGCAAAGAGGTGGACATGACTGAGCGACTGACACATTAATATTTCACACAAAGTAAGCACATAGGGTAGCAAGATGGTCAGTGTGGAAGAAAAATGAACAGTGCCTCTGTTGAGGTTTAGCTTTTGAACCGCCAAACATTTCACTGCACTGATCAAAGTAAGTCACAAGGCTAGCTCAGATTCAAGCGGGGTGGGGAAACAGGCTTCTCCTCTTGGTGAGGGAGTGGCAACTCTAACAGCAAAGGATATGCATAGAGGGATTAGATGAAATTGGAGCCATATTTTGGAACCTTTTACAGGCAGCTAGAATGGTGTTGCAAAAGTAAGAATCAGAGACTATTGCTCTCTTGGGTAAAACCCTCTGATGGCCTCCTTCATGCTGCTACTGAAATAAAAACCCATGGTCTGGCAGCCCTCCATGATCTGGTCCCTGCCGACCTCTTTAGGGTTATCCCTCACCCCTATCCTTCATTCACTGTGCTCTGGTCACCCTGGGCTTCTGTCTATCTCTTGGCTGCTCCTAGCTCATTCAAGCCTCAGGAGCTTTTCTTCTGGAATGTTATTCTAAAGAACTTAACCATTTTGGCTTCTGCATCCATTGTTAAGATCTCAGGTCAAGAATGTGCACGCTGTTGCTCAGCTGTGTCTGACTCTGCGACCCCCCTGGACTGTAGCCCACCAGGCTCCTCTGTCCGTGGGATTTTCCAGGCAAGAGTACGGAGTGGGGTGCCATTCCCTTCTCCAGAGGATCACCCCGGACAATCTCGAGTCTCCTGCACTGGCAGGGAGATTCTTTATCGCTGAGCACCTAGGAAGCCCCAGCCCAAGAATAGCAGCCCAGAAAAGAATTTCTTAACCTGGCAACCAAAATAATCTTTTCCTACCTCTACCGTGAGAGTCCCTCTCTAATGTGTGGGCCTGTGTTGTTTTTATTAATCACGATGACTAACACTTACATAGTGGCTACTATGGGCCAGGCCTGTTCAGAGTCTTTTATGATACTGACTCACTGCATCCTCATAACCACCCTGTGAGGTAGATACTGTTAACATCTTCGTTTTGCAGACGGGGAAACCGAGGCACAGAAAAGTTAAGTGACTTATTCAAGCTCACACGTTTTTAATCATGTTTGTTTTTGTTTGCTTCTTTATTTTATTATAATTTTTTTCACTGCACCGTAACCTAAGTTTCACAGGGACAAGACTTTGGCTCCCCTGTTCAGTGTTAAATTCCCAGTATCTAGAATAGTGCCTACTCCATAGTAGGTGTTCCATAAATGCTTATTGAATAATTGAATCTGTCTTCCAGTCCAACTTACTGCCGAATCTATCATACATCCTAAACATTTCTTAATTTCAGGCATTTCTATCTATATTTCTACCACATGAATAAGGATAATCTCTTGCTTGGTCCCTTTTCTTTTTTTTTTTAAAGAAATTTTTATTGGAGTATAGTTGCCTTACAATGTTGTATTAGCTTCTATTGTACAACAAAGTGAATCAGCTGTGTGTATATATATCTATATATGTGCCCTCTTTTTTGGGTTTCCCTTCCATTTAGGTCATCACAGAGCACTGAGTAGAGTTCCCTGTGCTATCCAGTAGGTTCTCACTGCTTATCTATTTTAGACATAGTATCAACAGTGTGTATATGTTAATCTCAAACTCCCAATTCAACCCACCCTCGGTTCCCCCCTTATTTTTCATACATTTGGTCTCTATGTCTGTCTCTATTTCTGCTTTGCAGATAACATCATCTATACCATTTTTATAGATTTCACATACATGCATTAATATATGATATTTATTTTTCTCTTTCTGACTTAACTTCTTACCTGGTCCCTTGTATCAACCTATGTTGACTGAATTTCACTTCCTCTGACCCACTGCTGGGCTCTTCCCTGGTGGCTCAGATGGTAAAGTGTCTGCCTACAATGTGGGAGACCTGGGTTTGATCCCTGGGTTGGGAAGATCTCCTGGAGAAGGAAATGGCAACCCACTCCAGTACTCTTGCCTGGAAAATCCTATGGAAAGAGGAGCCTGGTAGGCTACCGTCCATGGGGTCACAAAGAGTCGGACACGACTGAGTGACTTCACTCACTCACTCACTGACCCACTGCAGAGTGAGCAAGCTGAAATAAAAAGTGTGGCTACAGGCTTCTGTTTAAAAACCTCTCATATCCTCTGATTATCATCACAACAAAGTCCTTAGAACAGCCTACAACTGGCCTTCCTGATCAGGCTCCCTCTGCTTTTCTTTCAGAATTTCTAAAACCAAGCTCTCTATTGCTTCCCAAACTTGCAGACTTCTTCCTACACCCCTGCCCTTGTGTGGGGTGCCTGTCCTCTCTCCAGGCAGCTCCTATTTATCTTTTGAAACCCATTTTATTTTTTAAAATTAACTTTTTAATTGAAGGATAATTGTTTTGCAGAATTTTGTTGTTTTCTGTCAAGCCTTTACATGAGTCAGCCATAGATATGGATAGATCCCTCCCTTTTGAACCTCCCTCCCACCTCCCTCCCCATCCCACCCCTCCAGGTTGATACAGAGCCCCTGTTTGAGCCCCTGTATAGTTTTTGTTATACAGCAAATTCTTGTTGGCTATCTTACTATTTTACATATGGTAATGTAAGTTTCCATGTTACTCTTTCCATACATCTCACCCTCTCCCCTCCCCATGTCCAGAAATCTGTTCTCTATGTCTGTTTCTCCATTGCTGCCCTTTAAGTAAATTCTTCAGTACCATTTTTCTAGATTCCATATATATGCATTAGAATATGATGTTTAGCTTTCTCATTCTGACTCACTTCACTCTGTATAATAGGTTCTAGGTTCATCCACCTCATTAGAACCGACTCAGATGCATTCCTTTTTATGGCTGAGTAATATTCCATTGTGTATATGTACCTCAACTTCTTTATCCGTTCATCTGTTGATGGACATCTAGGTTGCTTCCGTGTTCTAGCTATTGTAAACAGTGCTGCAATGAACAATGGGATACATGTGTCTTTTTCAATTTTGGTTTCCTCAGGGTATATGCCTAGGAGTGGGATTTTTGGGCCATATGGTGGTTTTATTCCTAGTTTTTTAAGGAATCGCTATACCATCTTCCATAGTAGCTGTATCAATTTACATTCTCACTAACAGTGCAAGAGCATTCCCTTTTCTCCACACCCTATCCAGCATTTATTGTTTGTAGACTATTTGATGATGGCCATTCTGACTGGTGTGAGATGATATCTCATTGTAGTTTTGATTTGCATTTCTCTAATAATGAGCCTTATTCTCTAATAATGGACCGTGAACAAAGCTGAGTGCTGAAGAATTGATGCTTTTGAATTGTGGTGTTGTAGAAGACTCTTGAGAGTCCCTTGGACTGCAAGGACATCCAACCAGTCCATCCTAAAGGAAATCAGTCCTGAATATTCGTTGGAAGGACTGATGCTAAAGCTGAAACTCCAATACTTTGGCTACTTCATGTGAAGAGTTGACTCACTGGAAAAGAATCTGATGCTGGGAGGGATTGAGGGCAGGAGGAGAAGGGGACCACAGAGGATGAGATGGCTGGATGGTATCACCGACTCGATGGACATGAGTTTGAGTGAACTCTGGGAGTTGGTGATGGACAGAGAAGCCTGGTGTGCTGCTATTCATGGGGTTGCAAAGAGTCAGACACGAATGAGTGACTGAACTGAACTGAACTGAATAATGAGTAATGTTGAACATCTTTTCATGTGTTAGTTAGCCATCCATATGTCTTCTTTGGCGAAATGTCTGTTTAGGTCTTTTCCCCACTTTTTGATTGGGTTGTTTGTTTTTCTGATATTGAGTTGTATGAGCTGCTTGTATATTTTGGAAATTAATCCTTTGTTAGTTGTTTCATTTGTTATTATTTTCTCCTATTCTGAGGGTTGTCTTTTCATCTTGCTTAAAGTTTTCTTTGCTGTGCAAAAGCTTTTAAGTTTAATCAGGTCCCACTTGTTTACTTTTGTTTTTATTTTCATTACTCTAGGAGGTGGGTCAGAGAGGATCTTGCTTTGATTTATATCGTTGAGTGTTCTGCCTATGTTTTCTTCTAAGAATTTTATAGTTTCTGGTCTTACATTTAGGTCTTTAATCCATTTTGAGTTTATCTTTGTGTATGGTGTTAGGAAGTGTTCTAATTTCATTCTTTTACATGTAGCTGTCCAACTTTCCCAGCACCATTTATTGAAGAGGCTATCTTTGCCGCATTGTATATTCTTGCCTCCTTTGTCAAAAATAAAGTACCCATGAAAGTGAAGAAGAACTAAAGAGCCTCTTGATGAAAGTGAAGGAGGAGAGTGAAAAAGTTGGCTTAAAGCTCAACATGCAGAAAACTAAGATCATGGCATCTGGTCCCATCACTTCATGGCAAATAGAAGGGGAAACAGTGGAAACAGTGGCTGACTTTATTTTGGGGGGCTTCAAAATCACTGCAGATGTTGACTGCAGCCATGAAATTAAAAGATGCTTGCTCCTTGGAAGAAAACCTAGACAGCATATTCAAAAGCAGAGACATTACTTTGTCAACAAAGGTCCATCTCATCAAGGCTATGGTTTTTCCAGTGGTCATGTATGGATGTGAGAGTTGGACTTTGAAGAAAGCTGAGCACCAAAGTATTGATGCTTTTGAACTGTGGTGTTGGAGAAGACTCTTGAGAGTCCCTTGGACTGCGAGGACATCCAACCAGTCCATCCTAAAGGAGATCAGTCCTGAGTGTTCATTGGAAGGACTGATGTTGAAGCTGAAACTCCAATCCTTTGGCCACCTGATGCGAAGAGCTGACTCATTTGAAAAGACCCTGATGCTGGGAAAGATTGAAGGCAGGAGGAGAAGGGGACGACAGAGGATGAGATGGTTGGATGGCATCACTGACTCAATGGAGTTGAGTTTGAGTAGACTCCGGGAGTTGGTGAGGGACAGGGAGGCCTGGCATTTGGTGGTCCATGGGGTCGTGAAGAGTTGGACATGACTGAGGGACTGTACTGAACTGAAACCCATTTTATTTACTTAATTTTTTTTTGATATGGACCATTTAAAAAGTCTTTATTGAATTTTTACAGTACTGCTTCTGTTTTATGTTTCAGGTTTTTGGCCATGAGGCATGTGGGATCTTAGCTTCCCAACCAGGGATCAAACCTGCACTCCCTGCATTGAAAGACGAAGTCTTAACAACTAGACCACAGGAAAGTCCCTTGAAACCCACTTTAACTGATCCCTATTTATATTCACAGGCACATGGTTTGTTTTTCATTTCTCCATATCACACATACTCATTTATCAATGCATGCATGCATCCATCCATCTAGCAAATATTTACTCAACCCAATCTTTAGAAGCTCAGTCTACGGTTTAGAGAGGTACAGTATTATTATTATTTTTTTAAAAACTTAATCATTGGCATGTTTGTTTCTTCCTTTATGTTGAAAGCCTCATTTGCTTTTATATCCTTAATGCCTCGTTTAATAAATGTTTGCTGAATAAATGATGATAATTATGAAACAAACCAGCATAGACTATTGAGAGAGAACTGGAGTAGACCTAACTCAGTGTGCAAGGATCAGGGAAGGCTTTCCGGGAGAGGTGATGTCTGAGCTGAGATTTACTTGTTTCTTGACTTTCCCCCTCAGATCGTGAGCTTCCTAAGGACAAGGATTCTGTACCATTCACAGTTTTATCTGGGCCAGCATGTAACACTGTGCTTTATACATGTTAATTAACTCAATAATTCTTTTTCACTTTTTCTTATCGTAGTAAAACACACACAACATAAAATTAACCATCTTAACCATTGTTAAATGTATAGTACATTCATATTGTCACATGACCATCACCACCATCCATCTCCAGAACTCTTTTTCATACTCCAAAACAAGAAATAATTTTTTGAATGGATGAATGAATATTCTTTTTCTTGCTCCCTATTCCTGCATGCCGATCCCATATCCAGTATTTAAGGCAACTCAACAATTCAATTTACCTATAACATTCCTGTCTAGAATAAGCCTAGCCATGCTATTCAAAACCAGACAATAAGACTTGGAAATCTACCAGGAATGATCAGATTCACACTAAAATCACATGCATTTTGCCTTTGAACTCTTCATAATTCAGGAGGTTTCCTACTCCCAGACCTGGGAGGGTTTGTGTGTCTTATCAACTTTGCCGCTGAGTTGGAATTCTACCTTGGTCTCTGGCATCTGAGCCCAAGGGTTCTAATTGGAATGGGAAGGCTGATTAGTTGCACACTCACCCCCTTCTCCTGCTTCCTCCCTCCCTGTGTTAACTGTGTAGGCATCTGTCTCTCCTGCCAGATTACAGGCTCCTCTGAGGCCAGAGACTGTACCTTGGGCATGTTTGTATTCCCCACAGTGCCTGCCACATTGCAGGCAGGCATCAGTAAAGGGCTGTTAAATAAATAAACAAATAAATAACCCACACTGAACGATTTATCCTAATTAACACCTTGGAAGTAGTTCCCTCAGGATGGATTCAATATGTGGTTTCTCCTGTCTTCTAAAAGGTGTATGCTTTATCTACACCTACACCAAATCACGGTCACTTCAGATGCCATGTCATTGGTCTCCAGAAACAACCTGTGCAGGTCTCTCCATCCTGAACTGTAATAACAGACTCTGCAACCTAAGAGCCCTCCTGGACTCCCAGCTTGATGTCTGGGAGGGAGGTTTGGTCTCATTGACTCCAGAAGTGATATTGCATTGTGACTGAAATATGATAGTGTGATGGTCATAGGCTAGGGACTCAGGACAGTGCGAGGAAGGATTTTTAACCCTGGGGCCTCGGCTCCAAACCCAGTGTGGTGCGTGAGTCAGCAGCTTGGCTGTGAGGGGCCATCTCTGCCTTAGCTATGTTGACAGCAGTGACCTAAAACGTTTGATCTGGGACTTCCTTGGTGGTCCAGGGGACCTAAGACTCCCTGCTCCCAATGCAGGGGGCCTGGGTTTGCTCTCTGGTCAGGAAACTAGATCCCACGTGCTGCAACTAAAAATCCTGCTTGCCGCATCTGAGATTCAATGCAGCCAAAGTAAAAGAAGAAAGTTTGGTCTGCTTCATCTTCTTCCACCCAAAGCTTCCTGACCCAGGAATTGAATTGAGGTCTCGTGCATTGCAGGTGGATTCTTTTTCAGCTGAGCTGCCAGGGAACCCCCAGTGGTAAAGAACTCTCCGGCTAATAAAGGAGTCATGAGATACAGGGTCAGTCTTTGGCTCAGAAAGATCCCCTGGAGGAGGGCATGGCTACCTACTCTAGTATTCTTGCCTGGGGAATCCCCATGGACAGAGCTCCCAGTCTCAGCTCCCACCTTTTCAGTTGAGGACGGATTAGTCCAAAGCTTCAGTGTCAGTGAGTGGAACCAGAAGAAGGTTTGCGAAAGGGTTTACTTTGGTGCTTAGAGCTGCTCATCCACCGGGGCTTTTTCCCTGGGCATGTTTCCTTTGTGCCCCTCTTACCTACTCTCATAGGAGGAGAGACCCTCCATAAAATGGCCATGCCCATGTTTGCATGACTTCTTTGAAGCCCCATTCGGTGGTACTGTGGCCCAGTATGCCAGCCCTGAATTTGAGTTCTGAAGAGGGGCACCTCTCCTCCAAGAGGTGGGGGACCAGGTGGCTGGGAAGGTACAAGTTCTTTGATTTCTCCCTAGATCCCAGCATCTCCCTTCCCACTACCTCCAGGCTCTGGGCCCAATTTGGTTCTGGGGATAGGAACTTGAAGGAGCTCTCATTTAGGTTTTGGTATTAAAGGACTCAATCTAATCTTGGAGAGAAGCCCTCTGCTTAATCCTGAAACCGAAGCCCTCTTTTGTACCCCTAGTATCTGGGGCTTAATTTGCACGCGCCTCACTCATCACCTTGTTCTGGTTTTGTACCCCAGTCCTGCTAGCACTGAGGTCTTATTTTGTTCAGATCATCTTTGTGGGATGGGATTCTGTCTCTGAGCCCAGGGCCCTAGGACCTTAACCTTCCTTACTTCATGCCAGGTTCTTTACATTGGCCTGCTCCACTCACCTTTGAAGAACTTACTTTTTTGCCTAAATCTTTTTGCAGCTGAACTTTCTTGGGAAACTGTTCATCTATTGATCACTCCTTAGCCTGTCTCTGGACCCTGGGGCACCACTGGCATGAGTTGACTTGTTTCAGTAAGTTTCAGCTGGGCTCAGCTTCTTGCCATGGCCACATTCCAGCTGATCTGCTGGGTCTTCAGGCACCAGCCTCTCCTGGCTCAAACCTCTGCTCCTGAGTTTCCAGCTCCTCCACTGATCTATCTTGCATAAGACTAACTAGGTCTAGATAGAATTTCTTCACTCTTGATCATTGCAGTACTGTTTAGAGTCCCACATAACAGCTTAAAATAATGAAAAGCTGTTTTTTTTTTTTTCTTTTCAACATTGTTAATTTACTATCAGTCATTAGTTCCCAAACAGAAAATATTTAAGAGTGGATGAAGAAAGATTACATCATGGGCTTCCCAGGTGGTACCAGGCTCCTCTGTCCATGGGGAGTCTCTAGGCAAGAATACTGGAGTGGGCATTCTGTCCCCTCTCTAGGGGATCTTCCTGACCCAGGAATTGAATTGAGGTCTCGTGCATTGCAGGTGGATTCTTTATCAGCTGAGCTGCCAGCGAACCCCCAGTGGTAAAGAACTCTCCGGCTAATAAAGGAGTCATGAGATACAGGGTCAATCTTTGGCTCAGGAGGAGGGCATGGCTACCCACTCTAGTATTCTTGCCTGGGGAATCCCCATGGGCAGAGGAGCCTGATGGGCTACAATCCACAGGGCCACAGAGAAGGACACAATTGAAATGATTTAGCACACACCCACATGCAGAGTAAACAATAATAGGAGAAGATATAGTGCTGGCAGCATGTTTAATAGAATAAAATATAATTGTGCTCTGATTTCAAGTTAATGTATAAATAACATAACTGAGTTTATGACTGAGTTTTTAGCTGACTTGGCTCTATCTATTCCTGCTGTAGTAGTTTTGGAGGCAAGCAAGTTTCCTTTTCTGAGGACTGGTTTGACAAGTATAAATAAAGTTGAGATGGTGATTTCGTTCACTTGTGCACTCACTCACTCATTTATTAATTCATGCACACATGTATGCATTTGTCATCCTACCACACACCCCTGGAGTGCCCAGAATGACCTAGACACTGGACGGACCAGTTGTTGGAGATTTGGAGGTAGGGGAGCCAACCTCGAGGACCAACAGTTTCAGAAAAAGAGGCAGATTATTACGCTGCATGGGATTATGGGAGGCAGCCTCTCTGATGGCCCCTTATGGTCTCTGCCGCTTGTGTTTATGCCCTCACGTATAGTAAGTCACCTACAAACATATGAATTCCGTTCCGAGAGTGCATTCGTAAGTCCAATTTATTTGTTAAGTCCAACAAATTTAGCCTAGGTAGCCAACTAGTACTGCAGTCAGCTCTGTAGTACTTAATGTAATAGGGTTATAGTTCTTTTCACACAGATAGTGGGCTTCCCTAGAGTCTGCCTGCAATGGGGGAGACTTGGGTTTGATCCCTGGGTTGGGAAGATCCCCTGGAGGAGGAAATGGCCACCCACTCCAGTATGCTTGTCTGGAGAATCCCCATGGACAGAGGAGCCTGGCAGGTTACAGTTTTGGGGGCTGCAGAGTCAGACATGACTGAGCACAGCACACAGATAATACATAAAAAGCAAGCAAACTCAGAAAAGTAAAGAAAATAGTTTTAATCTTACAGTACAATACCTTGAAAAGTACAGTAGTACAGTACAACAGCTGGCATACAGGGCTGACATCGAGCAAACAGGCAAGAAGAGTTACTGACGGGAGGAGGGAAGGGAGGAGGGGGATGGAGGAGCCGAAGGATCGTCAGCAGTAGGAGACAGAGGGCAACTTCACTCATGCCTGATGTTGACACAGGTTCTGATTCCTTGCTGGATTCAATTCTATCTACCTTCCTAAAAAAACAGTCCAGTGATGATGTCTCCATAGCAGCTCTTCTTTTTCTTGTCATAGATGACGTAGCACTGGACTGTCTTCTGAACGACTGGAGGCGACCTTTGTGTGCCGTTCAGCTTTCAGCTCCTGTGCTTTAAAAACTAACAGTGCCTCCTCAAATAAAGAAAGTCGCTTGCTTCTGGACATCCTGGGCTTGAAGTAAACCTACGATACGACTCTATTCTGTACAGTATTGTACGGTAAAGGACACAAAAGCACAACTGCTTGTAGAGGATGCACGCGCATGACAATGTGTGCCAGACGTGTGAACCTGTGGGCCTGGACATGCAAATGGATGTTCGCCTCTTTGAAAATTTGCAACTTGAGTGTTCATATGTAGGGGACTTACTGTACTCCCTTCTCTCGTCTGTGGTCTGGACCCAGTGACTCACTTAAAAAAAATTATTTATTTTTGCAGGCTAATTACAATATTGTGGTGGCTTTTGCCATACATTCACATGAATCAGCCATGGGTGGACATGGGTTCCCCATCCTGACCCTCCCTCCCACCTCCCTCCCCATCCCATCCCATCCCTCAGGGTCATCCCAGTGCACCAGCCCTGAATGCCTTGTCTCATGCATTGAACCTGGACTGGTCATCTATTTCACATATGGTAATATACATGTTTCAATGCTATTCTCTCAAATCATCCCACCCTCGCCTTCTCCCACAGAGTCCAAACATCTGTTCTTTACATCTGTGTGTCTTTTGCTGTCTTGCAGATAAGGTCATTGTTACCATCTTTCTAAATTCCATATATATGCGTTAATATACTGTATTCGTGTTTTTCCTCTGGTGGCTCAGATGGTAAAGTGTCTGCCTACAATGCGGGAGACCCAGGTTCGATCCCTGGGTCGGGAAGGTCCCTTGGAGAAGGAAATGGCAACCTACTCCAGTAGTCTTGGCTGGAAAATCCCATGGATGGAGAAGCATGGTAGGCTACAGTCCATGGGGTTGCAAAGAGTCGGACATGACTTAACCACTTCACTTTCCTTTCACTCTGTATAATAGGCTCCAGTTTCATCCGCCTCATTAGAACTGATTCAAATGCTTTCTTTTTAATAGCTGAGTAATACTCCATTGTGTATATGTACCACAGCTTTCTTATCCATTCGTTTGCTGATGGACATCTAGGTTGCTTCCATGTCCTGGCTATTATAAACAGTGTTTCGATGAACATTGGGGTACACGTGTCTCTTTCAGTTCTGGTTTCCTTGGTGTGTATGCCTAGCAGTGGGATTGCTGGGTCGTGTGGCAGTTCTATTTTCAGTTTTTAAAGGAGTCTCCACACTGTTCTCCATAGTGGCTGTACCAGTTTGCATTCCCACCAACAGTGTGAGAGTGTTCCCTTTTCTCCACACCCTCGCCAGCATTTATTGTTTGTAGACTTTTTGATAGCAGCCATTCTGACCAGCATGAGATGGTACCTCATTCTGGTTTTAATTTGCATTTCTCTGATTTTAACAGCTATAGGAACAGTGATGAGATGTTGCTTCTGTGACCAGGTTCCTGAAAGGCTCTGGCTTTTGTCTTGAGTTGCTCTCCTCTCTCTCTTGCTCTCTTGCTCTGAGGGAGGCCAGCTCTATGAACAGACTCACATGGAAGGAACTGATATCTCCAACCAATAGCCAGTGAGGACTTGAGGCTTTTCAACAGCTACAGGAATGAGCTTGGAAGTAGATATTCTGAAATCTACTAACAGCCATGTGAGTGGACTTGGAAGTGGATCTTTCCTCTCTTGACTGAAGCATCCCAAGGCACTTAAACAGATGCAGCAAGCTAATCCACACCCAGGTTCCTGCTGCATAGACACTGTGAGATAAAAACTGCCAAGTTTGTGGGTAATTTGTTATGCAGCAGTAGATAACTAATACAACATGATGCTTCACTCAAGAGATAAAGCATGCATTGTAGGAGTACAGAGGGAAAAGCAATTAACTCTGCATGGAGATGTTGGGCAAGGTTCCCTGTGGAGAGAATGATCCTCCAGCTGGAGAAGATGGGCATAGAAAACTGGTGGTGGTCCATCCTCCCTGACCTCTCTCTTTTATCACTACTGCACAATCTCCCAGCTCCTCCCTGAGAGTTCTCACCTGACAAAGTGCTTGGGCCCTGCCATTCCATTGATCTGGACTAATGCACCACTGGTAATGGACTAAGAAGGATACTTCTCTCTTCACATCTCTCTTTCAGCCACAGTGGGCTGGCCCTCTCCTGGCTATCTCAATTGGATCCCAATCCTGGCTGTTTTTGCCCCAGAAGGGGCCTCAGACATTTCATCTTTCATTTTCAAAGTCTGCTCCAGCATAGCTCCACATATCTCCCTGTGCCCTCCTCAATTAAAAATGACACAAAAGTAAAGGAGACACATAACTCTTTGAAAAGCCTTCCAGATCCAAACTTTTTAATGAAGACAGAATATAAAGAGCCTGTCTTATCTCTCCGATGCGACTCCCATGTGCTGTAATCAAGCAGAATTAATTAAAAGCAATCAAGTGGTGAGTTGGCATGGGGGCCTGCGGCACCAGTCTTTCATCTTAGCCACATGAGTTCTGTCCCTGAGGGGTGGGGCTGCAGGCAGCAGAGAGGGGTGGGCCCAGTGCTGGGAGGGAAACCAGTTCACCCAACAAGCTTGAATTGCCAGGGCATGGCCAGTGCTGATGGAGAGAGTTGGGTCCGACTCACAGAAGCATTTCTGCATTGTTCTGGGTGAAGAGTCCAGACTAGATTCTCAACCTTGCAGGCTATGGATATATGGGGTTGGATACTTCTTTGTGGTGGGGGCTGTGCTGTGTATTGTAGGGTGGTCTACCCATTAGATGCCACTTGCACCTCCCTAGCTGTAAAAACCAAGGATATCTCTAAACACTATCAAAAGTCTGGAGTGGGGTGGGGAAAGCAAAACTCCCCCCTGTTGAGACCCACTGGTCCAGTTAGAGTTCCTGTCAGTAAAAGTGCATTGTGTCAGGTAAACAAGAACATTTCTGTCACTGGGGACCCTGGGGGCACTAGGGCAGCTAAATGATGACCTCTGGCTTGCAGTCACTTGGGAAATTCTCTTATCCAGGTGAGGTACAAGAGCCAGCTGCATGGAGGCTGGCAATGTGGATTCTTGAGTCTAAAGAGGGCTGATTCCTATTAAGACTGAAATAAGATGCAGGAAATCTCTCCCACTGGCAATTATTTTGTATTTACACACTCTTCCTAATGTCAGTCATCTTCCAATACTGCGATATTGCCCAATACTCAGCAGTGGATAGAGGGTGGTGGGGTCGTGGAGGTAGAACATCAGGGGACTTTCATGCCTAATTTGCTGATGTTGGTTCTCAGTGGTCCCCTTCTGTCTCTGCTTACAAACATCTCATGGGATCTTGGGATTTTGGGCACCCATATACCTGAAAGAGATGAGCTTTGCTAGACTTTTTTTTTGACACCACGGGTATGACCTGGGCAGTCCCTTCTTGGTCCAACAAGTAAATTAAGTGAATCAAATCATATCCTATGTAAGAACCACAAGGGAAGAGAAAAGCATGTTAAGGTACCAAGGGAGTGCAAGCTTTCACCCAGTGACCTGGTTTATTAGATAAAGAAAACAGAGAGTTGAAACATTGCTTAATGCAGGATGGCAAGGGCTGCAGCATTGCCTGCTCATAAAGCACAAAGGAGGAGGGGTTTTCACCCGAGCTTGTTTGGTACTGCTTAAGTGGGATCTATTATAACTCCCCACTTCTCATTGATTATCTATCTTTTTAAGCCTTTCCATCAGATTGGATGCTTGCAGGATGGGGGAGGTTTAAGACCATCTTTCTTAGAGAGGGACAGAAGGAATAGGTGACTGAGAGAGTAAATTCCTAGGTAGGTTGGTAAGAAGTCCAAGGTCCCCAAGGAGGAGGAAAGGGTCAAGAGCCCTTGAGGCAGAGAAAGGGGTCTGGGGTTCTCAAGGAGGAGAAAAAGACAAACTTTTTTTTAAGCCCAGAGCTGATTGCACAACAAAACAACTCATTTTGCTCAAGGATATGTTTTCCCTTAAACTCTGTACCAATTACAACAATGCATCCTGCTTGAGGACATGTTTCTCCTTCTTAAGAACCTTCTGACTAATCCTGTCATCTTAAAATGTATATTGTGGGACTGGGTCTGGTAAGGCCTTTGCCGGCTTGAGACATTCTTCTGATTTATTGTAATAACCAATTAAAAAAGCACATAGCTCCCTTGTTAAGACCAGCAAGGGGGGCATTCTCTGTCCCCCTTCTGATATCTATGTCAGAAGCTTTCCCTGTGCCCTTTTCACTTTAATAAAACTCTGCAACACAAAACCTTTTGAGTGATCAAGCCTGGTCCCTGGTCCCGAAGCTAAATCTTCTTTGGAGATCATGAATCTGACGTCGTTCACTGTAAGCTATCAGTGACCTTTGAAGGTTTGGGGGAGACAGTTATTAGAACCCCTTCCATGTGCTGGATACAGTGCTCAGGCTTCACGTGTTCTAACAGCCCCGAGAGGGAGCTGTCATTATCTTCTTTTATGGCAAAGGAAATGGAAGCAACTAGTGAGGCTGAACTAGGATTCAAACCCAGTCTGCTGACTCCCAAGTTTATGGTCTTCCCCTCTCTTTCATTGGAAGGGCTGATGTTGAAGCTGAAACTCCAATATTTTGGCCACCTGGTGCGAAGAGCTGACTCATTGGAAAAGACCCTGATGCTGGGAAAGATTGAGGGCAGGAGGAGAAGGGGACGACAGAGGATGAGATGGCTGGATGGCATCACCGACTCGATAGACATGACTTTGAGTAAACTCTGGGAGTTGGTGATGGGCAGGGAGGCCTGGCGTGCTGCGGTTCATGGGGTCACAAAGAGTCGGATACAACTAAGCAACTGAACTGAACTGAACCCCTCTTTCAGCTCCTTTCCTATGCGTATAAGATAGGCTTTAGGATGTGGATCTCAGAGCTTTCAGGACAGGGGCTAATGATGTGCAGATGGTGTCATGGGATCCCAGATCCAGAGGAAGCAAGGAGAGGCTCAGGCTCCAGGCTCTGGTCTGCTTCTGGTCATTTCCAGGGTTCCTTGGGGATCAGAGTTTCAGTGCAAAAACATTTTAAAGGACAATTTGGCTGATACCATTGCTCTTACTGGTAATTCCATGGGTCACACTCCCATACCTCATCTGCTATGTATATTCCAGAAGCATCCTTGTCTTAGTCCCTTTGGACTTCTTTAACAAACTACCGTAGACTGAGTGCTTCATAAACCACAGAAATGTATTTCCCACAGTCCTGGAGGCTGGAAAGTCCAAGATTAAGGCACCAGCAGATTTGGCATCTGTTCAGTGTGTTCTCATAAAGCAGAAGGGCTGAGAGAGCTCTCTGAGGTCTCTTTCATAAGGTATGTGTGTGTGCTAAGTCACTTCCATCGTGTTTGACTCTGTGACCCCATGGACTGTAGCCCGCCAGGTTCCTCTGTCCATGGGATTCTCCAGGCAAGAATACTGGAGTGGGTTGCTGTGCCCTCCCTGGGTTGGGATGGAAGCTGCATCTCTTATGTCTCCTGCAGGTGGGTTCTTTACCACTAGTGCCACCTGGGAAGACCTTCATAAGGATACTAATCCCATATATGAGGGCTCTGCCCTCAGGACCTAATCCAAATTACCACCCCAAATCCAAATATTATCACACTGAGGATTCAGATTCCGCATATGAATTTTGAGAAGACCCAGACATTCTATCTCTAGTCATTCTTCTGCTCTTCTGGCTAAGCCTTTAAATATAGGCTTATGTTCTAATCTCCAAACATGTGAATGTGGCCTTATTTGAAAAAAGTGTCTTTGTAGATGTAATTAAAGATCTTGAGATGAGCTCATCCTGGCCATCCTGGGTGGGCCATGATCCAAGGACCAGCGCTTGTACAGGAGTCAGAGAAGGGACATGGGGACAGACAAGGAGAAGGTCGTGTGACGATGGAGGCAGAGACTGGGGCAATGCAGCCACAAGCCAAGGAATGCTGACAGCTGCCCAAGGCTGGAAGGGGCAATGGCGCTTCTCCCCTCGAGCCTTTGGAGGTTCTGTGGCAGTACCAACACCTCGCTTTTGAACTTGTGGCCTCCATAATTGTGACAGAATAAATGTCTATTGTTTCAAGCCACTAAATTTGTGGTAATTTGTTACAGCAGCTCCTGGAAATGAAGAAGGGCCCCAGTAAGGAAGGGTGAAGTCACTGAAGTCACTGGGGCTCCCTCTCCCCGCACCCCCCCACCCCCCCCATTGTCTGGGTGCCTGCTGCACGTGTGGCCTCTGGTTGCAATGACAGAGCGTGAAGGGTGCCCTGGGGACACTCAGAAGTCATTCACTGTGGGTGAGCACAGGATATAAGATTATACAGGGAGGGAGACGTTTTGTAGTGACCAAGGGAGATATGATAGAGCAGATGGAGAGAGTGTGTGCTCTGAGAGGTGCTGAGGAGTTAGAATAGGCGGAACTTGGTGACTTGGGGTGTGATGGGCGAGGGTGGGAGAGGAGTCCCAGATTTCTGGCTTTGCACTGAAGTAGTTGCTGTTTCCCTCCACTCCGAGGGGGAATACCGGGGAAGGCTTGAATCTTCTTGTCTTTCACATTCCTGTGTGCCTCCGTCAAGCTCTGCCCTTTACCTCTGACTCCAAGGTGACCTGGGTGGGCTGTTCCCACTTGGTCAAGGGCAGTACCCCTGGCACCCCTGGGAGCCTGCCAAGCTGCTGGGGAAGTTAGGCTCCCAGTGCTGGACCTGTTGACTGTTGAAGCTCTTTAGGCACTTGAGTTTTTAATGTGTCACTAAGATCTCTCTGCTAGTGGCCTATTTCCGTGAAAGTCATCACAGAAATTGCTGTTTTAGTCAGGTCAATTAAATCAAGGTTCCCTCTCCGTATCCTAGAGAGACTGGAGGTCAGTGACTCCAAAACCCAGACCTGGCTAATGACTTTCAGGTCCACAGACCCTTTCAGGCTGCAGCAAGATAATTGAGTGATGTTGATGACTTTTGTTCCACTTAAGTTGACAAATGAAAAAAGAAGCAGCTTTTGGGTTCGGGCTAAGAGCAGAATCGAGTCAATAGTTTGCTTTGAGAGTAAAAACGGAATTACAGGGACGAATGGGGCTGCCCACTACCACTCCCCACCTCCCCTCCTCCCCTCTGTTCTTCTGCCTGGGGTCCTTTATTTCCCCAGGCCATCTTCCAAGTTCGGTCACTTGTCACCTGTCACCCGGGTCACCCAGTCACCCTGGGTGGTGGTCCTCTGTCTTTCCTTCCCTTATGAACTATTCTGCATACCATCCCATGGAACATTCTGTCTCAAGCCCCAGTAATTATGATTCTATCCGACATCCTATTGCCCGGGGATCTAACACTTAAGTCTTTAGCCTGATAGTTTTATGAATCAGGCTTTCCCTTGTCTTTTGCCTTCTGCTTCTCTACACCTGCCAGGGCTGACACTCTGCCAGACCTTGTCCGAGACGTGTTTATTGCTATCTTTTGTCTTTGTTAGCTATCGCTCTTTGGAATATCTTCCTATTTCCTTCTACCCGAGCTTGGAGAGACTTTGTAGTATATTCATTAAGTCTGTAGCCCTTGAGTTAAACTTGTTGGGTTCACATCCTGCCTTTGTCACTTACATGAAATAAAATATATAAAGCTGTTAGCACAGAGCTTGATGTAAAATAAGCACTTCATAATACAGTCTGAGTGAGTGAAGTCGCTCAGTCGTGTCCGACTCTTTGCGACCCCGTGGACTGTAGCCCACCAGGCTCCTCTGTCCATGGGCTTCTCCAGGCAAGAGTACTGCAGTGGGCTGCCACTTCTAGGACATTGTTACTACCTATGTGCATCAAGCCAACATGGTTCTAGAGATGAATCTTAACTATAAACTGTTCTGTGATATAGAAAAGATTAAGGCTCTAACTTCAAAGGTAACAAGAGGAACTTGCCTGGTGCCTTCCTCTTGCTCCTCTAGGCCCTCCCCTCTCTCCACCCTTTTTACCCTGGTCTCTGCCCTGGTAGGCTGACCTGGATGGGCCACATCAATGAGTTCTCTTGGGACTTCCCTGGTGGTAAAGTTGATAAGATGCAGGGGACATAGTTCGATCCCTGGTCTAGAAGATTCCACATGCTGCAGAGCAACTAAGCCTGGATGCCACAGCTACTGACTCCATATTCTAGGGCCCGTGAGCCACAGCTTCTGAGCCCGTGTGCCGCAACTCCTGTAGCCAGTGCACCTAGAACCGGTGCTCTGCAACAAGACAGGCCACTGCAATGAGAAGCCTGTGCACAGCAACAGAGTAGTCCCTGCTCGCCGCAACTAGAGAATGATGAAGACCCAGTACAATAATAATAATAATAGTAATAATAATAATAAAGCTAATGCCCTCTCCAGTACTCTTGCCTGGAAAATCCCATGGACGGGGGAGCCTGGTGGGCTGCCATCCATGAGGTCGCTAAGAGTCGGACACGACTGAGCGACCTCCCTTTCACTTTTCACTTTTATGCACTGGAGAAGGAAATGGCAACCCACTCCAGTGTTCTTGCCTGGAGAATCCCAGGGACGGGGGAGCCTGGTGGGCTGCTGTCTATGGGGTCGCACAGAGTTGGACACGACTGAAGCAACTTAGCAGCAGCAGCAGCAGCAGCAGCAGCAATGCCCCTTTTAAAAAAAGGGCTCTCTTGTTCTCTGCTTCTAGTGGGTTCTGCCAGAGGAAATCTCCAGCAGGAGATTAGCGAGGATGATGAGGTTGGGATATTGAGTCTCCTGGCTTCTCTGCGCAGCGTCACCCTGGGCTGGCCGCAGCCCCTGTCCCTCTACTTCATCCTTCCGGCCGAGGGTTGTTTCTGCTCTGTCCCTGTGGTCGCCCTTTCTCTTGCTCCGTGCTTTTATAAACACTCCTTTTTATTAAACCTCCTTGAATCATCCTTCTGTGATGTGCCATTGTTTCCCGCCAGGACCCTGACGGATACAGATGGCAACAGAAAGCCTTTCCGAGGAAGTGACATTTAAGCTAGACTTGTAGGATGAGAAGGAGCCAGCCATGTGAGGAAGGGGGGCGGGGTGGGGGGGAGTGAGGCTCCAGGCAGAAGGAAGTCGTGTGTGAAACTCTGAGGTGGAAAAGAGCTCGTCCTCGCATGCAAGGAACAGAGGAAAGAGAAGGGCAGAGTGTTTAGAGCAAAATGAGCGGGGGAGAAAGGCACGAGATGAGATTTAAGACTAGGCTGAGGGCACAGCGCCTGGCACTTTGCAGACTCTTTAAGAAATCTGAATTTCACCTTGACCATGCCAGGCAGGTGAGGAGGTTCTTTATGTGCCTTCTGGTCACTTGTCTCCTCGTGGTGGTCCTTACTAGAGATAAAAAGAGTGAAAACGAACATTTACTGAACACTCAGTATGTTCCAGGCATTGCTCTAAGGGTTTCAAGGCATTGATTCATTTAAGCAACAACTCTGTAAGGAAAGGTATTTCTAGCATCCACATTACACAGGTAAAGAAACTGAGGTTCAGAGAGATGGTGTCACTTACCCAAGTGCCACAGCTAGTAAATGGAGCAGCTAGATTTGAAAGCAACCCACCTAGAGCCAGGGCTTTGCTCTTAGTCACTTGGCTATAACTGTTAAACTCACCATTGTTAAGTCCTCATCCCCCATTGATCCCTTATCTTACATGCCTCAAATGTGTAGTGGTTTTCTGTATCTATCCATCATTTCTAGAGGTTTCCTGTATCTGTCAATTATTTAATAAATCATGCATATTTATTCTGCCTTCTCAAATATATCATGGATACTTTAAAGACCTAGATGAAGTCTTTTAATTTTTCCACTACCCATAGAACCTTGTAAAATGATTCTATGAGTAGAAAAAATACTCAATAAATGTATTGAGCATGAAAAAAATTCAATAAGTGCCTTTTGGATGCTTGATTTAAATTAAACAGTGGGTGTAAAGTAATAGTGGCTAGAAAATAGAAGGTGTTTAACAGATGGAGTCTGTCACTGGCATTTATAAGAAGGAAGCATAAAGGAAGGAAGTGAGTTTCCTAGGCAATTGTTAACCCCAGATCAAATAGGAGGTCGTTGGATCACCACTCTAGGTTATCTCCACGGTGCCTGCAGTGCAGAATCTTGCTTGAGTCCAGGACACTAAAGGGAAAATTAGGAGAAAACAGGGTTGTTCTCCTAGATGTCAACTTAACATCACCCTCTTCTTTCAATAACCCAAAATATATTTGCAACTTTGAGGAATGCTTTTATGTTCCAGCTGCATCTCCTTTTGGTAGGATGAGTTCTATAAGCTTACTCCCTGCTGCATGAGGGAGCACTTTCTTTTATTGATCCTAAATTTACCTCCTGCGAATTTCAAGTTGTAAGATTCCTCCCCTCCCTATTCCTTCATCTTCTGCTGAAATGAGAATCCGGGGATAGACGAGCAATTTCTTACATGCTACCCCTGCCTTGCGTCAGCCCCCTATTGTTCAGCCTAAGGTATCTGGAGAGTTTCTCTGTGCTCAGTTTTCCTACTAATCTTTCCCTCTTTAGCATGATGGAGATAGTAGAATGGCTTTCTTAAAAGAACTTTCCTAAAAATGAAGGCAACCCAGTTAGGAAAGAAGCGGAGAGTACAGTGCTGAAGCCTCCACACACCCCAGATTGAAGCAGAGAAGCACCTCCCCAGCCTCTGGTTCCAGGCACCAAAAACACTGCATTCATTTCCCAAGTGGTTGGCTTGAGGATTTCTACCCGATTTCTTGCTGTCCTTCGGCCAGGTGGTTGCCAGGGATCTTGCTGTCTCCTTGTGTTGCAAAAGCTCGTCTGCCTTCTTGTCTCCAAGCAAGACATTTTGACAGAGGTGATACCTTGTTCATCCATATTGATGTTACCGTGTCAAAGTGGCTACATCAAAATGTAAAGAGATATTGTTATTGACTAGGTAGTATGAATTCTGGATAGTATTGAGCCTCTCTGCCCCTGACTCTCTCCCTTCTTGGAATTGTGCTCTATTCCTGAGTCTTACTCTGAACTCTATCCCCAGATCTCTGCCTCTAGGCTAATGGTCCTTCCCCAAGAAATCAGCCTAGTGTGGGTGCAGGAAGAGGAGTAACATGGCAAAGCTTCCCCTCCCAGAAGTTGTAGGCAGGATAGGCAATGAAGTAACTCTTGTAGAGTGGAGGGTGTAAGTTTCATATATTACTTGGTTAAAAAAAGAGAAGAAAAGCGATATATATATATATATATATTTCTTTTTGTTTTTGGTCACATGAGGATGTCACTGGCTTCTAAATGATCACATCCAAGTGCCCACATTAAAATTTCATTTACTGTGGAAGCAGTGGTTCTCAACCCTGGTTGCACTTTAGATTCCTGTGGGAGGTTTAAAAAACCAGACAAAGCAGCATCTTCCTTTTTCTGTCTCCTGCTCCTTGCCGTCTGCCCTCAGTTTAGGTAAATCAGAATCTTAGGGCGTGGGGACCAAGTATTATGAGTTGTTGAAAGCACAGCTAGGGTACAGAACCACTGCCCTGATTGAGCGTACAGACTCTCTTTACCCACAGGCTGTCTGTCTCAGTCTGTCTCTTTCAGAATGTCTACCGCTCCAGTGACAGTCAGTGAATGGGGCCGAGGTCATGTTGAAGATTTGTCCAGGAGAATATTGATCCTGGGCACTGATCAATGTCTCCCATATTGTTATGGGTTTTTGTTTTTAATTTCTTTACTGTATTTTTAGTATCCAGTTTCATTTTCTGGAACTGACTGGCTTATTGTTTCTGCTAGGAATTCATGCCTGGTTTATGCCTGACTTAGAAGACTCACTCAAATTTATTTACTAATTCACTCATTTATTGCTCACTCAACCACTCATCCTCTAATTCACTTATTCACTCCTTCACCCATTCATTCTCCTGCCTGTACCATCTGTTATCTATCCATTTATTTACTCTTCGATTCATTCATTCATCTTATTCAGTTGCTTATTAGTTTATCCATTTATCCATCTGTTTATTCTCTTTTGGGTCATTTGCTCATTCATCCACTCTTTGTTGATTTATCCATTTTTCAGACATTTTCTGACCCTCTAGAGGTGAAGGCTCCTGAGCCTGATTCTGGGGAAACACAGATGAATGTACAGGCAGTGGGGCTGGACTTCGAGGCTGGACTTATTCAACACTCTGGGACCAGAAAATCCTGGACTTTTGCTCTCCTTTGTGATCAGATGTAATGACTTTGGGTGGTAAACTTTTCACTATCCTATATGTTTATAGTCTAGGGATCCTCCCAGGGTTGGACCAGAAGTTCTTCTTTGGACATAGGAAATGGCTCTGTAGCACTAGCTGCTGGGGAGGGATGGGTAGAGATGGGAGTGACATTAAGTGCTCTTGACCTACAATAAATCAGCTGCTTAAGGCTGGGCCTTTTTGCAATGGAACTTCCTTTTAAATAGTAATAAAGCAAACAGAGAAAACATAAGGGGGTGAAAATGACACAGTACAAGGAAAATGGAGAAAGAGCAAAAGGAAACTGCTGTAGTAAACATATTAATAGTGTAGAATAACACAAATATTAGCCCCCAAGAGACCAGTGGGGGCCGGAGGGTGAGTTAAACATGACAGCCTTGGTGGCATGTCCAAGGAGGACTATCCTCTAGACGGGCAGAGATGTAGCCTGGAGCTCCCGTCCACTCTCTGTGATTAGAGAGTCTGGTAGAGAGCTCTTGGGAGGGAGGTCCTACTCCTAATGCATGCCTTTGAAAAAGACATTTGTTCATTCATTCCACAAATAATTAGAGAGCATGGCGTCTACTGCCTCCTTGCAGCTTACTTTATAGTGGAAAAGACAGACACTTGGACAAGTATGACACTCAGGGGTGATGAGTGCACTGAGATAGAAAGTAGAGGGAGCTGTGGGACTGTCTCCTGGGAGAAACTGGTCTAGGCAGTTGTGGAAGTTTCCTGGAAAATGGAAGGCTAAGCAGTGATTTGAAGATGGATGTGTATGTAATATAGTTGGAAAAGGGTATATGAAGGCAGAGGGTAAGAGATAGCATGACATGAAAGCTATCCTGTGTGGCTGGTATGTAAAGGGCAAGAGAAGGGTGGGGGAAAGAGGCGGAGAAAGGGAAGTGTTGTCGGTTCATCTGCTCACTCAGCAAAGCATCCCTAAGCATCTGCTCTGCATGGTCCAGAGCTGGGTGTTGGCGATGCAGACAAACAGGACTGGTTCTGCCTTCCAAATCATCTACTCTCCAGGGGCCTTATATAGAGACTGCAAGGGAAGGGTTCAGAGAACACTGCCCAGGTGGGCTCTGCCCACTCTCTGACATTGAGGAAGCATGACTCTGCTGTGGCTGAGGGAAGCACAGCCTTGGGGTGTGTTACACCGGTTTCTTGGAGAGCCTTATGCCTGGGTGGAAATGCCTTAAAACTGAGCTTTTCCAGCTAAAATGAAAGGGTTTCCTGATAAGCCACTAACTGTGTAGTGAGTTATTCAAAGGAGGGAGAAGTAGGAGGAGGAGGAGGACAGGGGTGGAGAACATGAGTGGTGTTGTTCCACTCAGTCGTGTCTGACTCCTTGCGACCCCATGGACTGCAGCACTCCAGGCTTCCCTGTCCTTCACCATCTCCTAGAGCTTGCTCAAACCCATGTCCATTGAGTCAGTGATGCCAGCCAACCGTCTCATCCTCTGTTGTCCCCTTCTCCTCCTGCCTTCAGGAGTCTTTCCCAGCCTCAGGGTCTTTTCTAATGAGTTGGCTCATTGCATCAGGTGGCCAAAGTATTGGAGCTTCCGCTTTGGCATCGTGATTAGCTTCTCCAGAGTTGCTGCATGGGCAATGGAGCCTGGTAGGGCTGGTCTTACCAGGGGTGGACTGGCCATCCAGAAACACAGAAGCAGCCAAGGATTTATGGGGTGTTTGAATGTTGAAGTATTTATGAAGCGGATGTGCCACCAGAGAGATCTGGGTGGTCTCTTCTCCCAAGGTCTTTGTCCTTTAAAATGATTTCATTTATTTATTTATTTCTGACTGTGCCGTGTGCTTTTCTCCAGTTGTGGTGCTTCTCGTTGTGGTGGCTCCTCTTGTTACAGAACGTGGGATCTAGGGTGCACAGGCTGCATGAATTGCGGCACGTGGGCTCAGTAGTTGTGGCTCCCGGGCCCTAGAGCACAGTCTCAATAGTGTGGTGCATGGGCTTAGTTTCAAATATAGTTTGAAAACAAGCTACTGGTGTTTCTACCCTGCTTGTCGCAGGAAGACAGTACCTGCTTTACTTTCATCTGAAAATCTCTCACCTAAGTGCACCTGATTGGTGAAACCTATTTCTTACCCAGAGTCAATCTTCATGGGAGTGTGGGAAATGTAGGTGTACCTAAAAAATCTTTTCAGCCTCTCCTGTGGAGGTGTGCCCCGTACAAGGAGATGGGGGTGGCTGCCGAGAACCAACTGACCACTTCCATCGCGTCTGACATGCGTGGAATTAGATTAACAGGATTTAATTATGTGATGTGAAAGCTGCGTGGTGTGAATGACACATACTAAACAATTAACCTCCACCTTTGCTGCCAACAAACCCCTGGAAACGGAAGGATCAAGGCCATGGGACGTTGTGGCCTGAACCATGGTGCTCAGATGGATACGCCACGGTTCTTTTCCTGTTCTGTGCCTGCGGCTGACCACTTCCTATTTTGATCCACATACAGTTTCTCTAGTCACAGCATCCCTGGCAAATCCCTTACCTGACTTTGCTGAGCTCAGAAATATTTGTAGATTTATTCGCATCCTTGTATTGAATAAGCGTGACTTGTGGGATGTCATCATAAAGCGGCTTTGTTTTTGTCTCCCACTGCCCCGGTTCAGATCCATTCTGTGGGACTAGCTCTCCTCTGAATGAAAACTCAGCAGGACCCATGACAGCTGTGGTTGCTGTCAGGTAAGAAAAATCTTATGCATTCTCTATGTTTCTACTCTATTTCTAATTTAGTGATTAAAATATGCCACCTTGCAATTTTGCCTTAAAGATGTGACTTCCTCCCTACCTCACTGAGCCCTGTTGCAGGCTGGAAGCTGTTACAGAAGGGAGATGTAAGATTGTATTTTCTCTCTTTCTTCGTCTAGTACTTCCACTCTTCTCTCATTTTGCTAGCCATGTATGACACCTCCAGGATGGGATGGAAGTGTGCTAGGAGAAGTAAGGGGACCAGGGACCATTTCCGTGGTAGTGATCAGTTTCAACCCTCTTTGGACTGGTTAAAAGAAAACTCTTTCTCTCCTGTGTGCCCTGTGGGCCATTGGAGATGCCTCTCTCATCACTGGGGATCTTTTACTTACAGCCTCTGTTCTAGAATACATGCATATCTATTTTAGTTATTTGCTTTCTCCTGGGAACCCAACAGTGCCTCTGGTTTCTTTCTTTGACAGGACATAAGATGACCTCCAACACTGGCTCACTCTTGCTCTTGACTTAGATCAGATTCTGATTAAGCCTTTGTCATTTCTTCCCTCGATGAACTCTGGGAGTAAGTTACTTCCCAACATGTAGCTCTCTCCTCTGTTCTATAGGCTGCTGCAGTCAGCCTCTTGACATTTGGATATCTCCAGTGAAACTGCAGGGGTACCACTTAAGTTCTCCAAGTGGTCTCTCAAAGCCATTCTCTTGTCACCTGGGGTGTAGGAGGTAGCATCCATGTACTAATCAGACTAGGCTGGGATAGCACCATCCAACCAAAGTGGCTTACTACCATACGACTTCGTTTCCTGCTCTCAAGCCCCTGTAGATCCAACAACCGTTATGGCCAGTTGTCCCCCAAGTGTTGATTCAGTATTTCAGGCTGCTTTGAGATATGGCATCTCCATATTTAAAAAAAAAAATACTTCTACAAAAAATTCTGAGGATGAAGGGTAGTGATGTTCACATAACAATGTGAATGTACTCAATATCACTAAGCTGTACACTTACAAATGGTTAAAATGGTAAATATTATGTTGTATTTAAGATACAGCAATAAAAAAATGTTGCATAGAGAAGAAAGTTATTTTCAGTGAACTTAATCTTTGCTTCATATGAGAAAATAATTTTTACCTTAACTAGATGTTAGGTATTCATTCAGATATTATCAATATTTTCTCTCTCAGCACTTGGTGTAAATTGATGGTTTGAATAACTTTAATAGAATTAGATAATAAGAACAATGCTTCTACAATTACTACAATAAGGGAAGAGAAGGCTGGAAGGATGTGCAATGCCATGAAATTCATTGGCCAAGGCAAATTACATGGGCATCCTTAATTTCAAGGGTGTGTGTGTGGATGGGGTACAATATCTCCGGTGCCCAGAAGAAAAGAAAAAACACACACCAGTGAATAGTAGTAGTGACATCTCTGGTACCTCTGCCCTTTCTAAATCCAGCTTGAATATCTGGAAGTTCACGGTTCATGTACTGTTGAAGTCTGGCTTGGAAAATTTTGAGCGTTTCTTTGCTAGCATCTGTTCAGTTCAGTTCAGTCGCTCAGTCGTGTCCAACTCTTTGTGACCCCATGAGCCACAGCACACCAGGCCTCCCTGTCCCTCAACCAACTCCCGGAGTTTACCCAAACTCATGTATATTGAGTCAGTGATGCCATCCACCATCTCATCCTCTGTTGTCCCCTTCTCCTCCTGCCCTCAATCTTTCCCAGCATCAGGGTCTTTTCCAATGAGTCAGCTCTTCACACCAGGTGGCCAAAATATTGGAGTTTCAGCTTCAACATCAGTCCTTCCAATGAACACCCAGGACTGATCTCCTTTACGATGGACTGGTTGGATCTCCTTGCAGTCCAAGGGACTTTCAAGAGTCTTCTCCAACACCACAGTTCAAAAGCATCAATTCATTGGTGCTCAGCTTTCTTTATAGTCCAGCTCTCACATTCATACATGACTACTGGAAAAACCATAGCTTGACAAGATGAACCTTTGTTGACAAAGTAATGTCTCTGCTTTTTAATATGCTGTCTAGGTTGGTCATAACTTTCTTTCCAAGGAGTAAGCTGCAGTCACCATTTGCAGTGATTTTGGAGCCCCCCAAAATAAAGTCAGCCACTGTTTCCCCATCTATTTCCCATGAAGTGATGGGACCGAATGCCATGATCTTAGTTTTCTGAATGTTGAGCTTTAAGCCAACTTTTTCACTCTCCACTTTCACTTTCATCAAGAGGTTCTTTAGTTCTTCTTCACTTTCTGCTATAAGGGTGGTGTCATCTACATATCTGAGGTTATTGATATTTCTCCCAGCAATCTTGATTCCAGCTTGTGCTTCTTCCAGCCTGGCGTTTATCATGATGTACTCTGCATAGAAGTTAAATAAGCAGGGTGACAATATACAGCCTTGACGTACTCCTTTTCCTATTTGGAACCAGTCTGTTGTTCCATGTCCAGTTCTAACTGATGTTACCTGACCTGCATACAGGTTTCTCAAGAGGCAGGTCAGGTGGTCTGGTATTCCCATCTCTTTCAGAATTTTCCACAGTTTATTGTGATCCACACAGTCAAAAGCTTTGGCATAGTCAATAAAGCAGAAATAGATGTTTTTCTGGAACTCTCTTGCTTTTGCGATGATCCAGCGGATGTTGGCAATTTGATCTCTGGTTCCTCTGCCTTTTCTAAATCCCTCTTGAACATCTGGAAGTTCATGGTTCACGTATTGCTGAAGCCTGGCTTGGAGAATTTTGAGCATTACTCTACTAGTGTGTGAGATGAGTGCAATTGTGCGGTAGTTTGAGCATTCTTTGGCACTGCCTTTCTTTGGGATTGGAATGAAAACTGACCCTTTCCAGTTGTGCGGCCACTGCTGAGTTTTCCAAATTTGCTGACATATTGAGTGCAGCACTTTCACAGCATTATCTTTTAGGATTTGACATAGCTCTACTGGAATTCCATCACCTCCACTAGCTTTGTTCCTAGTGATACTTCCTAAGGCCCACTTGACTTCACATTCCAGGATGTTTGGCTTTAGGTGAGTGATCACACCATCGAGATTATCTGGGTCATGAAGATCTTCTGTGTATTGTCACCTCTTCTTAATACCTTTTGCTTCTATTAGGTCCATACCATTTTTGTCCCTTATTGTGCCCATCTTTGCATGAAATGTTCCCTTGGTGTCTCTACTTTTCTTGAAGAGACCTCTAGTCTTTCCCATTCTGTTGTTTTCCTTTATTTCTTTGCATTGATCACTGATGAAGTCTTTCTTATCTCTCCTTGCTATTCTTTGGAACTCTGCATTCAAATAGGTGCAGCAAATATCTTTTTTTCCTTTGCCATTTGCTTCTCTTGTGTTCTCAGCTATTTGTAAGGCCCCCTCAGACAACCATTTTGCCTTTTTGCATTTCTTTTTCTTGGGGATGGTCTTGATCCCTGTCTCCTGTACAGTGTCACAAACCTCCGTCCATAGTTCTTCAGGCACTCTGTCTATCAGACCTAATCCCTTGAATCTGTTTGTCACTTCCACTGTATAATCATAAGCGATTTGATTTAGGTCATACCTGAATGGTCTAGTGGTTTTCCCTACCATCTTCAATTTAAGTCTGAATTTGGCAATAAAGAGTTCATGATATGAGCCACAGTCAACTCCCAGTCTTGTTTTTGTTGACTGTATAGAGCTTCTCCATCTTTAACTGCAAAGAATATACTCAATCTCATTCAGTATTGATCATCTGGTGATGTCCATGTGTAGAGTCTTCTCTTGTGTTGTTGGAAGAGGGTGTTTGTGATCACCAGTGCATTCTGTTGGGAAAACTTTGTTATCATTTGCCCTGTCTCATTTTGTACTCCAAGGCCAAATTTGCCTGTTACTCCAGGTATTTCTTGACTTCCTACTTTTGCATTCCAATCTCCTGTAATGAAAAGGACATCTTTTTTGGGTTTTAGTTCTAGAATGTCTTGTAGGTCTTCATAGAATCATTTAACTTCAGCTTCTTCAACAATACTGGTGGGGGCGCAGGCTTGGATTACTGTAATATTGAATAGTTTGCCTTGGAAACGAACAGAGATCATTCTGTCATTTTTGAGATTGCATCCAAGTACTGCATTTTGGACCCTTTTGTTGACTATGAGGGCTACTCCATTTTTTCTAAGGGGTTCTTTCCCACAGTAGTAGATATAATGGTGATCTGAGTTAAATTCACCCATTCCAGTCCATTTTAGTTCACTGATTTCTAAAATGAGAATCCCTTGGACTGCAAAGAGATCAAACAAGTCAATCCTAAAGGAATTCAGTCCTGAATATTCATTGGAAGGACTGACGCTGAAGCTTAAACTCCATACATTGGCCACATGATGGGAAGAACTGACTCATTGGAAAAGACCCTGACGCTGGGAAAAACTGAAGCCAGGAGAAGGGGACGACAGAGGATGAGATGGTTGAATGGCATCACCAATTCAATGGACATGAGTTTGAACAAGCTCTGGGAGTTGGTGATGGACAGGGAAGCCTGGCACACTGCAGTCCATGGGGTCACAAAGAGTCGGACACGACTGAGTGACTGAACTGAGTTGAACTGAACATAGCCTTCCACGCCTACCCTAGGGAAGGAGTGCGATCCACCCCCTTTTCTTATGTTGTCTTTAGCTTATCTCAAAAAATTCTTTGCTAAAGTATTTCCCTCCAATCCAACTTCTGACCTGTACATATACTTGAATGTGATACTGGCTTTGACAACCTACCTCCTTTGCAAATGGTTTAGCACCTCCTTTGAAATATGAGAACTATTGTCTCTTGATGCCCTGGCTAACACTTCCATTTAAGCATCCTGTTATATATTTGTTCATTGTCTGTCTCTCCTACCTGACCGAAGGCCCTTAGGATCGCAGACTGCATTTGTCTTGTTTCTAGGAGGACCCTTCAGGCTGCCTGCCTGGCATGGTACTGGAAAAGAGGCAGGTTTTCTATAGCTATTGTAGGCAGGAGGGAAGGAAGGAAGGATGGAGGCAGGGAAGAGGGGAGGGAGAAAGAAACAGGAAAAAGGTAGGATGGACTTAAGTCAGGAGGTGGGGTGAGCAAAAGAGGCTCACAGGAGGAGATACAGACAGAAAATGAAATTCCAGCCTGGAGCCCCGAATTAGCCAGGGACCTGAAATACCAAGGGTGAAGGCAGATCCGCTCTCCCAAGATGAATCAACTCAGAAACAGAAATGAAATTATGATAGAATGGCCAGGGTGTGGTTGCAGTGTGGGAGATAAGGCTCAGTGTTTCTGGGAGAAGCAGTTTCATGGGAAGAGAAGAGAAATAGCATTTGTCGAGTGCCTACTCTATGCCAGGCATTGCGCCAGCTACTTCCTGTAGGCTAGCTCACTGAACCCTGTTTATAAACCTGGGAAACTGAGCTTGCAGTAACCCTCTTTATAAATCTGGGAAACTGAACTCAGAGAGGTGAGCCCAAGGTCACATAGCTTATCAGAGTGGTGTTGGAACTCAGATTTGGGTGTGTCCAGCCTCAGAGATGTCTTCATTCCAGACAGCTCCTTGTAGCCCATCTCTGAGGACATTCCTTTATATATATATCTCTTTTTCGGGAAACTCACTTCCAGATAGCCATTCTGGTAAGTGGATAGTACAAGCTGCTCCTTTCTTCGCTTCCTAACTTCTGAGATGTCAATAGCCGTTGTGAGAGGCATAAAACAGCTTTAGGCTAAACCTGCCTGCCTCTACTCCATTTATGGCTGGTTTCAAGATTCCTGCTCTCACCCAGCCTGGCTCCCACGCAGACCCCTGAGCTTTCCACGTAGATAGTTAAAGGAGTTTTCTGCAGCTCAGTTCTATTTTAAAGAAAGATACACACACCTGTATTTGTGTATGAGTGTGTGTGCAGAATTGCTCGTGGTGGGATATCTGGGGGACCTCTGAGATGTACAGGTGTGATCACGGTGACTGTGTGCTGAGTGTGAGGTATGCGTATTCAAGGTTGTTCACAGCTTGGGTTCTCCACTGTGCCCTTGGGTCTAGCACTAGCCTCGATGGCTGGTCAACATTCCTAGTGAACCGCTTGTCAAGGAGTCCCCTCGGGTGCAAAGCACTGCCATCAGTGTTAGGACTTTGGCTCTGTTGAGTGCCCAGGGAAAATGAAATGGTGCCCAGTTCACACTGGGAGGTGGTGGCATATTGGCTTTGCTGAACCTCGGACTACTCCTCCCGCTGCGGTGGGACAAAGGCTCACACGTGCACGCATGTGTGTTAGTGCTAAGGCCCGTGTCTGAAGTCCACCCAGCCAGCGATGCTGATGGCCTGGGAGTTCTGCAGGGACCAGGCATTTGTGACCCATCCCTGGGCACATAGGGGACTATCTTTCTATCTTGACTCTGTGGTGGCAGCAAGCATTTGTAGATTCAGTCTGTGTGAAATTAGGGTTGCATCAATATGACGTGTTGAAGCTCAACTGATGCTTGATGAAAATAACCACAGTAGCAGATATTTGACATTAAAAGTTTTGTGATACTCCATCTCCTTCTTTCGTGAGGCAGTGCTCCCTCTAGGGAGCTCCATTTTCCTGTCTCTTGACTTTAAGCTACCCTCAACCCCTCCTTAATCTGCTTTTCACCCTGTCTGTGTCGCAGGAAGTAGTCTGGCCACTGGGGACCACTAGCAGGAGATGTGGGACAGGGAGGAGTATAAGGTTTGAACAATTTCTTCAGCCAAGATTCATCCACATGGGGGTGTTCTCCGGGAGTTTGGAGTTGAATGCTCCAGCTTGAGCACTGTGAGTGGTGTTAATAGCCTACTCCAGGGATCAGCAAACTACACCAGTCAGTCACATCTGGTCCCCTATGTGTTTCTGTATGTGTTAATTTGTTAGTTGCTCAATCGTGTGCAACTGTTTGCAACCCCATGGACTGTAGCCCGCCAGTCTCTTCTGTCTGTGGAATTCTCCAGGCAACAATACTGGGATGGGTAGCCTTTCCCTTCTCCAGATGATCTTCTGAACCCAGGGACTGAACCCAGGTCTCCCACATTGCAGGCAGAGTCTTTACCATCTGACCCACCAGGGAAGTGTATGACCATGATGCTGAGAATGACATTTACATTTTAAAAATTCTTCAAAAGAAGAATTTTTTTATATGTAAAAATTCTATGAAATTCAGATTAAGATATCCGCAGGTAAAGATTCACTGAAACACAGCTATGCTTATTTGATTATGTTGTCTATTGCTGCTTTTACACTACAAAGGGAGAATTGAGTAGTTTCAACATACAGCCTTTGGCCTTCAAAGCCTAAAGTATTTACTGTCTGGTCTTGCCCAATAGTCTTGACCAATGTGAAACTATGGCAACTTAATAAAGACAAGACCACCAGGGGCTCAGATTTAAAAGGAATAAGGATCGGGTAATCCTACCAGGCAATAAACTCTAACCATTCAGGGTGTTTAGAGGCCAAGGGAACATGGATTAGCTGTGGAAGTGGGCCACTGTGATTACTGACTTAGGTCTCCATCTATAAAAGCTTGGATGCTGCTGCTAAGTCATTTCAGTCGTGTTCGACTCTGTGCGACCCCATAGATGGCAGCCCATTGCCGGGGGCCAGCATGAGGAACTCCGCCCATGGCAAAGGTCATCAGGAAGGAGGCTTGGCATACGCAAAGGCATGATCAAGCCTCAGGAAACCCCCTGTTCCCGAGCATCTACCCCAAAACCAGAGTCTGTTTTCTGTTCTCCCCCATAACCGTTTCTCTCGGAGAAGGAGTAAACGTGCAGCTCCAAGGCGATAAAAATTCCTGGGCGTGACAAGAGTGTTTCAGCTTACGGACTCCTCTGAAGGTTATCTAGCCCACCTGTATAGGTTGTCCGGCCACATGTGATTGTTTACAGCCTCCCAACCTGAGAGGCACGAGATGTTTTAGACTTACTAAAGGCAAATTCTTTTGGGGAGTTAGAAATTATTAGTATAGTGGGTTGGTTAGGAATTATATTGGTGAAGGGTTTTTCATTTGTTGTGCCAATAATTGCTGCTAATTCCCTCCCCTGGGTGGGACAAGGGTGTTTCAGGTCAGACCTCTCTGCTGACAGACTAGCTTGTGTGACAGGATTATCCATACTCCTGCCACACGATTGTTTACTACCTCTTAACTATAAACAGCACAGAGAGTTTTGGAGTATCTTGAGAGTCTTAATTAGCATAGGGCTTTTCTCGTTGTTGAGTCAATGATTGCTGCCAGGCCTCCATATCCTTAGGCACCTGGGAATATATTAATCAATGTATTTGGAATATAGAAAAGGAAATATAGTAGTTTTTGATGTTAGCAATACTAGACTTTTTGAGTTAATGAATTTTCTCTTTTGTAATAGATCACTGTACTTTGTTATAAATCACTGTGTCCTTGCTATGTAAAAATGTAACTTTATCACTATCTTAAGACTAGATAGATCTTAAGGGGAGCATTGGTGAAAGGAGTTTCATTTGTTGGGCTGATGTTTGCTGCTAAATCTCCATATTCTCTGCCCTTATAATGAATATAACTAGCATATAGGAGAAATAAGCATTAACCTTTAAGCATATAGGAGAAATAAGTATTAACCTTTAAGATTAATCATGTTAACCTTGGGTTAAATAAATTCCTTTCTTGATTGTAACTCACTACACCCTCACCCTATAGGAATGTAACTTTATTTGGAGGGTGGTGCCTGGTTTAAGAAAAAACACCCTTGGAAAAAATAAGTTTTTTGGTTATCAGAAAGAAAGGATCATAAAATGTCAGCAGGTCTCACTCATGGCCAGAAGATGATGTAATAACCCTAAGACCTTTTTTTTTATACATTTATGTGAAGCACCTGATTTTGATAAACATCAGGACTGCTGACCCCCGCGTGACTCTGTATTCATCCCTATGTGTAACAAAAGGCATATAAGCAAACCCAAAAATAAAGAAATCGAATCAGTTTCCAGAAAGACTGATTCCCCCCTGTCGCTTCTTTCTTGCTCCCGTTTCTCTGGCTGAATTCCCATCTGGATTCAGCCTCCTTTTCTCCACTACACTATCTCCTACTACACTATCCATTTCTAATCTCTCTCTATATCTGTAATTAAATATATATTTTTCCAAAGATGCCCACGCTGCCCCCCCACCTTTGAATCACCCTGGATCCACTGGGGCTGGACCCCGGCAGCCCATCAGGCTCCCCCATCCCTGGGATTCTCCAGGCAAGAACACTGGAGTGGGTTGCCATTTCCTTCTCCAATGCATGACAGTGAAAAGTGAAAGTGAAGTTGCTCAGTCGTGTCCGACTCTTCACGACCCCATGGACTGCAGCCTACCAGGCTCTTCCATCCATGGGATTTTCCAGGCAAGAGTACTGGAGTGGGGTGCCATTGCCTTCTCCAAAAGCTTGGATGGTAGCAGCTAAATTTTATGTTAATTTCCGCCCCATCCACTTTTCTTCTTTCTCTTGTACTACCTTACATGAAGAACACTTGTGGCTAAATCTTAGGTTTCAGTAGAGAGTTTGAATGAATTGACATCAGCCTGCAACAATATAAGGGAGTTGGACTTTGGTTGTTCCCTGTATTGAGTGCGTGAACTTTTGAACAAGAAGAATGGCAAAAGTGAATGGGAACAGGTAAAAAGAGTGGCTCTTTTCAGATATCTTTGCTTCTTCAGATCTTTTTGCCACCCTTCCCTGCTCTGCTCTGTGCTCCCGGAGGCTGACCTCTCTCAACTACATCAATGAGCCTGTTGCTCTCTGGGCTCTGGTTGAGTGTGCTTGGTGTTGCAGAAGGCACACGTTCATACACGTGGGGGAAGGAGAGAGAGAGAGAGAGAAGAGAGTGAGTTTGGAGTATTTATTTTTCTATGCCCCTCTCTGCTGGATCACTTGGGCTGATGGACTGTGTTCCTCTCCCTAAGGTCACAGCCCCTGTAGATGGCCCTCCATCTCTCTAAGAGTCTTCTGGGCTTCAGTAACCACTCTCTTCCTTTGCCTGTTCGGGTCTATCATGGTACCATGCCATTACAAACAGAATGCTGAACCATTCCTGTGGTTTCTCTATACCCTCCCCTCCTCTTTGTAAACAGGCTCTTCACTAAATTCTTCAATCACCCAGTTCCTACCAAGACCCTTTACTGATAATATGGGCTTGGCTAGTTGGTTGCTCTGTCCAGGATTTTGAAAATGGAGCAAATTATGCAAAAACGAGCCATGGTTGGGAATTGATTTGCTTTAGCCACCGTGGTGTCTGAAGGTGGCAGCAGTTGTGGCTAATGTCAGTGGTGTCCTGCTCTAGGGGCCATTGCATCCTGGCCAGATCCCTTCCCATGTTGGGCCCTTGGGGGAGCCCTTGGTTTTGACTTATTTTCCAACCCCAGCCTCTAGTTTCCTAATTGTGAGACTTCAGTAGAGTTCTAAGAAATTCTTTTAAAACAATGAATAGAGCCAAAGATGTTTCCAGTGTTTGCAACCAAGAACCCTGACTGATACAGCCATTCAAGCCAATGTTTGCTGTCTGGTCCAAAGCTCTACTTTTTAACCAAATTGAAAGTGTGTAGAGCTCTTTCAAGGAGTGGATGGAGTTGGCATTTATCTTTTCTGCTGTTTGTCTTTGGCATTTCCTCTTCTTTTAACTTGGAATGTGGGCTGATGTTGGAGGTACAGCTGCCATTTTGTAACCACGAGCTAATCACAAGGCCAAGATATTATCCAGGTCTTGGCCCAGATGTCTTGAGCCTCTGAGCCAATACCAACAACAGCCTCTTCTAAGTTTCTTACCAAAGAAGGAAGAAAAAGCCTGCTTGCTCATTGTTTCTCAGATTACTATTAGCAGCAAAAAGTTCCTTTAGTATTATTTCATCTTCATGAGGCTTCCCTGGTGGCTCAGAGGTTAAAGCATCTGCCTGCAATGAGGGAGACCTGGGTTCAATCCCTGGGTCAGGAAGATCCCCTGGAGAAGGAAATGGCAACCCACTCCAGTATTCTTGCCTGGAGAATCCCATGGATGGAGGAGTCTGGTGGGCTAGAGTCCACGGGGTCACAAAGAGTCGGACACGACTGAGAGACTTCACTTTCACTTTCATAGCTCCTCTACCTGAGATAGCTTTCCTGGTAGCTCAGACAGTAAAGCATCTGCCTACAATGCGGGAGACCCAGGTTCGATCCCTGGGTCGGGAAG